>NC_080431.1:119189160-119489160 GCF_028018845.1 Melospiza georgiana | reverse complement strand
GAGCAGGGAGCACTGGGGATGCTCAGGGAGCTCCCTGGAAGTGCAGGGATGTTCAAATCTCCCTTTTCCTGCTGTCTCCTTGGAGACTGGAGAACAAAAGCAGTGCAGAAAGGCATTCCCAGCCCAGAGAAATGTCCTGCAGTGCAATACCCTGGTGGATCCTGGAGAAATGCCCTGGATCCCAGAAAAATGCCCTGGATCCCAGAGAAAGGCCCTGGATCCTGGAGAAATGCCCTGGATCCTACAGAAATGCCCTGGATCCCGGAGAAATGCCCTGGATCCTGGAGAAATGCTCTGGATCCTGGAGAAATGCCCTGGATCCTACAGAAATGCTCTGGATCCTACAGAAATGCCCTGGATCCTGGAGAAATGCCCTGGATCCTACAGAAATGCCCTGGATCCTGAGAAATGCCCTGGATCCTGGAGAAATGCCCTGGATCCTACAGAAATGCCCTGGATCCTACAGAAATGCCCTGGATCCCAGAGAAATGCTCTGGATCCTACAGAAATGCCCTGGATCCTGGAGAAATGCCCTGGATCCTGGAGAAATGCTCTGGATCCTGGAGAAATGCTCTGGATCCTGGAGAAATGCCCTGGATCCTGGAGAAATGCCCTGGATCCTGGAGAAATGCTCTGGATCCTGGAGAAATGCCCTGGATCCTGGAGAAATGCTCTGGATCCTGGAGAAATGCTCTGGATCCTGGAGAAATGCCCTGGATCCTGGAGAAATGCCCTGGATCCTGGAGAAATGCCCTGGATCCTGGAGAAATGCTCTGGATCCTACAGAAATGCCCTGGATCCTGGAGAAATGCATGCCAAGGTGAACTGGGGGGGTTGAATTCGTTTCCTGGGGTGGCACAGCCTGTGCCCACCTCCCTGAGGGAAACTCAGGAGTTCTGCCCCAAATCTCCCTGCTCTGCTGACACCAGGGGCTTGGCTCTGTGCACTCACTGGTTATTTTTGGATATTTGCCCCTATCTGGAGTGTTTAGGCTGTTCAGAGTAGATTTTTCTATAAAAAAAAATAAATAATAGTGATGAGAATTTTTTTTTAGCTTTTCAGCTACTGTTTTGTGAGCAGAAATCACAATCTCCCTTTGCAGCCCCATTTACCACCAAAGCCACTGGGCACCATTTAGCACCCAAAGCAATCAAGTCTGGCTTAAATTCGCCCCTGCCAAAGGTGTGCAAGAAAGGAATTTAAGCTCATTTTTTGCCCCTGAATATGGGGGACGGAGCTGTGAGGAGTCTCCTCAGAAATCCTGCAAATTCCTGCACATTCTCTGCGGCCAAATCAGAAAAACCTTTGCAGGTAAAAGACTTCAAATCTACTCCAGCCTGATTTTTAGAATCCCAGAGTGGTTTGGGGTGAAAAGGATTTTAAGGATCTTCCAGTGCCACCCCTGCCATGGCAGGGACACCTCCCACTGTCCCCAGTGCCCAGCCTGGCCTTGGGCACTGCCAGGGATGCAGGGGCAGCCCCAGCTGCTCTGGGAATTCCATCCCAGCCAGGAATTTCCTCCCAATATCCCACCCAGCCCTGCCTTCCTCCTGCTTGAGGCATTCCTAAATTTCAGTGTGACATCAGAGCTTGGGATGGGGGATATCCAACAATTTCCAGGATAAGAGAAGGTCTTGTGCAGTCCTGTCCCTTCCCAAAGTGATCCATGGCTGTTCCCAGTGCTGTCCCCAAACAGCCCCAAGGCTGTTCCCTGCTGTTCATGGGGACTTTGAGCTGTGCTCTCACAGCTCCCGGGTGATTTCACCTTTGGGAGCCCCTTGTGCCATCTTGAACGAGAAAAATCTGCTGACACTGGGGGGAGACAGCAGCTCAGCTTTGCTGCAGTTCCTCCTTCGGAGAGCAGCTGAGGGCCTGGAATTCTGAAAGAATCCTCAAATCCCCGGGGCTGGCACAGCCCTGCCAGCCCATGCAGTGCCAGCTGTGCCCCACGGGCACCTTGTGCCCAGCCCAGAGCACTCAGTGCCGCCTCCAGGCCTTCCTTGCGCACAGAAAGGATTTTATGGTTAAAAACACGTTTAAAAGAGGAAAAGAAGATTCAGTTCGGTTTCATTTGTGAGAGAGAAGAGGCAGCAAGGATAGAGGGCCTTGGAGTTCTTGGTGTGTCCCAGAATCATCAGGGTGGGAAGAGCCCTCCAGGATCATCCAGTGCCACCATCAGCCCAAAGGCTGTCCCCAGGGGCCACATCAGCACCAGAGGATCTGCTCAGGAACCCTTGGAAATATTCCCATCCCAAACAACGAGCCAGGTCACTGTGGTGCCTACAGAGCACAGGGCCTCTCCTCCTCCCCAGCTCCATAAAATTCCTCTTTTCCAAAGCGGGGTTCAGGCTGTGCCTCCCTTGCACAGCTCTGTGTTTCTGACATTGCCATTGTCACCAGTGCCAAGCATTGAAGACACAAAATAAAAAGAGTAAAATTTAAAACTGGCCTCTAAATTTCCAATGTTTGCACCTTTAGGGTTCCTTTTATTCATGTGAACGCTGTGTGGGTTTAAACGAAAGCTGCAATCCCTGTGGAGGGATCAGGGAAGGAGCTGTTGGGATGTGAGGGGAAGCAAACCAAACTCTGCCAGGTTCTGAGGTGAATCAAGTGGCTGCTGGCATAGGGAGCTCAGGGCTCTGGGCTTTCTGAAGTCTTAAAATGAAAATATGAATTTTCAACAGGGTAGTTTTGTCATTAGACTTTAGCTGAGATAAGCTCAGCCTAATTTTAGTCCCACTGAAAGCTTTTAGTCTGAGACTTGTGCCAGAGTCAGCCCAGGCTGGGGCTGGAGGGAGGCAGAGCTCCCTGAGCAGCATCCCAAGGCATCCACCATCCAAACAGGGATCCCAGCATTTCCCTCCCTGCTTTTCCTCTTGGGAATCAGCAATTATTCCACCTGCTTTTTCCTGCTCTGCAGATGTTCTGTGCGGGGCAGAATCCTTCAGTTCCCTGGGATCCCAGCTCCAGCCATGGCAGCATTGCTTTAACTTGGTGCATCCTCTAATTATAGCACATATGACATAGTTAATTAGCTAATATTCATTAACTATTATTAACCTCAGCCTTCAAGGCTAATGGGGAGCTGATGGACCTCACATGAGGGAGTTGGAACATCTATTTTTGGTTTGAAGCTGCTTTGTCTTGGCTGCTGGAGCAGTCCCAGCCTGTCTGGGCTCAGTGTGGGGCACTTTGGGGCAATCCCAGCTGCTCACAGGAACTGCTGGCAGCTGCCCCAGTTACCCCGTGGCAATGAGCTCCTGCTGAGGGAAGGTTTCTTTGGGCACCAAGGAGGGATTTGGCTTTTATCCCTGTGGATTCCCAGCTGGCAGCCCTTCCTGCTGGATCAGAGGGAGCTCCTGGAGATGTCCACGTGTCCCAGCACCCCTGTTCCAGTCTGTCCCAAGGCTGGGATGTCACATGGAGGAGGATGGATGTGGCTGCTTCCTGTTGATGCCACGGAGCACACATGGGTGACTCTGCTTTTTGATTAACCTTGTTTTTTCCCCTCTGGACTTCCTCCTGCTGCTTGGCTTTGCTCACTTCCAACAGTGTGGCCCTTCCACAGTCCTCCAGCTCTTTTTATCTGCCCTGACTCATTTCTCTGGCCTAAACTCAGGCTCATTTCCCAAGCACCAACAAATGGCAGCTCCAGCAGCGGAGCTGGAGTCAAAGAAACGAGTCTGGGCCTTGTGTTTGGGCTCTGAACCAGCTCTGGTGTTCTGCTTTCCTCACACAGACCATCATTAGGGTGTTCCCTCTTCCTCCCATGTCTGCTCCTCTCCCACCTGGGCCCTGCAGGAAGAAATTCCAAGGAAGAAGTTCACAGGGACAGAGCAGGAGCTTTGGGTGATGTCTCCTGGCTCTCCATTCCTGGCCACCCTTCTCCCCCTTCTCACTGGGCTCCACTTTTCCTGCTCACTCAGAAAAGCTTTTGTCCCAAAACCCCAAATCACCCTGAATCAGAAAATCCCAAATCATCCCAGAATCACCCCTAAATTATGTCCCCAAGTGCTTTTGGCCCTGGGTTGCAGAAAGCTGTCAGGACTGAGGGCTTGAAAATGGGGAAAAAGTTTCCATCTAAAAATGTCTTGGGTAATGGGGTGATCCATTACAGACCTGCTCCAAAAGCTGAAGGAAAACTAAATGTTCGTGGGGTTTTTTTTCCCCCATGAAGATGAGGCTTGGAAAAGCATTTAGGAGTCATTAGTCAATGAGACAAGATGGAAATTCAGGGGATTTGCAATCCAGCTCGAGCAGAGGGACTTCTGTGACAGCTTCTCCCCAACATTTGCATCTGCCTCTGCCTCTTATCCCTATGCAAAATCCTTTAGTTATTTTTCCCACATTTTAGAGAAAATCTCCACACACACACACAAAGATTCCTGAGTGGGACCAGAGCTTGGCTTTGCTCTCCTGCAATGTCCAAGTGCCCTGAGCCTCCCTCCAAGATCTCCTGCTGGCAAACCCAGTAAAACAATGAGGATTTCAAGCCCTGCTGAGGAGCTGGGTGTTATTTCAAGGTGCTGCTGTTGGGTAACATCCTCCCATTAACTTGAGTCAGATGCTCAAGGAATTGCTCGTCACCCCAAATTAGCAGCTGAGTCACAGCTGCATCAGCCACAATATTTTCCTTCCCCACGAAGGGTTACAGGGTTTTGTGGAAAACATGGGCTGTAATTATCCCTCACAGCAGCAAAGGGGGACTGGAGCAAAGGCAAGGACTCCTCTTGGAGTTGGGGTTTCTGTAAAATCCCCAAAGTTCCTTGGATTTCAGACTCAGCTCTTTTTCCTGCCCACAGGTTTCCGTGATGTTAAAAGGGACTGGGGGAGAAAAGCTTTGCCAGGCCTCAACCTCCCAGAGGGAAATGGGAAGGGATGGGACCAAGCTTTCCCAGGAAAAGGAGGCTGTTCTGTTTTTCCCTTTGTTTTCTGGGAATCTGTCAGGAAACTCCCTCTTTCCTTGTGTCCTTCATGGGGGCTTCCCTCTCACCTTCCCAAGGAATCCCAGCCAGGGAGGACAATTCCTGTGGCACAAATTGCTTCCTTGGGATACTTCCTTGGGAAGCAGGGGGTTGGAGTTGTCCAGCTTGGAGGAGAGAAGGTTCTGGGCAGATTTTAGAGCTTTCCCAGGGCCTGAAGGGGCTCCAGGAGAGCTGGGGAGGGACTGGGGACAAGGCTCGGAGGGACAGGAGCCAGGGAATGGCTTCAAGGTAGGATTTGATGGGATCTTGGGAATGCACGATTGTTCCCTGGCAGGGTGGGGAGGTCCTGGAATGAAATTCCCTCGAAGCTGTGGCTGCCCTGGATCCCTGGCAGTGCCCAGGTTGGACACTGGGGTTTGGGGCAGCCTGGGACAGTGGGAGGGGGATGGAACAAAATGGGTTTAAAGTCTTTCCAACCCAAAGCATTCCATGACGCCCTGCTCCCATTCCTGGTCCCACGGGCTCTGCTGTGCCAGGGAGGGCAGGACGCACCTTTCCATGGAACCAGGGCTGAGACAGCACCAGAACCTGCAGCTGCTGAGCCCTGGAAGCAAAGCCCAGGGAGGGAGCAGAGCCAGGACTCTGAGCCCAGCAGGTCTGGGCTTGTTCTCCTCCCTGCAAACCCAGACACAGCAAAGGAGTGCCAGGTGTGTGCTGCTCTGGCTGGAGCTGCTCCCTGTCCCCAGAGGGGTCAGCAGGGCAGGGCAGCAGTCACTGGGCCATGGGGTGAGCAGAGCTGTGGCTCAAGAGCAGCCCGGGGATGTGCAATCCCTGCCTTTCCCCGGGGGACAGAGGCACCACAACTATTCCTTTCCTCATTCTGATTTCACAGCACTCCCCGTCCATCAGCACAGCCTGGGAGGAGCAGCTGAGGGAGCTGGGGGGGGCTCAGCCTGGAGCAAAGGGGATCAGGGGGGACCTCAGTGCTCTGCACAGCTCCTGCCAGGAGGGGCAGGGAAAGGAGGAGAGGAAATGGCCTCAGATGGCACCAGGGCAGGCTCAGGTTGGAGACTGGGAAAGAAAAATTCCCTGCATTGGAATGAGCTGCCAGGGATGTTTGGAGTCACTGGGAGAGGTTTGTCTTTCCTGTCATTCCCTATCTTTCCTCCCTGTGGAAACCCAGGGTACAGGGAATATTTCTGTGTCTGCTCTGAGGTGCCCTGACCCCCAGGGCAGCACTGACTCTGACCCTCATCCATGGAGAAAGTTTGCCAGACTTCAACATAGACTGGAACCCACAAAAGTGTGAAATAGATTATGGAGAGCAGTGTAGGTGCATCACGTGGTGAGAAATTGAGGTTTTGGGGTTTTTAGTCTGTTGTGGATGGCAGCAAGATGGAGGGCACAGGGTGTTGTCCTGGGTTTGTTCTTCATGCTTCTTCTTCCTCCTTCTCCATGGGTTTGGGTGGCATTTTGTAATTGGGCAGAAAAGTCCCCATTGCAGCTCCTTGGGATCAGTTATTGGGTTAAAAGGGAAATAATCCAGGTGTCAGTTCTTAATTGGATAGTTCAGTCCTAAAAGACCTTGGAACAAGAGATTGTTGGCCATTTTGTGCCTTCTAATGAAAAGCTGCAGAACTCACAGCAGTGAGACTGTTTTACTGAAATAATAAGAAATATTAAACGCCTGAGTCCCAACATGAAACACCATCTTGAGTGCCTTCAACCCAGATCCAGAGAAGCCAATAGATCCTGGCTGGGGCTTAGGTTGGATTTTAGGGATTTAGGTTGGGTTTCAGGGCAAGGTTCTTGCCCAGAGGGTGCTGGCACTGCCCAGGGAATGGGCACGGCCCCGAGGCTGCCACAGCTCCAGGAGCCTTTGGCCAGCGCTGCCAGGGATGCCCAGGCTGGGCTTGGTGGGCTCTGGGGATCCCTGGGGGTTCATTCCCACTCAGGAATTCCTGATTCTGTGATCTGGCAACCCCAGTGTCACTGAGCAGAGGATTCTCTGTCCCAGCCCCATAGCAGTGACATAAACCAACCCAACCAGCAAATTCACCACTTCCCCCTGAACAAAGTCCCTGTTAGTGGAGCAATTAGGGTGGCAATTATCACTTACATCCCAATTACCCACCTCAGGGGTCATTATGTCATTACCTTCCACATTTGAGATTCGAGCTAAAAATCATCACAAAGCCATTTATTTTACTCACGTGTTCACATTTATTTTAAAATGCCAACGAAAAACATCATGAAATTCAGAACATAATGAAATACACAGCGACAGTAGTGGGTTTTTTTTTTAACTGCTGTATTATATTACAGCTAAAATTAAGTTTGAAATTTAATATTTTATTTTTATCTAAATTAAATGTTTTGTAGGTTTGTATTTTTTTTTCCAAAACCAACTCTCCACAGGGAATTTGGTTCTCTCCCAGTCTTACACAAAGTGACAAAGATTAGGATTCTTTTTATAACCAACACCATCCCCAATTTAAATAATCTCTTTTCCTTCCCGCTGGCTGATGAACTCCTGAGCATGAGCTGAAGTCCCACACCAAAGTTGTATTTCTGGTGTCAAAAATACTTTCCAAAAATGGATAATTTTAGCTCTGCTGGAACCAAGAGAGAAAAACTTGCCCAAATCAAAGATGGCCTCAGGATGGAAAGAGAAAAAAGTGAGAAATTTAGAAAATAAATTAAGACAATAATTAAATTAAGAGCCTTCTACCCCTCAGAACAGAGTCAGTACAAGAGCTGGTGGTTTCCTGCTAAACCAGGGAGACACTTTGTGAAAACCGATGGAATTTGGGGTTGGGCATTAGGAATTCTCAGCCAAGGCTGAGTTAATCCCACTCCCCTCATGGCTTCTGCCTCATCCCAGACACCATTCCAGGTGGAGATGGGAACATTGGACTTCGTAGGATCAGGATTTCTTTGGGACTTAGAGCTTGTATCAGCGTGGTTTTATCAGCTGCATCTCCCTGGGGTGGGGAGGGAAAAGCCAGGAGGGAAAAAAGCTCCAAGGGGCTGGGACAGGGTGGTTGGGAAGGAGGCAAAGCCACCAAACAGATCCTGAGTGGTCAGAATTTGATTTTCCCCTCTCTTTTTGGGATGTGGAGCCCCCAGTGCAGAGGGAAGGACCCACCTCAGGCACCCGCAGGAGCTGGTGAAGGTGTGAGCAGGAATGGGCTCATTCCCAAAGGGAATAGCAGAGTTCTGTCATCCCTCAGCAGGGAATTTGCTGCTGGAAGCTCAGTTTGCCCTTCCCTGTGGAGTTCAACTTCCAGCCGGGCACTTCTTGAAGCAGCCACTGGTGCAGGAGGTGAAATCCCTGCCCAAAATCTGGAGTGGGCGATGGAGGCAGAAACCTGGGTCTCACCATGGAATGAGGCACCTCCAAAACCTGGGTCTCACCATGGAATGAGGCACCTCCAAAACCTGGATGTCACCATGGAATGAGGCACCTCCAAAACCTGGATGTCACCATGGAATGAGGCACCTCCAAAACCTGGGTCTCAGCATGGAATGAGGCACCTCCAAAACCTGGATGTCACCATGGAATGAGGGACCTCCAACACCAGGATCTCACCATGGAATGAGGGACCTCCAAAACCTGGGTCTCACCATGGAATGAGGCACCTCCAAAACCTGGGTCTCACCATGGAATGAGGGACCTCCAAAACCTGGGTCTCACCATGGAATGAGGGACCTCCAAAACCTGGGTCTCACCATGGAATGAGGGACCTCCAACATCAGGATCTCACCATGGAATGAGGGACCTCCAAAACCTGGATATCACCATGGAATGAGGCACCTCCAAAACCTGGGTCTCACCATGGAATGAGGCACCTCCAAAACCTGGATATCACCATGGAATGAGGCACCTCCAAAACCTGGATATCACCATGGAATGAGGCACCTCCAAAACCTGGGTCTCACCATGGAATGAGGCACCTCCAAAACCTGGATCTCACCATGGAATGAGGCACCTCCAAAACCTGGATCTCACCAAGGAATGAGGCACCTCCAAAACCTGGGTCTCACCATGGAATGAGGCACCTCCAAAACCTGGATGTCACCATGGAATGAGGCACCACTGAAACCTGGATGTCACCATGGAATGAGGCACCTCCAACTCTGCTGATGCCGTTGCATGGAAAAATGGAGAAGCTGGGTGTGCAAAGCAGGAATTCTCAGAGCTGCTGGAAATCAGGCTGGAATCTCCTCTCGGTGCTGGAATGGCAGAAATTTTGGATCCAATTTTGGATGGTGCCACCTGTCCCCTTCTGGGAAACAGCCCCACTGGGGAGAAGGAACAAACCTGGAAGTGCAAATGTTGTTCCTACCTTTAAACATCTCAAATTTTCCAGCTGAGCAGCAGCAATGGGAACGTGGCTGCTGGGAGCTGGAGTTGTGGACACCTCAGAGAAGCCAAAGGAACAGGATCCAAAACCAACCCCAATCCCTAATTGGCCCCTGCTGGAGCCAGGGCTGGGAATATGCACCTGTCCAAAAAAGGAGAGGTCTCTGCTGGAAAGCTGAACCTCTGCAATTGCGAGGACAAGTGTGGAAAGCCAAGAGAGAGGTTTGGATTTCAGCCTGGATATCAGCTGGGACTAGCAGCCTTGGAACAGTTCTGAGGAGATCAGGCTCTGAAAACTCCCTTTAAGGACGTGGCCCACATGGAATAAATCAATTCCAGGCAGTTGGATTGGCCCAAACAGGGGCAAAATCCCATAAGAGCAACACTATATCATGGCAGAAAAGGATACAGGAAAATCTGGGAGAGAAAAAACATCACAGTAGAAAAATGTGAAGTTCCAGACAGTAAAAACCTGTGGAAGGAGAATTAGGAAACAATGCTCCCTATAAAATTGTTGGGAATTCTTTTCCTGTCAGTAACAAGGAGCAAACACACAAAGGAACATAAAGGAGGCTGAGAGGGACCCCCCGACATTCAGACTCACAATTTTATAGGATTTCATAGGATTTTTGCTCCTATAACCAAATGCCTCAAGGTTCTCACAGTATCTGCCCCACTGCTCTCCAACCATTTGGATTTGCAGACTCCAGAGCTTTTGCCAATGAATTCTCGGACCAAGTGCAGCAAGCTGGAACCCTCTGCCAGCATCTGCCTCTCCACACCTCCCACCCTGGACTCCAGGACTCTGCAGGGCACAGGCTGAGCACTCCTGAGCCCCGTGGGGACCTGCAGAAGACACCCCAGGACTGTAACACCCCCTTGGTTCCTGTAACCACCCTGGGGAAGCTGCAGGGGTTTTGTTTTGGGATCACTGGCACAGCAACGTCACATCCCCAAGGGCTCCAGCTGAGAATTGTCAGCCCTGGGGGGCTCTGGGAGGGACATCAGGAGCATGGAAGGGACATTAAAGCCCACCCAGTGCCACCCCTGCCATGGCAGGGACACCTCCCACTGTCCCCAGTGTCCAGCCTGGCCTTGGGCACTGCCAGGGATGCAGGGGCAGCCCCAGCTGCTCTGGGAGTTCCATCCCAGCCCTGCCCACCCTGCCAGGGAACAATTCCTCATGGCCAGGATCCCACCCAGCCCTGCCCTCTGGCACTGGGAAACCATTCCCCATTGTCCTGTCTCCAAGCCCTTGGGAATGGGACGTCCTGGCCCGCCTCATTTTCCTGGTGTAGGGCAGCCACGTGTGGAAGAGCTGCTGAGAAATGCACGACCACTGTCCAACACCTGCTGCAGACCAAACAAAGCCAAGTCCAGCACGTGCCTCCAGGCCCTTGGAATAGCCTTCATTCCTTGTGGACACAGATTCCACAGAGGATCTCCAACCCTTTCCCATCATTTGGGGCTGTTCCCGCTGGCACAGTCACAGCCAGGGCTCACTGGCAGCTCCCAAATGAATTAGGGAATCAGGAATACCAGGAAGCAGGCACACAAACACTGTCCCAGCTGGAGGCAGCAGCAAAGGAAGGGTGATCCCTTCTCCCGAGAGTCAAGCCATGGAAACACAACAGGAACAGCCACGGAGGAGCAGCCGAGAGGGAATTCATCTCCAGCCCCCCATCCAAAGGCCTGGAGCTGGAATAACACACCTTCCCCTCCAGTGCCTTCACAGCTGCACGTGGGAAGCCTCCACAAAGGAGGAAAATGATCCCTGGGTAGGCTGGACAAAAGGAAAAATTAAAAAAAAAAACATTTTCAGACATCCCTGAGGACCGAGTTTGTGCTCAGCCCCTCGGTCCCGGGCTGGTTTGTGCTGTCCTGCCGCTGCAGGTCCAGGAAGGCGGCGCTGTTGATGATGACAAAGGTGTCCCTGGTGTCCCTGGTGTCCTTGCTGTGGGTCTGGGGCAGCTCCAGCTGGCCCCGGGGCGCGCTCAGCTTGCCCGAGTACAGGTAGTCCATGTAGTTCTCGGGCTTGCTGGAAACGATGTTGCTGAGCATCATGACAAAGAGCAGGAAGCCAAAGAAGCCGACGATGATGAGGATGTAGAAGGAGGCCATGATCTCCTCCTGCAGCTCCAGGGCGGGGTTGCTGTAGTTGTTGAACCTCAGGGCCTTCTTCTGTTCCATGTGGAGCAGATTGGGCAGCACCGAGCTGCTGTTGGTGTGGTTGCTCAAAGCCATCGCAGCTTCCACTCCAGAGGCCAAACCTAAACAAAGCAAAGGAGGTGCCCTTTGTTTTGAAGGACAAAAAGGAAGGGATCAGCTGAGCCCAGAGCCTTCACACCACTCCCTGTCCTCTGCTCTGGGGATTCCTGCACTTGGGATGTTCAGCTGGAGGAGCCTGAGCTCATCTGAGCTGCAGCCCCAGCACAGGGACAGGATCCTGGCTGGGGCTGGGCCTGGAGGGGTTTAGGTTGGATTTTAGGGCAAGGTTCCTGCCCAGAGGGTGCTGGCACTGCCCAGGGAATGGGCACGGCCCCGAGGCTGCCACAGCTCCAGGAGCTGCCAGGGATGCCCAGGGTGGGCTTGGTGGGCTCTGGGCTGGCACTGGGGGATTCCTGGGGGTTTATTCCCACTCAGATATTCCAGGATTCCACCCTCCAGCTCCACACTTGACAGACAGAGCTCCACAGTGGCAAGGTAGGGCAGGAATTCGTGGAATGCAAAGTTGTGCTGTCTGTGGAACACGGGCAGGGCACACACAATTGCCCCGGGCTGCTTCTGTTCTGCTGGTGCTGCAGCATCAGAGCCAGAATCTGGGAATAACCCTGCCACTCCCAGGGATCATCTCGATGGAAATGGGATGAGAAGTCACTTCTTCAAGAGGAGAGCAAATCTATACCGGGATTGTCACAGAATCAAGGAATGGTGTGGGTTGGGGGAGACCTTAAAAATCATCCAGTGCCACCCCTGCCGTGGCAGGGACACCTCCCACTGTCCCCAGTGTCCAGCCTGGCCTTGGGCACTGCCAGGGATGCAGAGGCAGCCCCAGCTGCTCTGGGCAAACCATTGCCTCCAAGCAAGCCACAAAATCCTGGCATTCTGAAAAATCTAAAGACGAAATGAATTTTTGCTCCATCTCCCGATCCCACACCCAAAAATAAGCTTTTGGCAGCAACACTTTCCCGATTTTGACAGAAATCCATGGATCATTTTTAGCTCTCTGAAATGCCTTCTTTGAGAAGAATGTGACAATCTCAGAAAAGCTTTGTGCCAATCTGCCCACGAGGGCTGTAAATCTAACCCAAGAGTTTCATCCCAAACAGGCAATTTTTGCTAATTCCAAGTCATTCTCTCTCCTGGTGCTGAGGCCCTGGCACAGGGTGCCCAGAGCAGCTGGGGCTGCCCCTGCATCCCTGGCAGTGCCCAAGGCCAGGCTGGACACTGGGGACAGTGGGAGGTGTCCCTGCCATGGCAGGGGTGGCACTGGGTGGGATTTGGGGTCCCTCCCAACCCAAACCATTCCACGATTCCTTGTCGCAGTTTTCCTTGGTTTTCATCCTGCTTTGCCCACCAAGGGGCTTTGAAAATGAAGGAACAGCCTCACCTCTTGCAGCCAGAGCACCTGAGCGGTTGGCTCTGCCTGAAATTTCCTACAAGATTCTATTTAAAAAGTGAGTTTGAAAGTTTTAAAAGTGGGTTTTTAAAAGTGGGTTTAAAACAGTATGCTCACATTTAAGACTTAAAATTAATGAGAATAAGAGAATTTTTAAAAATTTGAAAAAATAAGGAGATTAAAGAAAGAGATAGATATATGAATATGGATATATATACACACATATATCTGTATATACATATTTATATACATATTATATATATTTATAGAATATATATTTTCATAATGTATGTATTATAATATATATTTTATATATATATAATTTTATATTTTATATATTACAATACATATTTTACATATCTATATAATTTTTATATATCTTTATATATAAAATATATGTGTATATACACATACATATGTATATACATATCATACATTTTTTATATTAGTACATATTTCAATACTTTTATAAATATAAATTTTATATATTTATATATATTATATATTTATGTACAAAAATATACGTGTATATACATATACATATGTATATACACGTATATTTATATACGTGTATATATATTTATAGACATATATATTTAGATAGACATATATATTTAATATATTTTATAAATATAAACGTATATTTTTAATTTATATATATACTTAAAAATATATACATATATGTTTGTGTGTATATATATTTATATTTACATATATATGTAAATATATATTTATATATATATTATATACACACATATATATACATATAATATATATATTATACATACATATATATATATATTTATATATATACATATATATTTTTTAATTTATATATATACTTAAAAATATATACATATATGTTTGCATATATATGTACATTTATATTTACGTATATATATACATTTATATATACATATACATGTATATTATGAGAGGAATAGTGGATTTGTCTTTACAAACCAGCTCTGCGTCTTCTGGTAGGTAAAACCAGCACTGGGAGATAAAAGAAACAATGGGAAGGATTCCACTGATTGATGAATGGAAAAAGCGATTTGCTTTTACTAATGAACTTTAAGTTTGCTGATAAATGAAATTAGACATTGAGAGATGAAAGAAACAATGGGGAAGAAAAACCCCTAAATTCCATAAAAATTAAAATTGAAAAGGGAGGGTTTTAGAATAGAGGGAAATCTCTGGTATCAGGTGTTTTGGGAAGTCTGAACCTCACAGGTACCTCAGAAATGGGGAAAGAGAGAAGGGAAATGTGGCTGGGAAATTAGAATAAAAAAAGAAATTGTGTCTTCCAAAAATCGGAGGGACCCCAGGGGAATGCCCCATGGCCTCTCCTTTTATTGGAATAAATTCAAAGGACTCCTCTGTCTCCTTTTCGGACATAAAGCCCTGGTGTTTGTGGGTTAATTTTGCTGACACTGCTGATGGCTGTGTCTGCTCTGCCTGGAATCTCCTAATGCCCCAATAAAGTCAGTGTGATCTGGGATTTATGGAGATTTACAGGCACAGCACCTGGAGCTGGGGATGTTCCAGGGAATCCCAGGAATTCCAGCAGTGCTGGCTGTGTGGGATATATGATATATATATACAAATGTATATATAAATATATATAAAATATATATAAAAAAATATATATAAATATATATGTTCCAGGGAACCCCAGGAATTCCAGCAGCTCTGGCTGTGTGGGATATATTATATATATATTTATATATATATATAAATATATATAAAAATATATAAATATATATAAAAAAAATAAAAATACATATGTTCCAGGGAATCCCAGGAATTCCAGCAGCGCTGGCTGTGTGGGATATATTATATATATACACAAATATATATATAAATATATACATAAACATATATTAAAAATATATAAATATATATTTTAAAAATATATATAAATATATATGTTCCAGGGAATCCCAGGAATTCCAGCAGCGCTGGCTGTGTGGGATATATTATATATATATACAAATATATATATAAATATATATATAAATATATATTAAAAATATATAAATATATATTAAAAATATATATATAAATATATATGTTCCAGGGAATCCCAGGAATTCCAGCAACGCTGGCTGTGTGGGATATATTATATATATATATATACAAATATATATATAAATATATATATATAAATACATATGTTCCAGGAAATCCCAGGGATTCCAACAGCTCTGGCTGTGTGGGATATATAAATATTTCTATATATATATAAATACATATATTCCAGGAAATCCCAGGAATTCCAGCAGCTCTGGCTGTGTGGGATATATAAATATTTCTATATATATAAATATATATGTTCCAGGGAACCCCAGGAATTCCAGCAGCTCTGGCTGTGTGGGATATATTATATATATATTTATATATATATAAATATATATAAAAATATATAAATATATATTAAAAAAATAAAAATACATATGTTCCAGGGAATCCCAGGAATTCCAGCAGCTCTGGCTGTGTGGGTTATATAATATATATATATATATATATATATATATATATATATATTTTCCAGGGAATCCCAGGAATTCCAGCAGCTCTGGCTGTGTGGGATCACGTGGCTCAGGTGTGGCTTTGAGATGAACAGGATTTTTTTGTCTCTGTAGGAAAACAGAAAGGCAAAATCCCTTCCAGTTTCCCAGATTTATACAAATCTCCATGTGTGCGTGGATTTTATTTATTTTTATCTACTTCTGAGGCAGGAGATGGTGATCACAGAAAGGGCTGGGCTGGAAGGGACACTCAACCTCCTCCAGGGAGATTTATATATATATAAATTTAATATTTTTAAATATAAATATATGTTTGTATAGAAATATATATTTCTATGTAAAATAAACATATTTATATATATCCCATACATATTTATATGTCTCTCTCTACATAATATGCATATACACATATATATGTATATATATCCCATAGACATATATCTCTCTCTCTTTATATATATATTTATATATGTATACATATATTTTTATATATATTTATATGTATATATATATATTTGAGACTTGTAGCTCTGTTTTTTGTATTTTAATGTGTTTGTGTAGGGAGAGGAGAAATTTTAATGTATGTCAATATTTAAATTTTTTAAAGATTTTTTTAATGTATTTTAATGTGTTTGTCTGTGTAGGGGGAGGAGAAATTATACAGATCTCCTTGAGTGCATGGATTTTATTTATTTTCATCTACTTGTGAGGCAGAAAATGGTGTTCACAGTTGTGGTCCTGCTGTAGGAATTTTTGGGGATTGAAAATTGAATATAAAGGCCAGAATTCTGATTTTTCAGGTGCTCAGACTCTGCTTTCTAAGGAAAACTGTGTTATCTGCTCAATGATATGTTGGACAGGCACTTCAAATCTCAATATTTAAAAAAAAAGTCAATATAAAAAAAGTCAATATAAAGAAAGTCAATATATTAAAAATATTTTCAAATCCATATTTTAAAAAATTAATATATTAAAAATAAATATCTAAAAAAAATCCCAGGATAAAAAATTCCCAGTATAAAAAAGTCAATATATTTTAAAAATGTCAATATATTTTAAAACTGTCAATATACATTAAAAAAAGAAATCATATAAATAATATATTTATTTAAAAACAAATAATATAAATAATATATAAAATTTTAATATATAGAATAAATTTTATTATATATAATCTAAAAATTATTCTATATAATTTTGTTTAAAAATGTGCTAATAATAAATAATATAAATTATAAATAATATAAAAATAAATAATAAATATATGTATAAAGATATTACATATATATAGAGTGAGACATATAAATATATGTGGGATATACACACACACATACATACATATATATTTATTTTTATATATAAATATATTTTTATAAAAATATATATTTATACAAAAATTTATATATAAAAATCTCCCTGGAGGAGATTGAGTGCCCCTTCCAGCCCAGCCCAATCCATGATCACCATCTCCTGCCTCAGAACTAGATAAAAATAAATAAAATCCACGCACACATGGGGGCTTGCATAAATTTCTCCTCTCCCAACACAGACAAACATATTAAAATACATTTTAAAAAATCTTTTAAATCTTTATATATTGACATACATTAAAATTTCTCCTCCCCCTACACAGACAAAAACATTAAAATACAAAAACAGAGCTACATGTCTCAGTTATATATCATAAATAACTATATATATATATATATATATATATATATATATATATATATATGCACACAAAGAGAGAGAGATAGATATATGCATATGGGATATATATAGACACATATATATGTATATACATATTATATATATATCCTATAAATAAATATTTATTTATAAATATATTAGTATCTATTGATATATTTGTATCTAAATATATTAAAATGTATACATGTAAACATATTTATATGTATATACATATAACATATATGATATACACACATACATATATACATATTACATATTTTATATAAATATATTTTTATAGATAGTTTTATTTAATAATATATATGAATATATATTTTTATATTTTAATATATAAATATAAGTATATATATATACAAACCTATTTTTATGTATTTTCTACAATATATATGTTATATATGCACATGTATGTATATATATACTATATATTTTATATAAATATATATGTATGGCAATTTTTATTTATAAATATATTACTATATTTTATATATTTGGTATATAAATAAATGAAATATATATATACATGTATATATATACACAAACCTATTTATATGTGTATATATATATAATAGATACACACATATATGTACATACATATTATATGTTTTACATAAATGTATATTTATAGATAATTTTATTTATAAATATATATGTGAATATATATTTATATATTTTTAATATAAATAGATATAAATTTATATATACATATACATGTATATATACAAACATATTTATATAAAATACATATATTATATACACACATATATGTATATAAACATTACATATTTTATATAAAAATATATGCACAGATATTTTATTTATAAATATATGAGTGTGTTTATTTATATATTTTATATACAAATACAGGTACCTGTATATATATATAGAATATATATATTTGTGTTTATACACACACAATATATATGGCATATATATACATATACATACACATAGACGCACACACACACATATACATATTTATACTTATATATTTATATATCTATATGTACATCTAATGCCTGTGTATACCTAATGCCATATTCAGGTAATTTTTAAGAAATATCCCAAATAACCAGAGAGTTACACATCTGATTTTCAGGGGCCGATTACATCTCCAATGAACGCACCCAAACAAATTCCCGACCGAAATGAACAATCAGAGCAGCTCACGTGTCATTAGCACAGGGGATTGCAGGGGCTGTTCTACCTGCCTGGCGCTCCCTCACCTGCGGGCTGGCTCTGTCCGTCCGTCTGTCCCCGCGTCCGTCCGTCCGTCCCTGCGGCCGCGGCCGCTCCCGCGTTTAACTATTTAAGGGGCGGAGGGGAGGAGTGGCCCGGCTGAGCTGGGATAATCACGGCAGGGAGTGGCCGGGCAGGCGGGGACAGGATCCCCGACCTGGGAGGCTCCTGCTCCGGGAAAACCGACAAAAAGGGACAAAAAGGGGACAAAAGGTGGCCCTGAACCAAGCACAGCCGGAGGGAGCACTCAGGGGTGTCAGCAGTGGGGAAAATGAGGCAGCAAAGTTGTTCTGGGATTGTGTTTGTTGTTGGAAGGAGAGGGGATGGTGGGTCTGAGGGGTTTTTGGTTGTTGGTGATAAATCCCCCCTAAATTTGGGCGTTTTTAGACTCAGGGGCTGTCAGAGGTGTCCCGGTGCTCCCTTGCTGTGTCTGGATGCACCGGAGGGATCACAGAATTGTGGAATAGCCTGAGCTGGATAGGAGTCATCAGGATCATTGAATCCCACTCCCAGGGATTCCCAGAGCTGGGAAGGAGCCATCAGGATCATTGAATCCCCTTCCCTTCCTTGCCCAGACCTCCAGGAATTCCCTGAGCTGGGAAGGAGCCACCAGGATCATTGAATTCAACTCCCAGGGATTTCCAGAGCCGGGAAGGAGCCATCAGGACCATTGAATCCCCCTCACAGAAGTTCCCAGAGCTGGGAAGGAGCCATCAGGTCCATTGAATCCCCCTCACAGAAGTTCCCAGAGCTGGGAAGGAGCCATCAGGTCCATTGAATCCCCCTCACAGAAGTTCCCAGAGCTGGGAAGGAGCCATCAGGATCCTTGAATCCCCCTCCCTTCCCTGCCCAGACCCTCAGGAGCTGCCCCTGTCCCCGGCAGAGCCGTCCCTGCTCAGGGCACACCTCCAGCCCTGCTTCACCTTCTGGAGAAAGGATGGGCAAGGAAAGTAGCCAGGAACAGGGAAGAGGATGCTGGATGGGGCAAGCTCGCTATCTGAGCTCCCATCTCCCGCCCCAAGCCCTTCCAGCCTGTTCTGCCAGCCGGGCAGGGGCGTTTTACCAGCTCAGTTCCACCCCTTGCCTGCCAAATCCCCTCCAGCAGCAACACAAACCCCGGGCAGCCCTTGCAACACCCCGGGTTTAGCCGGGATTTGGGGCACAGACAGCTCCTGGCCTCAGGTTCCTCCTGCCAGCACCTCAGCTGCCTCTTCCTGGGAAGCAGGAGGGAGAGCTGGCTCCCACAGCAGCCAGGAGCCTTTGGGAGGCAGCAGAAGTTAAATTTGTAAATCTGTACATTTAACTGCTGCAGTTAAATTTGTACATTTGCAGTGGTTAAATTTGCACATTTGCAATGGTTAAATTTTGCGGCAGTTCAATTCAGACATGTTCCTAAATCTGCCTGTTAAGGGTCTCAGCTCCTTCCTTTTTTTTTTTTTTTTTTTTTTTCCTGTGTCCAATCTCCTCTGGAGAGCACACAGAGCTTTGAAAGTCTCAGCAGCTCCTGCACGAGCTCCACCTTTGGCTAACAAATGCAGAAATGGGGAGAAAATCAGAAGCAGGAGGTGGTGTTTGGAGGAGAGGAGAGCTGAGGGCTCCAGGGGGAAGGAGAGGCCTGGGAAAGCTCCTCATTCCTGGGTAACCCTGGTGCTGCCAGGCTGAGGGAGCTGTGGACAGCTGAACACCAGATTTTGGGGCAAAATGTGATGCTGAGGGAGCTGTGGACAGCTGAACCCCAGATTTTGGGGCAAAATGTGATGCTGAGTTTCTCCCAAGAGAAACTCACAGCGCGGGTTCTCAGAGCTGGAGCGTGGACATGGAAAATCCACCTGGTTCCACCTGGGGTAAGAAGGGACCCTCAGGATCACCCAGTGCCACCCCAGCCCCACCAGCACCACCCCAATCCCTGTCCCCAAGGCCACATCCAGACTGCTCGGGGACAATTCAGTGACTCCAAACCTCCCTGGGCAGCTCAGCCCAAGGCCTGACCACTCTGAGAGTGACAAAAATTGTTTCTAATTTCTGATCTGACCCTGCCCTGGTGCCATCTGAGGCCATTTCCTCTCATTTTTTCCCTGCCCCTCCTGTCAGGAGCTGTCCAGAGCACTGAGGTCCCCCCTGAGCCTCCTTTTCTCCAGGCTGAGCCCCTTCCCAGCTCCCTCAGGAGTTTTCCAGCCCCTTCCCAGCTCCATTCCCTGCCCAGCCCCTCCAGGTCCTCTCTGAAGTGAGAGTTTCAACCTC
The DNA here is from genome assembly GCF_028018845.1 of Melospiza georgiana. Taxonomy (NCBI): domain Eukaryota; kingdom Metazoa; phylum Chordata; class Aves; order Passeriformes; family Passerellidae; genus Melospiza; species Melospiza georgiana. Next base: position 119,468,532 of record NC_080431.1, on the reverse strand, counting down.
TCCCCTGGATTTGATGGTTCTTTTGCCTTGGAAACCAATGGGAAGTCCACTGGAAATGCAGAAGGACAAACGTGGGTGGCAATCCATGGGAGCGCTGGCCCTTGGTCACCTGCACAAGGTGGGGGGATGAGAGGTTGGGGGGGGGGGGAGTTGTTTTTTGGGAATTTTCCTGATTCCCTGGGAGAGACACAGAATCCGTGAATCCAACCTGCCCTGGAGAGGAGCTTGATTGCTAATTAAGGCCTGTGATTAGTGCCAGCCTCTAACTGGTGACCTGAAAAGTCTGTGAGGGTGGACTCCTCCCCAGCCATCCCTGGGCAAAACCTGCAGGATTCCTCCTTGTCCTCAGCAGGGCAGCACAGTGGGGATCCCAATCCTCCAGCAGGGATCCCACATCCTCCAGAGCTGTGGATTTTTGGGGTTTGTTTCTGCCAAGGTCAGGATTAAATGTGTGAGAGGGTATTTCTTGTTGGGGCTCAGATGTTTATCAGTTCTTATCTCTGTTACAGTCTCACAAACCCTGAGCTCTGCAGCACTTCACTCCAACAAACTAAAAATGGAGCCCTGTCTCTCTCTCCAAGTCCTTTGAAGGATAAAATGTCCAACTAAGAAATTGCACCTCAATTATTGTCACTTTTAACTCAATACCCAACCACCCATGCCCGCAATGGGGACTTTTTATTTAATGACACAAAACCACCCAAACCCATGGAGAAGAAGAAGGAGGAGGAGAAGAAGAAGAAGAAGAAGAAGAAGAAGAAGAAGAAGAAGAAGAAGAAGAAGAAGAGGGAGCAGCCTCCACCCCAAAACCTCCATCTTGCTTTCTATCTATTCATGTATTCTAACAGTATATTTTTAAATATCTATTACTGCATTCTAAACCCTTAAACTCAATGTGAAAACCACGTTCACTCTCCTGTGAAAATTAAGAAGTTTGATAAAGGATAACAGGAGATAAGGACAAAGGGCAAAGGTTGTTACAACCAGGTGTATTTTGGCACCTAGCCAAGAGCACACTGGTATTTTTGGGGATGTTCCTTAAATACCTTTTTCATTATATTAGCTTGCTGTATATTTATAGACTTTTATGTATAGTAAACTTTTTCTTCACACTTAGATTACATGTTTCAAGAGTTGTTTAGGATGGGTCCTCTTTAGGTCTGCCTGTTTAGAGTATGCATATTATTTGGTTGTAATTTTAGTCTATTCTTAACACTTCCAGTTTCTAGGCCTTAGTCTGCACTGTCTTTAGATGGTGAGTGTTAATAGTTAGCAGATTTGTTGCAAGTGTTCTCATTTTGTGTTTATTGGGTGTTACCTCATCTAAATAGACATTTTAATACAAGCAGAGCTATTTCATTACTATGTCCAAGCTCAATTAATAACAGAAATAAAAATGATATATTTATAACAAAGTTACTTTAACACCACACATATAAAATCCATTTCAATATCTGTGAAAAGCCAATATTGTAATATGCATCTACAACACTCTGAGTTTCCCACCCTGTGATATCACACACTTCTATTCAAGCTCCACACCTTCAATCTCAGTTTTATTATTGAATTTTGGAAGCTTCTCCAGGCCCTCAGGTCAGTGCAGTGTTCTCTTGGGGGTCAGTGCCTGGCAGCACAGAAAGTCTGGAATTCTCAATATCCAGGGCTCCAACACCATCCAGCTGCCATTTTTAGGGCTGAGAGGGAAGGAGCTGGGGTGGTGCAGGATTTCCAGAGCAAGGGTGGGAATTCTGGGAGTGTGGAATGAGGAAGATTTCATGTTGGAACCCAGGGCACAGGGAACGTTTCTCTGCTTGTTTTGGCAAGTCCTGACCCCAGGAGAACACTGCTTTTAACCTTCATCCATGGAGAAAACTTCCAAGCCTTTGGGATGGATTGGAATCTGTGTGTGTGAAACAGGCAGTGGTAGAGTTTATCACAGGGTGAAAAACTCAGAGTTTGGGGTTTTTGGTGTGGAGGTGGGTAGGAGATAAGATGGAGGATTTGGGGCATTGTCTGATCTTGTTCTTGTTCTTGTTCTTCACCTGCTCTGTTTTCTGCAGTGCTGGGGGCACAGAGGGAACCACAGTTAGAAAGACCCACAATGCAGAGGTTGCATCAACAAACACATAAGTAGTTATTGGAAGAAAAGTAGACATAAAATACTTTCTAAAAGCCAATTGAACAACACAGCTTTAGAAGACCTTCAACCTGTGTGTCTGGTGACTTTTGGTGCCTTCTCTTCATACACTAAGTACTAAACTATTGATAAGAAAAATAATAAACAACAACCCGAAGCCCAAAAACCAAAAGTCCTGTTTGCCTCTCAGTTCTGGCACAGAACTTTTTAGGTGTCTCCCCCTCAGGGGTAGGGATTGGGGTTTTCATATATTTCCTTCCATTCCAGTTTTCCTTCATCTCCCTCAGCCTCTGTGCTGACGATCCTGAGGGACATGGGAGTTTCCCCAGCTTTCCCTGGATTTCAGTGGGGTTGTAAGGAAGTTTCCTTCTCTCCATTTTATCCTTCAGGAAATGCTCTGGAGCTTTGGTGCCCTTTCAGAAGCTGCGGCTGAGGAAATGGGGTTTTGGTGAGGAACAAAACTGGAGGCAAAACCTGGAGCCACATCCGTGTCCCCTGAGTGTCCCCTGCCCAAGGGTGTCCCCATCCCTCCTCCAGGCACACCCTGGGCTTCTCCAGAGCAACGAGGGAATGCCTTTGGAGCAGGAATGCCAAGAAATAAGAAATAAACCTGGCAGTCTTCCAGCGATGGCAAAATCCACTGGGAAGTTTCCATCAGTTTCATGGGACACAGCTGAGGATTTGGTTCCTTTATGCCTGAAATTCCTTTTTTTTTTTTTTAAACACACAAGGCAAGGAAGCAATCGAGCAAGGCTGTTTTAGTCCTATTTTGTGGGAAATAGATTTATAGAATTATAAGAATTTTCTATTTATAGAAAATTGTTTGTAGAAAATTCTGAAAGCCTAACAAAAAACTCACATAATATACATCTATATACAAATGTTCAGACAAGAAATGCTAACTTACAGATACCATAAAATAAGACAAACATTGTTGAAAGAAAAATGAAACTAAAAAGAAGTTTCAAAAGATAGCCTTACAAATAAAGCTAAATACTTTAAAGAAATAAAACTGTGCAAGATACATTGTAGTAAGACCCACAAAGAGTAATTTAAAAGAATTAACTTTAAAACAATCATAGCATAATGTAACAAAAGCTAATAAACCAAGAAACACTTACAGTGTATTGTAATTAAAAAATAGTTAACTTCTGATTGTAGTAAATTACAACATCTATATTGCCTCACCCTCCTCATAAAACTAAAAATGGAACAAAAATTTTTAACACCTCTCAGTTACCCCATCTCTAAATAATAATAATAAAAAAAACTTAGCCACTATTTTTGCCCAAATATTGGATTTTAAAGCACCAAAATCCTGGGTGGAATTGATCTCTGTCCCCTCTTGTAGGACACCTGGGAGCACAGGCAGGACATGACCAAAGCCCTCTGAAATCCCAAAGGCAGGAACGAGGAGGATCAGGGATGGATGAGCTCCAGGCTGGAGCATTTCCTGGCCCCACTCTCCTCCCAGCTTGTGGAGTATTAAATATTTTGCCCAAATATTGGATTTTAAAGCACCAAAACCCTGTTTTGGTGGGAATTGATCTCTGTCCCCTCTTCCAGCAGTGAGGACACCTGGCAGCACAGGCAGGATGTGACCGAAGCCCTTTGAAATCCCAAAAACTGCAATGAGTGGAGGATCAGGGATGGATGAGCTCCAGGCTGGAGCATTTCCCAACCCCACTCTCCTCCCAGCTCGTGGAGTATTTTCAGCCCAAATATTGGATTTTAAACATCAAAACCCTGTATGGTTTTGGTGGGAATTGATCTCTGTGTCCCCTCTTACGTGGGCAAGGACACCTGGGAGCACAGGCAGGACATGACCAAAGCCCTCTGAAATCCCAAAGGCAGGAACGAGGAGGATCGGGGATGGATGAGCTCCAGGCTGGAGCATTTCCCAGCCCCGCTCTCCTCCCAGCTTGTTTTCCAGCTCCCAGCCCCGGGACACACAAGCTGGATCGTGTCTGACATTTCCTGTCGAGCCAGGGCTGCCGGCGCGGAGGAAATGGGGTGCAGGAATGTCTGGATGTGGCAGCTGTGACAGCGCCAGCGGGGAGGTGACACCGCTCACGTGAGCGGCCATCGGTCACCGGGGAGGGACGGCGGCCCCAGGGCTCGGCCACTGGTGATCCCTGCACGTTATCCCTGCCACTCCTCCCAGAAAATCTGGGTCATGCCCTGGCAGGTGTTTGCTGAGGGAATGAGCCGTGCCAGGGCTGGGGTGCTGAGGGATGGCCCTTCCCCAGCATTCCTCCTCTTCCTCCTTTTTTTCCAAAGTGTCTTGACAGCAGAAGCCTTGAGGATCATCCCATTCCCATGAGCAAGGGACACCTTTCCCTATCCCAGATTGCTCCAAGCTGGCCTTGGACACATATGGGGGATGTTCTGGGAGGTGTTTGCTGCAGGAATGAGCCATTCCCAAGGCTGAGAGATGACCCTTCCCAGCATTCCTCCTCTTCCTCCTCTTTCTCCAAAGTGTCTTAGAGGCAGAAGCCTTGAGGATCATCCCATTCCCAAGAGCAAGGGACACCTTTCCCTATCCCAGATTGCTCCAAGCTGGCCTTGGGCACTTCCAGGGGGATATTTTAGGAGGTATTTGCTGCAGGAATGAGCCATGCCAAGGTTGGGATGCTGAGGGATGACCCTTCCCCAACATTCCTCATCCTCCAAAGCATCCTGGATGCAGAAACCTTGAGGATCATCCCATTCCCATGAGCAAGGGACACCTTCCCTATCCCAGATTGCTCCAAGCTGGCCTTGGGCACTTCCAGGGGGATATTTTAGGAGGTATTTGCTGCAGGAATGAGCCATTCCCAAGGCTGAGGGATGACCCTTCCCAACATTCCTCCTCTTCTTCCAAAGTGTCTTGGAGGCAGAAGCCTTGAGGATCATCCCATTCCCATGAGCAAGGACACCTTTCCCTATCCCAGGTTGCTCCAAGCCCTGTCCAAGCTGGCCTTGGACACTTCCAGGGGGATATTTTGGGGTTGCAGAGAGTTATGCAAGAGCTGGAGGAGATCTGTTAGAGCCCAGGGATATTTTGTATGGAAAATCCCTTTCCAGGGCCCTGTTTGGGCAGGGGGAGGATCTGTCCTGTCCTTCTCTGTGGTCTCAGTGGTGGCTGAGGCACCTTGGCTTCCCAGGAGATGCCAGCTTGGGATGGCCCTGCCCATGGCAGCAGGGCTGGAAATGAATGATCTTTAGTGTCCCTTCTGGCCCAAAGCATTCCAGGATTCCATGGATGGTCCCAGCGCAGGTCAGACCCGCTCATGGATCCCATTCCCAGTTCCTGGTTCCCAGGCCTGGCTCTCTGAGCTGTTTGTCTCCCCACACTCGGTGTGGGTGTGAGGAAAAGCTCCTCTGAATCCTCCAAGATTTGTACAAAACATTCCCTCAATGGGAACAGCTCCAGGGAACAGCTTGGTGCTGCTTTTCCTACAGGAGCCCAAGATATTCCAAATATTCCTCCTCAGCAAGAGGAGAACTCTGGAAAACTCCTTGCACAGGAGCACATCTCATGAAAGAAAAGAGTTTGTGTGAGCCAGAGGGGAAAAGAGATGGTGTTGGGCATTGTACAGATTGTACAGTGAGGTGTTCTGGTGGTAAAAGTCCCAGAAAATTCCATTTCTTTCTTTCTTTCTTTCTTTCTTTCTTTCTTTCTTTCTTTCTTTCTTTCTTTCTTTCTTTCTTTCTTTCTTTCTTTCTTTCTTTCTTTCTTTCTTTCTTTCTTTCTTTCTTTCTTCCTTCCTTCCTTCCTTCCTTCCTTCCTTCCTTCCTTCCTTCCTTCCTTCCTTCCTTCCTTCCTTCCTTCCTTCCTTCCTTCCTTCCTTCCTTCCTTCCTTCCTTCCTTCCTTCCTTCCTTCCTTCCTTCCTTCCTTCCTTCCTTCCTTCCTTCCTTCCTTCCTTCCTTCCTTCCTCCCTTCCTCCCTTCCTCCCTTCCTCCCTTCCTCCCTTCCTCCCTTCCTCCCTTCCTCCCTTCCTCCCTTCCTCCCTTCCAGCATTTTTCCCATCATGATTGCCTCTGAATGAATTCAGCTTTCTCACCACCCTACTGGGACAGGGCTCTCCAGGACAGACTCCACAGATTTTGCTGCTTTCCTGCCATTCTCAGACTCTCTTTGCCACAAAATTCCTTTTTTTGACGCTGCTGTGACCCCGTGGGCAGCTGGGCATTTCTAAATCCACAGGGACTGGGAACAGCTGGATGGGACCTGCCCAGAAAGGCCCAGAACTGGAATCAGGAGGTGCCAGCAGAGCAGGGGTATTTGGGATCTGGGAAGAGATCTGGGTGTCCCTGGGCCGGGCCTGGCTGGGCTGTCCCTGCTGTCCCTGGCACTGGAATTCCTGGCTTCCTCTTGCCCCTCTCCTGAAGATTTCCAGCTGAAATGGGTCCAGCTGAGCCCTGGGATTTACTGGGGTTCCCCAGATGCAACTGGGACACGCTGGTGTGCTCCCTGCAGGAGGTGCAGCCTCATCCTCCTCCTGGAATGGGGAATTCATTGGAATAAACCCATTGAATGTATGGAATAAATCCACAAACACATCTGATAAACACAGCATGGGACAGCCCTTTTCTGCGTTTTGAAAGTCCCACGGGCAATTTAATTCTCTGCAAATCCCTGGAAAATCCCACATCACCAGGAGGCTGCCAGGGCCTGTCCTGTCCCACAGGACGAGCTCCAGCCCATGTCTCAGCCCAGTTTAATCCCTGCTTCATCCCACCCCCATTCCAATCTCATCCCAGCCGAATCCCAGCCCCATCCCAGCTCCATCTCAGTCTCATCCCAGCTCCATCCCATCCCATCCCATCCCAGCTCCATCCCATCCCCATCCCAGCCTCATCCCATCTCCATCCCATCTCCATCCCATCCCCTTCCTCCATCCCATCCCCATCCCAGCTCCATCCCAGCTCCATCCCATCCCATCTCCATCCTCCATCCCATCCCCAACCCCATCCCATCCCCATCCCATCCCCATCCCATTCCCATCCCAGCCCCATCCCAGCCCCATTCCCATCCCATCCCCATCCCATCCCCATGCCATCCCCATGCCATCCCCATCCCATCCCCATCCCCATGCCATCCCCATCCCATTCCCATCCCCATCCCATCCCCATCCCATCCCCATCCCAGCCCCATCCCAGTTCCATCCCAGCCCCATTCCCATCCCATCCCATCCCCATCCCTTCCCCATCCCAGCCCATCCCATCCCATCCCCATCCCAGCCCCATCCCAGCCCCATCCCAGTTCCATCCCAGCCCCATCCCCATTCCCTGTCACATTCAGGCTCCACGTCAGGACCTGGCTCAGAGCCACATTGAGCTTCTGCCACTCCTGACTCACCCCTGGCAGCAAAACCCTGCATTTCACCCTTGGATTGTGCCTGGGGAGCAAGCAGAAAACAATCCCACAATGAAATCCCCATTTCTGCGGTCCGGTGTTCACGTTTTGGGCTGGGCTCCAGGCACACGAGCCCGGTGTCACCTCCCGGGCAGACTGGAGGCAGCTGCCACTCCCATCCTGTGCTTCACATCCTGTTTCCAGCACAGGCTGCACATTAAGGAGCCCTTGGCCAGGACAACATCGCGCTGGGACAGCTGAGCCAGCAGTGGTGGCAGCTGGGGACACCAAGGTGGCTGCTGGGGACAGCAGAGGAGGAGCGGTGCTGTCCCCACAGGAGGAAAACTGAGCATTAAAGAGCTGATAAAAGCTGGAAATGCCCACGGAACTTCTCGAGGAGCTTTGAAGCTCCTGTGTTTCACTGCTGGAACCCAGGGAATCCCTCTGGCTGCCCTGGAGGGCTCCAGCCCCTGCCCAGGGCGCTCAGAGACCCTGGCACAGAGCCCAAGGCCCCCCTGTGCCTTTGACTGAGCCCTTGGAAAAAACAATTACCAACCTTGTATGAAGAATTACAAGCCATGAAAGCTTAAGTAGAATGATAGCGAATTTATCATGGGGTGAAAAAGTAGATTTTGGGGTTTTTAGAATGGGCGTTCAGGGGGCAAGATGTAGGAATCTGGGCATGTCCAACCTTTCTCTTTCTCCTTCTTCTTGGCCTCCTTCTTCTGCTGTGATTTGGCACTTTGGATTGGTTTAGAGTAGAGACAGACTGTCTAACACAGGTGATAGGTATTGGGATGGAACTGTAAATAATATAAATGAAGTTTTTAGTACAAAAAGATAACAGCAGTGTGCCTCTGTCTGACCTGCTGAGCGAACCTCAGCTGGACAGGAGAAAGAATTTTATAGATAAGGAACAATAAACAACCTTGAGACTGAGAAATGAAGAGCTCTGACTCCTTCTTTGATCGCCAGGCTGGGCAAAGAGACTTTGTGACCCATCTCGGGGTCACTGTGAGCAGCAGAGACCCCGAGAACTGGGAGCCATCAGGGACCAGAGGAGGGCACGGGGTGGGAAAGGCTCTGCCCTGTCCCCACAGCTGTGGTGGCCCTTCAGGGCATGGCTGCTGCTGTGATGAGCTCCTCCAAACCCACCTGGAGCTGCCAGGAAACCCAGAATATGGCAGCTGGAAGGGATCTTAAAACCATCCCATGCCATCCCATCCCATCCATCCCATCCATCCCATCCCATCCCATCCCATCCCACCCCATCCCATCCCATCCCATCCCATCCCATCCCATCCCATCCCATCCCATCCCATCCCATCCCATCCCATCCCATCCCATCCCATCCCATCCCATCCCATCCATCCCATCCATCCCATCCCATCCCATCCCATCCCACCCCATCCCATCCCATCCCACCCCACCAGATGTAGGGCTCTCTTTGAGCCAGGTCTCACAAGCTCTTGGAGATCTATTTCACACCCAAGATAGCTCAGCTACCTCAGAAGGCTTAAAATCAGCAGGATGGCTTCTGTGGTCGTGTTGGAAACAAAAAGTTTTTAATAATATATTAGTTATTAGTAAAATATAGTTATATTTTCAAATATAATTAATATAAAAATATATTATATATAATAAAAATGTAATATATTATAAGTACAATATAAAAATAAATATTAGTAAATATGCAATAGTAATACAATAATATTGTATAAATTTATATATAATATAATATAATATAATATAATATAATATAATATAATATAATATAATATAATATAATATAAGTAAAATATACTATACTATACTATACTATAATATAATATAATATAATATAATATATACATATTAAAATATATAATATAATACACATAGAAATATAATATATATAATTATATCTATAATTTGTTTATAATATATAATATAATTTTATTAAAATATAAGTAATATTTTATAATATCATAACTTGTTAAATTATCTATATAATATTAATACAAAATTAAAATATTAATTATTTTAATGAATAATGAATACATTATTATTAAAATAATAAAACTCTTTGCAGAGAAAAACCCAAGCCAGGTGCTAGAGGCCCTCCTGCCCCTGGTAAAACATCTCACAAAAGCCAAAATTGGCTTCTTTGTTCTTTTTCTAGTTAATTGCTCAGGTGGGAGTTTTTGACTCCTGTCCAATTGGCCACCCTTAAATTTGAGGTGAAGTCCCCCAGACCTCTGAGATGTCTTTTCACCTCACTGAGGAGAGAAACTTTTGGGTTTATTTATTTTTTAAGGGGACAAAGGAGAGTTTTGTCACTCTGTTAACAGGGGACATTCCTACACCCACCCTGGGCATTTCTAAATCCACAGGGATTGGGAACAGCTGGGTGGGACCTGCCCAGACAGGCCCAGAACCCCCAAATATCCCATCTGAGCATCCCTGGCAGTGGTGTCCAAATGCTCCTGGAGCTCTGGCATGAACCAGGCTGTTTCTCAGCTTCTTACTTTTATTCAAAATGCCTTTTATTCTGTCACAATCCCTTTCTCCAGGTCAGTATTTGGATGGAAAAGCAGCTGGGCTGGTGGTGAAGAGAGACATCTCCCTTTTTCTGAGGAAAAACCAGAAATAGGAGAGCAGAGATTTTTGGGCGTCAGCTCCATCCTGGGTAAATCCCTGAGTGATGTCCATGCTGGTTTTCCTATTCCTGCACCACAACATTTGCATATTAAGGTGAAAAAATAAGAATATGGGGAGGATTTGATGTTTTGTCCCTCAGGGTCTGACCCAGCCCCGAGCCCCTGGGAATGGGGCTGCTGGGGGGAGTTCCAGAGGTGGAAAGGGAAGGATCTGCCTGCAGGGTCGGTGTGAGATTCCTGTTTGCAGCCTTCTCCCAGCTCCCTTTGGCGCTGTTGGGTGGGAACACCAAAGAAAGCCTTGAGAAAACACTGCCAGGACAAAAAGGGCTGGAAGTCCCTGAAGCTGCCTGGATGAAGGTCAGAGGATGGAGGTTCAGGTGCACAGCAGCTGCTGGATGGATCCATGCTGCCCTGACAGATCCCTGCTGCCACTGGAGCTGCAGGTCACAGGGAAAGGGAAATGGAGCTCAGGATCCATTGTTGGGAAGAATGGGACAGATCCTCCTGGTGGGGCTGGGGAGAGGGAGCTCCTGGGGCTGCAGGGAAACCTGGAGGAGGATGAGCATGGAAATGGTGGGAGGCAGAGGAGACAGAGCTGCTGGGGCTGCGCCAGAGGAGCACTCCCTGGAGAAAAGCTTGGGATCAATCCCCAGAGTTAAGTCACAGAATGCCAGGCTGGCTTGGGTTGGAAGGGACCTTAAAGCTCATCCCAATCCAGCACAAACCATTGCAGGGACACCTCCCACTGTCCCCAGTGTCCAGCCTGGCCTTGGGCACTGCCAGGGATGCAGGGATGGAATTCCATGCCAGCCCTGCCCACCCTGCCAGGGAACAATTCCTCATTGCCAGGATCCCACCCAGCCCTGCCCTCTGGCACTGGCAGCCATTCCCTGGGTGCTGTCCCTGCATCCCCTGGCAATTGTCTCTCTCCAGCTTTCCTGGGGCTCCTCCAGGCCCTGCAAGGCCACCCTGAGCTCAGCCCAAAGCTTCTCCTGTGCAGGTGAACAATGCCAGCTGTGCCAGCCTTTCCTGCCAGCAGAGCTGCTCCATCCCTCTGCCCATCCTGGAGCCTCCTCTGGGCTCTGCAGCAGCTCCAGCTCCTCCCTGGCTGGGGCAGCTCTGCAGGTGGGAAATCACCTATGGGGACACAGGGGCACAATCCCAATCCCAATCCCAATCCCTCTCCTGATCCCAGTTGGGGCTCAGACCTGGGCAGGTCCAGCTCTCCGAGGGCTGCTCCATCTGCTCATCCCAGCCTGGATTGATCCCAAATGTGGTATATGTTATCCAATAATTTGTGCTAAAAGGAATTAAAACCACAGCATCTTGTGTACCAAGTGTTGGACAACAAGCAGTAATAGGCTACATGATAAAGAATGGAGATTCAAACACCAGGGGGACACTGGCTCCAGGGATGGATATTTCCAGGGATTTCTTTCCATCTAACAAGACCCCATCAGGAGGCATTTGATAGGCATCATCAGAAGGTTATGCCAGAAAGTTTTCACCTGACAGGATTCCAGCAATTATCCACCAGTTCCAGGAAATGTGGCAGCGAGGAAGAAAAAATGATGATAATATGCTAAAATATGCTAATGAAGGGCCCCTTCCAGAGCCCAAAAGACTGTATAAAATGGATCCCATCAAAATGACATTTTGGAGACTGTCTCAGTTTGGAAAGCCAGGTGCCTGCTAAGGAAGGCAGGAGCCTCCCCTGAAATGGAGAAAATTAACCCCCCCACTCTGAATTGTTATAGATTGTAATTAAGGGGGTCTCAGGAAACAAAAAATATGGGAGCAGGAAATAAGAGTTCTTTAATAGAGAAGAAAATAAAGGATAAAATAAACAATGCAGTACACTAGAACAACACTGACAGAGTCAGAACCCAACCTGACACCCTGTGGGTCAGGGTGTTGGTGGCAGCCCCATTGGAATTGTGGCTCAGCCCTCCTGCAGGGTCAGGGGTGGTTCTGTTGGAGCAGGGATCCTGTAGAGAAGGATGTTCTTCCTCTGAAGATCCAGGGGAAGAAGAGGCAGCTGCTGTTCCTCTGGGAATCCTGTGCAGAAGCTGTGCTGGTGTTCCAGAATCTCCAGATTATATCCAGGTAGGAATTCTTGGCTCCTCCCTCTGGGCTCACATCTCCCAGTGGGATGCTGTGGTTCTTATCAGCCATGCAGTGACATTCAATAGCTGTTATCAGCAGGGAGGGAGGAGTGATTGTGACCACTCAGAGAGAGATAAGGCAAACTGCCCACTGGACAAAAGACAACTGCCATATAGAGGGTAATAAATACATCTTGCCTTGCAGTCTGGAACAGAGACCCACAAGGACTTTGGTGTGACAGAGGCCAAATCCTGAATCTCCCCGACCCTGATCGCCTGGCTCAGAGTCAAATTGATTGCTTGTGGCTTTTCCAAATTTATACTTTGATAATTTAATAAATTTCCTTTATTAATTAATTGCACTATTCATTTGTAACACAGGGTTTGCCCTGACCAAGTGCAGCCCCTGGGCTGGTTAAACCTCAGCAGATTCCCACTTGTGGAGCTGGCTCAGATCCCTCTGCCCGGCCCCTGCCACATTCCTGGTGCCCTCCTGCAGCTCCTGACCAGCTTTGTGCTGCTCCCTGCAGCCATTCCTTGGGAAAGGCTCCCTGGAGCCTTCAGGTGCCCAGCTGAGGGCTCCAGCTGGATCAGGACACTGGGGACCGAGTTTGGGGCAGTGATAACAACGTGTAAAACTGAAACAGGATGCCAGCGAAATATTACACGAGATAAGGGCGCTTATCAGCTGTAAAGAATGTTCTGCTGGCTTCTGATTGCTCCTATCTTCTATTTTTATCAGTTTCCTCCTGCTTGTCTCTGAACAAGTTTCCAGGTTTAGCAGGTCTGACCCAGCCAGCTGCAAATAAAGATAGCCCTGATAACTGCAAATGGCACAGGGCAGCTGGCTCCAGCCTCACACAGCCTTGGCTGGGAAGGGTTTTCCAGATGGACTCTTCAATCCCAGGGGTTTCATCTCCTGATATAGGGTCTCCTTGAGCCAGGCTTATAAGCTTTTGGAGACTTATGTCACACCCAAGATAGCTCAGCTACTTTAAAAGGCATAAAAGCAGCAGGATGGGTTCTGTGGCAGTGTTGGAAACAGAAAAGTTTTAATAAAAGGCAAAATGACAAAACTCTTTACAGAGAAAAAACTGAGGCTAGGTGCAAGAGGCTCTTGCTCCTGGTAAAACACCTCACAAAAGCATTGGTTTCTCTGTTCTCTTCTTTTTCTAGTAAATTGCTCAAGCAGAACTTTTAGGCTCTTTGTCCAGTTGGCTGTCCTTAAGTTTGAGGTGAAGTCCCCGAAGTCCTATGAGATGTCTTTTCACCTAATTGAGGAGAGAAACTTCAGGGTTTTTTTCTTTTTAAGAAGACAAAGGACAGTTTTGTCACTCCATCAACAGAGGGCACATTGCTATCATTTCCCATCCCTGCAACTCTGAAGATTTCTGCTGCTAAAATAAAACCCCACTTGCTGCAGGTACAGGTTCTCCATGGGATGGGAAAAAAGAGCTTGGAGTTCTGCAGGGTGGGGAGGGCAAAGGCTGAGCCCTCAGTCCCAGCAGGTCAGAGCTGCCCCAGAGCAGCACAGATTGGCTTCCCTGGCTCTGGGGATGAACTCCTGGAGTCATTCCTGGGATGGGCTTCCCTCACCTTTCCTTCCAGCTGGCTGTCCCAAACTGAGCCTCACAGCTCTGTGTGAGTGGATTTCTTGTGGGCAGGCAGAGATGGGCTTTGAACTGACAGGAGGATTGGGCTGGAGACGGGGATGGCCCAGGGATCCATTCAGCCACAGCTGCTCTGGGAATTCTATTCCAGGGCCTGCCCACCCTGCCAGGGAACAATTTCCCCCAACATCAAATCCCTTCTCCTGTCACTCCATCTCCTTGTACAAAGTCCCTCTCCAGCCCCTCTGAAGCCCCTTCAGGAGCTGGAAATCTTCTGTGAGTTCCCCCTGGAGCTCTGATGATCCACAACATTTCCAGTAGATCCCTAAACCCCAGCCCCTCCCTATAATGTCCATTTTTTTTCTCTTCAGACATAAAAGAAAGAAAGGAAAACACATTTATCAGAATGCTCAGGAGAAGGATTCCCAATATCCCATCATTCCCAGGATCCCATCTAATCCTACTCTGAAGCCATTCCCTGGGTGCTGTCCCTCCATCCTTGTCCCTAGTCCCACTCCAGCTCTCCTGGAGCCCCTTCAGGCCCTGCCAGGGCTCTGAGCTCTCCCTGGAGCTTCTCCTTCTCCTGGACATTCCCAGCTCTCCCAGCCTGGCTCCAGAGCCCTCAGAGCACCTCCATGGCTTCCTCTGCACTCACTCCCACACTCCCATGGCCTATTGCAGGCCCACTGTCACTGCATGGAGCTGGAGGTGCCCCACAGGCCTGGCTGCCCTGGGCAGGGAGCCGTGCCCAGCTGGCATCGGAGCCAGAAAGGCCCTGGGGGCTGCAAACCCCGGGAGCCAGCTCCAGGAGAGGAATTCCCTGCTGATATTTCGGTGTTTGTGCAGCTCTGGGTGCTCTGGGAGAGGCCCCAGCGGCTGCCTGGCCCTGCTCAATCGGGTGGAGAGAGGGGACGGGTGAGTGGGTGCCCGCTGGGGAGGATCTGCCCCCAGCCTGTGGAACAGGAAAAAAAACAACATCTGAGGCCACGAGCAGGGCTTGAAATTCACATTTTATTGCTCTGTACATGTGAAAAAAACAGAGGGGGGGGAGAACTCCAAGACTGAAAGGTGCAAGGCCATGGTGGGAATCCACCACAGGCACCTGGGGTGAGGGTGGCACAGCAAAGCTCCTCTCTTTTTTAATTTCAGTTAAATAAAAAGGCAGAGCTGCTAAAAGGGGAAAAAAATGGTGTGCAATTAATGCTGGGCACCACCCTCCTCACAAATAACCCCCCTGGAGCTATGAAAAGAAAATGACCCAAAATCCCTGAAAATACCTGGGGTGGAGGGAGAGCTTCACTCCAAGGGTTTAATGCCGTTAAATGTTTCCATGAATTGAAGGTTTTAACTAATTAAAGTGTTTCATGTCATTAAAGGCAATTTTTGGTGCGAGTTTAAGCCAAGTTCAAGGTTCTGGCTCTGTAAATCCTCTCCCGGGGCAAGTCCTAAACAATGAGGTCCCAAAAGAGCAGAGCCCAAGCTGAGAAATCAACATTTTTCCAGAGCTGGGCTTGGGTTTTCATTCCTCCAGAGGAAAAGGTGTCTGCAATAATTAAGTTGCTGGAGATTTCCCAAGCTGCTCCAGACACCAAAATTGTGGATCTTGTCCTCAGCTTAATGGTAGGCACTATATAAATATCATTTTTTAAAAACCAACCCTGAGTTTTGAGTGTCCTGAGTGCTCTGGCAACACAGACACGGCTGGAATATTGCTTGGATGGAAGTGCAGTGCTAAAGAAGTGCCTGGAAAAGGGCTCTGCTGGGATTGCTGCCCTCTCCAAGCTCTCTGCCCTCACCTTGCCCTGGAAGCAGCTGCTCTGCTCCTCTCCCCTGCCTCCCCGACTTCTCTTTCCTCTCCAGCAGCTAAAAATGGGATTTGTGTCTGCAGGGCAGAAATAAAACCCCCACTCCTGCCCAGAGTGTTCCTTCCTTCACCCCAAGCTGGCAGAGCTGTTCTTTTAGGGAGCACAATGCCCAGGGGAGATGGATTTCTCCTCTCGCAGGCAGGGGAATGTTGGTGCCACAGCAGCTGAATTTGGCTGCCCTGTCCCTCCTGTGGAGGAGGAAAAAGGAGGGAAGGGCAGGAAAACCTTCCTGGATTTTGTGGGGGATCCTTGGATGGGCACCTGGGAGCTGCTCGTGGAATCGGAGCTAAGCACAGACAGCACCTCTGGGTGATTAAACAGCAAAAATTATGGAATTGCCCTTCCCACAATGGAAATTCCCTTCCCAACCAGGGGCTGGCACTTGGTGCAATAATTAATTGGGATTGAAATTTGGGAGTGTTGCCCACATCCATGGCACAGAGCCACTCTTTTGCACATGGATTTTGCTGCCAGGATCAAGCCCCATCCATAGGAAGGAAATTAAATTGACATCAAGAGCAGTTTGGCAGACCTGCTAGGAATCAGAATCCTGGAATCACTGAGCTTGGAAAAACCCTCCAAGATCTTTGAGTCCAGCCCTTAACCCAGCATTGACCATGTCCCCAATGCCACACCCATCACAGTCACTAAAGTCCCTCCAAAGTCTGTGTTCTTCCATGGAAATATTTTTCAGACAAAAAATTAGGAATGTTTTCCTAATGTTTTATCACCAAGAGGGGCACGATTCTGAAGGAGACAGGTTAGCACAGCACTGTACAATTTATAAAATCATTATTCTAATCTGGACAAAAATGCGAATGAAATCTTTCAGCCGCTGTTTCTTGGGAGAATTTGGTCTTTCTGGAAAACGATTGTCTAAGCCATGCTTGGCAATTAACACCTCTGCCCTGTGTTTGGTTCTAATTAGGCCCTAATTAGGCTCTAATTTCACACCAGCAACACCAAGATTTGCTTTTTGGAGAATCAGAGAGTCAGGGTTGGAAGGGAGATAAAATCCATCCCATTCCCATGGCAGGGACACCTCCCACTGTCCCAGGCTGCTGCAATCCCAGTGTCCAACCTGCCTTGGGCACTGCCAGGGATCCAGGGCAGCCACAGCTGCTCTGGGCACCCTGTGCCAGGGCAGATTCATTCCCAAGATCCCATCCATCCCTGCCCTGTGAGGGATGAGGCCCCGGCTCAGGAGGTGAAGCTGATGAGTCCGTGGTGCTCCGTGTGATTCCCGATGTTGCCTCACGGCGATTCCCACACGATGGCCATGCCAGGCTCTGGGGCAGCACTGGGATCTCCCAGATCCATCAGCTTCACCAGCACTGCTCCTGCAGCCTGGCCGGCACCTGTGGCTCTGCACAAGGACCAGCAGCTCCCCGTGCCCGCAGCGGGCACCGCTCACATCGTCCCCGCGCCGCGCGCCATCCTCGTCCCCTTTCCCTAGGAAGATTTCTCCTCAGGGATACTCCTGGTTGGCTGCTCCACGGCCAGCTGGTTCTCCAGGACACAGCAGAGCTTGTAACTCTCGAGGACCTTGGCCTGGATGTACTCCCTGTCCTTCCTGTGCCAGACATCCGTGGCGATGTAGGTGTTGTAGGGGTCGCGGGGCCCCTCGAGGCGCCGCGCCCGCAGGTTGGTCACCATCACCCCCACGCTGAAGAAGCCAAAGAGCCCCAGCATCAGCAGCACGTAGATGATGGCCAGGCTGTCGCTGGCACTGCTCTCCTGGGGAGCAGCTGAGCTGTTGGAGCGTTCCAGGCACTCCTGGAGCAGTTTGGAGAGGAGCAGGTCCAGGGCCGTGGTGTTCGACAGCGCCAGCATTGGGGATTTCTGTCCTTGGCAATTCTTCCTTCCTTTGGCTGGAAAAGGATAAAAGTCAGGGGGTGGCATCAGATAAATGTCGGATTCATCTCTTTTCTGACCCAGAGATGGGGTAACTGAGAGGTTTTAAAAGCCTTTATTCCATTTTCTGTCGCATGAGAAGGGTGAGACAATACAGATGTTATAATTCACAATCAGAAGCCAACTATTTCCTAATTACTCTGCACTATAAATGTTTCTTGGCCTACCACCTTTAGCCACACCTTTAGCCCTTAAGCCAGTCATCTAAAATTACCCCTCATGGGTCCTACCACATTTTATCTTTCACAGTTCTATCTCTCCAAACTGTCCAGTCGTATTTGCAAGGCCACCTTTTGAAACATTTTTCCAGCTCCATTTCTCTCTCAGCAATGTCTGTCTATTCCATGGCATTTCTAAGTCAGCGTTTCTTATCTCAAGGTTTGCATACAGGTGCACACTGAGAGCTCTCTACAAATCCATTTCTCACATTTACCCCTCTCTCTTTAACAGAAAAATCTTCTTTGATGAATCCCACAGATAGAGGTGGGATTTCCTCTGTCTCCCTTTCCTGGTTCCCCTCCTCAGTGAGGGATTTGAGAGCCTGGTTGTGGCGGCTTCCCACAGCTGTAAATCCACGGGAGCAGCCCAGCAAATCCTCCTCCAGAACACTCAGCCGTTGTTGTGCGGGGATTTGGAGGAGGAAGCGCCTCAGAACCATTCCTAATCCGTGCAGGCTGAAAGGGAGCCCGGGGCAGGGGTGACACCTGTGGCAGCTCAGGGAGCTTTTCCAGGAGCTCTGCGTGGGAGGGAGCTGGGCTGGCAATGACCCTGCAGGAACAGCAGGTACCTGGAGCCTTCCTGGGCTTTGTTTGTGCCTTGCTGGGGGAGAAAAGCTGCACAAGGAGCTGCTGAAACACAGGGACAGAGCCAGGCCTCTGCTCTTGTCCCCAGCGTCCCTCAGGGGGAGAACATTTCCCTGGAGTACTCACAGCCCAGGGAGCACAGCTCCTGCAGGCACGGAGGGGGTCACACACAGCAATTAATTGTTAATTAATGACCCCTCGTGCTGATCCTCGCTGTGAACTCTTTATCTGAGCAGTCACGGGTCTGAGGCTGAGAAATTCAGCACAGGGTGGGGAATTCTCGTGGAATCATAGAATGGTTTGGGATGGAAGGGAGCTCAGAGCCCACCCAGTGCCACTCCTGCCATGGCAGGGACACCTCCCACTGTGCCAGGCTGCTCCAACCTGGAACTGAAGATTCCAGGGATGCAGGGATGGAATTCCATGCCAGCCCTGCCCACCCTGCCAGGGAACAATTCCTCATTGCCAAGATCCCACCCAGCCCTGCCCTCTGGCACTGGCAGCCATTCCCTGGCTCCTGTCCCTCCAGCCCTTGGGAATTTTTCTCTCTCCAGCTTTTTGTAGCTCCATCCCAGGCCAGGTTGGACGCTGGGGCTGGAGCAGCCTGGGACAGTGGGAGGTGTCCCGGGGGTGGCTCTGGGTGGGCTCTGAGCTCCCTCCCAACCCAAACTAATCCGTGATTCGGGGATTTTATGGCCTGGCCCTGATCCCTGCAGCCGAGGGGTGCCAGAGCTGCCAAAGCCACCCCAGGTTCTGAGCCCAGCTGGGAGGGAGAGCCCAAGGGAGCCTCAGAGAGCCCCTGGTGCCTCCCTGGGAGCTGAGGCCATGGGAATGTCCCAGCAGAGCTGCAGGGTGGCTCTGGGCTCCAAACACAGGGAATGGCAGCTGGGTCTGGCTCCTCATGGAGCTCTGGGGGTGCCAGGGCTGACTGGCACCCCCTGACTGGCAGTGGCTGCTCCCCAGCAAAGGCACAGCACAGGGCTTGTGTGCTCCAGAGGGGCTGGATAATGATCCCAGAGCCTGGATAATGATCCCAGAGCCTGGATCATGGTCCCACAGCTGGATAATGATCCCAGAGCTGGATAATGATCCCACAGCTGGATCATGGTCCCACAGCTGGATAATGATCCCACAGCTGGATAATGATCCCACAGCTGGATAATGATCCCACAGCCTGAATCCTGCTCCCACAGCCTGGATCCTGATCCCAGAGCTAGATAGTGATCCCACAGCTGGATAATGATCCCAGAGCTGGATCCTCATCCCAGAGCTGGATGATGATCCCAGAGCTGGATCCTGATCCCAGAGCCTGGATAATGATCCCACAGCTGGATCCTGATCCCAGAGCTGGATAATGATCCCAGAGCTGGATAATGATCCCAGAGCTGGATAATGATCCCACAGCTGGATCCTGATCCCACAGCTGGATAATGAACCCACAGCTGGATAATGATCCCAGAGCTAGATAATGATCCCAGAGCTGGATAATGATCCCAGAGCTGGATGATGATCCCAGAGCTGGATAATGATCCCAGAGCTGGATAATGATCCCAGAGCTGGATAATGATCCCAGAGCTGGATCATGGTCCCAGAGCTGGATCCTGATCCCAGAGCTGGATAATGATCCCAGAGCCTGGATAATGATCCCAGAGCCTGGATAATGATCCCAGAGCTGGATCCTGATCCCAGAGCTGGATAATGATCCCAGAGCTGGATAATGATCCCAGAGCCTGGATAATGATCCCAGAGCTGGATAATGATCCCAGAGCTGGATAATGATCCCACAGCCTGGATCCTGCTCCTTGAACCTGGAATCTGCTCCCTGAACCTGGATCCTGATCCCACAACCTGGATCCTGCTCCCTGAACCTGGATCCTGATCCCACAGCCTGAATCCTGACCCCAGAACCTGGGAACTGATCCCACAGCCTGGATCCTGTTCATTGAACCTGGATCCTGCTCCTTGACCCTGGATCCTGCTCCCACAGCCTGGATCCTGTTCATTGAACCTGGATCCTGCTCCTTGACCCTGGATCCTGATCCCAGAGCCTGGATCCTGCTCCTTGAACCTGGATCCTTCTCCCTGAACCTGGATCCTGCTCCTTGACCCTGGATCCTGTTCATTGAACCTGGATCCTGCTCCTTGAACCTGGATCCTGCTTCTTTAACCTGGATCCTGCTCCTTGAACCTGGATCCTGCTCTCACAGCCTGAATCCTGCTCCCACAGCCTGGATCCTGTTCATTGAACCTGGATCCTGCTCCTTGACCCTGGATCCTGATCCCAGAGCCTGGATCCTGCTCCCAGTGGAGGGCACCCAGCCCAGTGGGCACCTTCAGCTCCAGCCCAGCCCTTCCTGCCCTGTCTGGGCTGTGCTGATCTCCAGGTGCTGCCAGAGGCTGCTGCTGCCACCAGGGTTTAAATGGGAAAAGGGAATTTTCTGTCCTGGAATGCACCTAAAATCTGTGACACACAGCTTTGGAGCTCAACAAGAATTTTGTCCTCGAGCATTGGGAGCTGCTGCAGAGAGCCCAGAGGAGGCTCCAGGATGGGCAGAGGATGGAGCAGCTCTGCTGGCAGGAAAGGCTGGCACAGCTGGCATTGTTCACCTGCACAGGAGAAGCTTTGGGCTGAGCTCAGGGTGGCCTTGCAGGGCCTGGAGGAGCCCCAGGAAAGCTGGAGAGAGACAATTGCCAGGGGATGCAGGGACAGCACCCAGGGAATGGCTCCACACTGGCAGATTTCCATTCCAGTCCCCTCATTTCCCTGTGACAGAAATGAGGGGCTGGGATGGAATTCCATCCCTGGATCCCTGGCAGTGCCCAAGGCCAGGTTGGACACTGGGGACAGTGGGAGGTGTCCCTGGGGTGGCACTGGGTGGCTTTGAGGTCCCTCCCAGCCCAAACCATTCCAGGATTCCATAAAAACTGACTCTTGGCTGCCTCTATTTCTCATCCCTGCTGAGGTTTCAATGTGATTTCTATCACACAATCAGAACTGGATGTGCAGTGACAGATTTTAGCAGCATTTTCTCAGCTCTCCCACATCACAGCACCCCTATTTCCATTTCCACCAAGCAAACATCTCCAACCCTCTTTCCTGTTGCTGCCAAAAGCATCAGCAGCCAGCCCCAGAAACCCAGGCAGCTTAGAGCAACATCACCTTTAGAAAACACAGCTCTGTCTGCATTTCCCATGGTTTGGTGACACAGAAATAAATCCTGTGCCACTCTCAGAGCAAAAACCAGCCCAGCACATCACCCACCTCACAGACTCTCTGCCTCCCAAACGTCCTGGTGCTCCTGCAGGGCCGTGAAGGATGCAGTGACCTCCCTGGCTCGTTTCCCTGCCATTCCTCCAGGGATGAGTGGCTGTGACACCGTCCCCATTGCACAAGGGAGCCCCATTTCCTCACCCCGCTGCCGGGAATTTGCCAACGCAGGGCAGCATCCAGGGCACTGCTCCTGCCCCAGCTGCCAGGGATCTGCAGCTCTGGGCTCTGCCAACGCCTTCTGCAGCCCCCACCTGGCTGGCAGAGCCCCCCTGCCTGCCCTGGCCCGTCCTGCCCTGCCCACCTGGGCAGCACCACCACGGCTCCTGGCGTGGCTTTGATCAAAGAGCAGCACCTGTGCAGGGGGGGGGAGCACGGAATTGTCCCCAGATCTCACTGGGTTGTCCCCAAACCTCCACTAAATTGTCCCCAAACCCCCACTTTTCTCTGCTCACAAGCCAAAAATTCAGTTTTCTTGCAATAGCATGTAGACAACAGCATATAGATGTCCCATCCCATTATCCCATCCCATCCCGATCTCTCCCACCCCGTCCCAAGCTGAAGATGAATCCAACCCCATCCCCATCAATCCCATCCCAATCCATCCCATCCAACCCCATTGGGCACTGAATTGTCCCCAGTGGGACCCCCAGTGAGTTGTCCCCAACCCCCACTTTTCTTTGCTCACAATCCACTTTTATTACAATAGTATATAGATTTCCCATCCCCTCCCATTATCCCATCCCAGTCTGAATCCAGTCCCATCCATCCCAATCTATCCCATCCCATCCCATCCCATCCCATCCCATCCCATCCCATCCCATCCCATCCCATCCCATCCCATCCCATCCCATCCCATCCCATCCCATCCCAATTATCCCATCCCATCCCATCCCATCCCATCCCATCCCATCCCATCCCATCCCATCCCATCCCATCCCATCCCATCCCTAGCTGAAGACAAATCCTATCCCATCCCATCAATCCCATCCAACCTCACTGAGCACAGGGCACGGAATTGTCCCCAAACCCCCACTGAACTGTCCCCAAAGCCCCAGTGAGTTGTCCCCAAACCCCCACTTTTCGCTGCCCACAAGCCAGAAATCCATTTTCTCGCACCCAGCCTGCAGATATCCCGCTATTCCAGGGTGGAACCCCATCACTGCTCCCCAGTCCCACCCATCCCAGAGAATCCTGGGCTGCAGCAGCCCCGGGGAGCGAACCCAGCACGGCTGGAGCAGCAGCCAAACCCCGGCAGGGCAGCCTGGCTCTGTTCCTCCATCGGTTCAGCCCCGCTGAGCTCCGGGCACATTCCCATTTCCCCAGCCCTGCTGAGCTCCTGCTCATTCCCCTTTCCCCAGCCCTGCTGAGCTCCGGGCACATTCCCATTTCCCCAGCCCTGCTGAGCTCCGGGCTCATTCCCCTTTCCCCAGCCCCGCTGAGCTCCGGGCTCATTCCCATTTCCCCAGCCCTGCTGAGCTCCGGGCTCATTCCCATTTCCCCAGCCCCGCTCCCGTCCCGGCTGCCCGCACACACCTGGGGGGCTCCAGGTGTGGGCACGGAGGAGATGCCACCCTGGGCTGGCTCTGGCTGCTGCTGCTGCTGCTGCCACCAGCCCCGTGTCACTGTCCCGTCCTGGCACGGCGAGCAGGGAAAAGCCGGGCTGGGAGGAGGAGGAGGAGGAGGAGGAGGAGGAGGAGGAGGGAAGGAGGGAGGGCAGCAGAGCCGTGCCCGGGCAGGTGCCCAGGTGGGAGGTGCTGAGGGGGCACCGCAGCTCCTGGCAGGGCAGATGCGCAGCCAGGGCAGCACGGGAGAGAGGGAGCTGTGGAATTGCTGTGTGGGAATGACCCAGAGGGATCCCCCGGTGCCAGCCCAGAGCCCACCAAGCCCAGCCTGGGCATCTCCTGGAGCTGTGGCAGCCTCGGGGCCGTGCCCATTCCCTGGGCAAGAGCCTTGCCCTGAAACCCAACCTAAATCCCTCCTGGCACAGCCCCAGCCCTCCCTGGGTGCTGCTCCGAGCTCAGGCTGCTCCAGGGGGGCTCCGGGGCTGGGACATTCCCAGAGGGGCTGCCCTGGCCCCTGGCACTCCCCCCGCTCCATCCCCCTGGAATATTGCACATTTTGGGCTGGCAGGAGGAAGCGGGGTCATTTCAGGGCTGCCCTCAAACACCTCCCTGGAGGGAGCACTGGCTCCCTGCAGCCACCCCCAAAACCTCAAAAACCACCCCCAAAACCTCAAAAACCACCCCCAAAACCTCAACAACCACCCCAAATCTCACCCTGTGCTTCCCACGGGAGGGAGAAGCTCTGTGGTCACCACTGAGCCACAGGGGGTTCACCAGAGCCCACCTGGGAGCTACAAAATGAAATTATCAGCATGGAAAGATGCTTTGAGCTCCTTCAGAGGATGCTGCTGCTGTGGGGTGACATCCCCTCAGCATTCCCATCCATCCATGGGGTGACATCCCCTCAGCATTCCCATCCATGGGGTGACATCCCCTCAGCATTCCCATCCATCCCATGGGGTCACATCCCCTCAGCATTCCCATTCATCCATGGGGTGACATCCCCTCAGCATTCCCATCCCTCCATGGGGTCACATCCCCTCAGCATTCCCATCCATCCATGGGGTGACATCCCCTCAGCATTCCCATCCCTCCATGGGGTGACATCCCCTCAGCATTCCCATCCCATTCATCCATGGGGTGACATCCCCTCAGCATTCCCATCCCACGGGGTGACATCCCCTCAGCATTCCCATCCCTCCATGGGGTGACATCCCCTCAGCATTCCCATCCATCCATGGGGTGACATCCCCTCAGCATTCCCATCCATCCATGGGGTGACATCCCCCCAGCATTCCCATCCATGGGGTGACATCCCCTCAGCATTCCCATCTATCTCATGGGGTGACATCCCCTCAGCATTCCCATCCACGGGGTGACATCCCCTCAGCATTCCTGGGGTAGGACACATCCCATCCCATCCCATCCCATCCCATCCCATCACATCCCAGCCCATCCCATCCCATGGCCCTGGCAGGGACAGTGGCCCCCAGACCCTCATCAGCTGCAGTAAACAGGGATGGGATTTATGGGATTTATGGGATGAGATGGGATGGGATGGATAGGATTGGATTGGATGGGATTGGACTGAGACTGGCATTGGGATTGGGATTGGGATTGGATTGATGGGATGTGGTTGGATGGGATGGAATCCATGGGATGGGTTGGGTTGGGATGGGATCGATGGGATGGAGTTGGATTCATATTCAATTTGGGATGGATGGGATTGGATTGAGATTGGGATGGGATGGGATTTATGGGGTGGGATGGGTTGGGATGGGGTGACATGGGGTTGGATTGAGATTGGGATGGGATGGATTGGATGGAGAATGGGATGAGGATGGGGTGGGATAAAAGGGGATGGGATTGGATCAGATTCAGATTGGGATGGGTTGGGAGGGATTGAGATGGATGGGATGGGATTGGATTGAGGTTGGGATTGGCATGGGTGGGATGGGACAGTGGGATGGGATAATGGGATGGGATGGGACGATGGGATGGGATGGCCCCTCCTGTTCTGACGCTCTTTGGCAGCTGCTGTTGCCTGGGCAGCAGCTGGAGAGAGGAATTGAGGTGGTGATGGGGACATCAATTTAAACAAATGGATGAAAATGTCCCAGCACTTCCTTGCTGCCCACTTTCCCAGAGCTTTATTGCATTTTCCCTCAGGGTGAGGACACAGCCCCTGCTTCCCCTGCCCGAGCTGTTGCTGCACCTCAGTGAGGGAGCAGCCTGTGGGATTCGTTTCCCACACTGACCCAGATCTCTGGTGCAATCTGCCTTTCTGCCTCAGTTTCCCCCTCCAGGGCAGCCCAGCTCAGTTCTCCCCTGGGTGTGATGGTGTTTGCAGGGGTCCCAGGATGAGGGAAGAGACGAGAATGTTGACTCCATGTTTCAGAAGGCTGATTTATTATTTTATGATATATATTACATTAAAACTATACTAAAAGAATAGCAGAAAGGATTTCATCAGAAGGCTGGCTAAGAATAGAAAAAGAAAGAATGATAACAAAGGTTTGTGGCTCGGATTCTGTGTCCCAGCCAGCTGACTGTGATTGGCCATTAATTAGAAACAACCACATGAGGCCAATCCCAGATGCACCTGTTGCATTCCGCAGCAGCAGATAATCAATGTTCACATTTTGGTCCTGAGGCCTCCCAGCTTCTCAGGAGGAAAAATCCTAAGGAAAGGATTTTCATAAAAGATGAAAAGATGGCAGACACCTGGGAACCTGGAGCAGGATCTGAGCCTCTTGCTTTCACAGCGCCCAGGGAATTCCCCCTTCGAGGTGAATTTTAAAGCCTGGCACAGGAGCTGGGGGCCAAGGAAGAGGGAGAAGCTGAAGGGGTGGCCCAGGCTCAGGAGGAGTCACAGGGGGGGAGATTCCCTTCCCCAGAACAGTTTGAGGCCAAGCACGGCCACCAAAACCCTGGGATGTGAGGAAATGTTGTGGCTGAATGTGTCAGCTCCCCAAATGGCTGAAAGGTGCCCCAGAGTTTAACCCAGCCCGGGAGCATCACCAGGAAAATCGGCTGGTAGGATGGGCCAGGGCTGATGAAGGAAAGTGCACTTGTGGATAAATCCATTTGAGGAAATAAACGGGTAAAATCAGCAATGCAGGAGGCTCAGAAATGGGGTTAGGGCAGCAAAGGCTCCCTCTGGGGTGGCCACAGTGAGCTGGAGCCAGGAGAGATCCACGAGGGACGAGGAGGAAGAGGAGGAGGAGGGTGTGGGTGGTCAGGCACAGCACAGCCAGGCCCTGCTTCCTCCTCGTGGGGAAATGTGGGACAAAATCTGCTCCTGTCACTGCCTGGGCCAGCCTGACTCTTCCCTGAGTGCCTGGGAAAGGGATGTGGGACAGGAGCAAGGACCTGGGGTGGCAGATGTGACAAGTGCGTGTCAGATGGCTCTGGGCAGATATTTACTGCATGTATTTCGTTGTATTGATTAGTACTGCTGTATTAACATTTTAATAATTATATTTATATTTATAATTATTATATGTAATATATCATATCTAATATAATTATTCATAATTATATAAAATCTATTAAATATGTATTCTATATATAAATATATATTTCTATATACATATATATTTCTGTATAAATATATAATATTTATATATATTTATATATGTATATATAAACATATACATATATAAATATATATGTATATATATAATAATTTATATAATTACATTATTATATAATTATAATTAATATATGATAATTAATAATATATAATATATATAATAATTATTATAATATAATTATAATATATTATAATATAATAATTATAATTATAATTATTGTTATATATTATCATTATTATAATATTATAATTATAATTATATATAATTATAATTATAAATATTATAATATAAATAATATTATATAATTATATATAATTTTATATAATTATAATTTATATATAATTAATTATATATAAATTATTATGTGTAATAATTTTATATATAATCAATTATTATATATAAAATTATTATAAATATGTATAATAATTTCATCTATATTTATAACATTTTAATTTTATTAGGATGGTAAATGCAGTTTTGTAGTTAAAAGGTAACTTTCATAGTTAAAATAGGAACTGTGTATGTGGGATATATTTTTAAGAAAGGAATAAGGTACTCACACCAGACAGCAGCCACAGGACACCTGAATCTTTCACAGAAAAAGAATTTATTGCTCCATTATCAGAAGAAATGAACTTCTTCCTGCCTCACTCAGCTCTGGAGACGCCGTCAGGATCCAGAGGAAGGAGCTGACACTGCCCAGCCAGAATCCTGTGTTTGAATGGAATTTATGCATCATGGATGAGCTGTATGAATATGCAACAGGGTATTGTTTTTAAGGGTTAATCCTCTGTTAACGTGGGGCCTTTTCCAGGCTTATTTTGCCCAGAAAAAGGTACCCAGACTGTCTGTAACTCTTTGTATTTATTGTCTCATATTGTCCTAATCCAAATTGTCCAAATTATTATTACTCTGATTGTATTGCTATTTTTATTTTTATAACCAGATCCAGAATTCAGCGCAGGCAGGAGCTGGAGCTGCTGCAGAGAGCCCAGAGGAGGCTCCAGGATGGGCAGAGGATGGAGCAGCTCTGCTGGCAGGAAAGGCTGGCACAGCTGGCATTGTTCACCTGCACAGGAGAAGCTTTGGGCTGAGCTCAGGGTGGCCTTGCAGGGCCTGGAGGAGCCCCAGGAAAGCTGGAGAGAGACAATTGCCAGGGGATGCAGGGACAGCACACAGGGAATGGCTCCACACTGAAAAATTACAGGTTTAGATCAGGTATTAGGAACAATTTCCTCCCTGGCAGGGTGGGCAGGGGCTGGCACAGGGTGCCCAGAGCAGCTGGGGCTGCCCCTGCACCCCTGGCAGTGCCCAAGGCCAGGCTGGACACTGGGGACAGTGGGAGATGTCCCTGCCATGGCAAGGGATGATTTTTAAGGTCTTTCCCAAACCTTTTAGGCCATTTTCATTCATTCTCTGGGATCTCAGAGCCTGTGTGGGTCCCAGTCCCCTCCCAGTCCCAGCAGTGTCACCTCCAGCCCAGGCAGGGCTGTGTCCCCACCAGAGCAGATCCATTGTTCCAGAAGCAAATCTGTAACTTCTATTTGACTTTGGGGGCACCTGAGAGCACCAGTGACTGGGAGATTATTATTTAATATATTTTTAAAGAGCTCCAACCCGGTGTAGGAGTCCTGTGTGCCCTCCTGGATCTGTCAGTGGCCACAGATTTCATTTTGCCAGGTCAATGACGAGCTGTGGAGTGATGGGATCCCTCAGGAAGTTTTCTCTGCAAGGTGACAAAGGACATTTCCCAGCACAGGGTCTTGCAGATCTCTTGAAACTGCATTCCTGGAAGCCTTTGGGTTTTAAATCAGCCTCATTTTTATTTTGAGGAAAGAAATACTGAAATAAGAATGGGGAGCAGACACTTTGAAGTTTAAATACACTTTGAAGTGTATTTGACTTTACAGCTAAAATACATTTTATTCTTGCAATGAATTTTCCCTTTTCCTTGAAAAGCTGCTGCTGTCGCCCTTGTACAGGAACAAATGAGGTCTAAAATGTTTCTGTCCGAGTCTTCATCTGTGGCATGGTCACCTCTGAAAACCAGGGGGAAGGAGCAGAGCTGTACAAACCCTCCCTGGCAGAGCTCTCTGGGCTCCTGAGCAAGAGGGAGGGAGAAATAACTCAGAATTCATTGGATATTTCAGAATTCATTGGATATTTCAGAATTCAATGGATATTTCAGAATTCATTTGATATTTCAGAATTCATTGGATATTTCAGAATTCATTCAATATTTCAGAATTAATTCAGGAATAATTTGGTTTCTGGCCCCACAGTGCCCCGAGCTGGGCCCAGCTCTGCCCCCTTGGCCCAGCCCAGGGGACAGGAGGTGCCCAGGCCCTTCTCCAGCTCCATCCCCACCCCAGGAGTGTCCCCCCATCAGAGAGCTCTGCTGCCAAAGCCCTTGGCCAGCCCCTTTGGGATCTGGCACCTCCAGCTCAGCCCAAACCCTGCAGAGACCATTTGGGATTGAGGTTTCCCAAGGATGGAAAATCCTACAAAGGATGGCCAAGAGGGAGACATAATCCACCTGCTGCTGTCCCAGCATTAATACAATTAATTAATTAATTAATTAATTAATTACAACCCCAAAGCCCTGAAAACAAGGGATTGGAGCACCTGGTGCCCCTCTTTGCACGATCTCTGCCAGGATCCAGAGCTTCCCTTGGCAGCAGCAGCGAGGCCACGGCTCAGGGATGCAGGAAATGCACTGGAGCCGGGGGATTTCCTGCAGCTGGGAAAGCTGCCTGCACTCTGCAGCCTGCCTCTGAAATGCAGTTTAGAGTGGAGGAAAAAACCAAACAGTGTTAAATTAAAAATGTGCTGATGGCTGCAGCTTTGGAGGGGGCTGGATGGGGAGGATTCCGACCCTCAGAGCCACTGAATCCCATTAAATTCAGGAATTTAATGCCGGAATTCCTGTCCTGCAGAGGAGCTCTGAGCCCTCAGCTGAGGCACAGGGACTGGAGAGTTGGTTTTGGTGGGGATGGTTCAGACGGGGCACCACCAATCGCCACTCACAGATTCAGTGATCAGAAAGAGGAAATTTGGATTAGTGCTGACCAAAGTTGGAGTTTATTGTTCCCAGAGGAGCTGGGAAGGTTCCTCCCCTGAGGCACAAACTGGCATAGGGTGCCCAGAGCAGCTGGGGCTGCCCCTGCATCCCTGGAATGTTCTGTTCCAGGCTGGGCACTGGGGCTGGGAGCACCGGGGACAGTGGGAGGTGTCCCTGCCATGGCAGGGGTGGCACTGGGTGGGATTTGGGTCCCAAAGCCAAGCCAGTGTGGGGTTCTGGGATCCCCTGAGAGGCTGTGGGGCTTATCAGCAGAGGGAGGAAGGTGAGCCCCTGGATCCCAAACTCAGACAGACAGCCCAGGAGCACACAGAGCCCCACAATGGCTTGGGTTGGGTTGGGTTGGGTTGGGTTGGGTTGGGTTGGGAGGGACCTTAAAGGTGATTTTGTCCCAGCCCTGCCATGGCAGGGACACCTTCCCCTGGCCCCGGCTGCTCCAGCCCCAGTGCCCAGCCTGAATCACCACATCCCTGGGGGTGGGCTCATCCTCCCAGCATTTAAAGTATTGAAAACCTGACCTGCTCAATCTCCTTTGATCCTCCAGCAAAAATATTATCGGACCTTTGGATTTTCCTCCACAGAATCCAACCACCTGTACCCCCATTTTTATCAGCAGATCCCAGAATCCCCAATTCCCTGGGGCTGGCAAAACTGGGAAAGGTTTTTGCGTTCCCTGGGCTGAAGCTCTGTGCCCACACCACCCTCAGCACGTGAGCCCCAGCCTTGCCTCCCTTATCAAGGAAGTTTTTCAGAGGCAGCAGCAGCCCTGAGTAATTTCTTTATCTCATTTCCTCTTCTTTACAAGTGCCTGTGTTATGGTGTGAGGCCCAGATAAGCTTTTCTCTCCAGGCAGCCCCTGTGTGTCTTCCTGCTGGGCTGGTTTTGCCCTGAGCACACACAAACGGGGCAGCAGCAGCTGATTCCCAATTGCCACCCTCAGTTCCTGCTCCAGTGATTCCCAGTGGGAGAGAGGGGTCAGGAGTTCTCCTGCATGTGCAGCTACACCCCTGCAGCCTTCTCTGGAGAGCTGCTGGGGATTTGTGTAACAACAGATTTGCTCTGCCCTGAGCTGCTCACCCCTCCTCACCCCAACTTTCCATGGGTTTCACCATTTTAGGATTTAACCATTTGAGGATTTAACCAATGAAACCAATTTTCCATGGGTTTCACCATTTGAGGATTTATCCATTTTAGGATTTATCCATTTTAGGATTTAACCATTTTAGGATTTAACCATTTGAGGATTTAACCATTTGAGGAGGAGTAAATTCATCCCAAGAGTGGTGGGAGTGAAGTCAAACCTCATTCACGGTCTCCAGGCAGAGCCAGAACTGTTGGAATTGCTCCCAAAACCCCTTCCTGAGCACAGCAGAGGAGCCAGGCCATGGAATCGGGAATGGTTTGGGTGGGGAGGGATTCGAGGACCATCCAGTTCCGTGGGTGGGATTTCCACTGTCCCAGCTTGGTCCAGACTGGCCTTGGACACTCCCAGGGGTGGGAGAGCCACAGCTTCTCCTGGGCTGTTGGGAGATGGCCCTGGATGGGTGCAAGGTCCCTGCCAGGATTCCCATCCTGGAATCCCAGGGCCATTCCCTGGAACTGGGACTCACGGGCTCGGGGCAGGGTTTGTGAGGCCTCTCTGCTGCCCTGAGCTTGTGCAAAGCTGCTGAGCACTGAAATCCCCACCTGGAGCAGCAGCCGGCTGAGGAGAGAACATCACCGAGAGCGCTGAGCCCTCGTCCCAGGCAAACCCTGCCCTGCCCTCCCCCGGGGCACCGAGGATGGAGAAACCTCCAGGGCTGAGCCCGGGCTGCTCCTGCCCAGCTCCGGCTGCACCAAAACTGCCTGAGCTGAGGGCAGGGAGAGCTGCAGGGAGCGCTGATGGAGGTGATAAATTGGTTTTGGAGTGATCATCTGCCTTCGGTGTCTGAGGAGGGACAGGGACAGAGACAGGGACAGACAGACAGACAGAGACAGACAGAGACAGAGGGACAGGGACAGAGACAGAGACAGAGACAGAGGGACAGAGAGAGAGAGACAGAGACAGACACAGGGATAGACACAGGGACAGACAGACAGAGACACAGACATAGACAGAGACAGAGACACAGACAGACACAGACAGAGAGACAGACAGAGACAGACACACACACACACACACACACAGACACACAGACACACAGACACACACACACACAGACACACAGACACACAGACACACGGACACACAGCTCCCCGCAGTGCCCGGGGCTGCAGCTGCCCCTGCCAACACCCTGGCACTGCTCAAATGGGAACTTTTCCCCTTAAACTCATCTCATCCCCCTGCCCTGGACAGGGACACCTCCCGCTGTCCCCGGCTGCTCCCCATGCTGGGCTGGGACACTGCCAGAATGGGGCAACCTCAGCTTTGGAAGCTCCCTGAGCTTCAGGGCTCCTGCCCTCTGCTGAGCTTTCTGCTGCACTTTGCAGGACTGATAAATGTGTTTTCCTTTCTTTCTTTTATGTCTGAAGAGAAAAAAAAATGGACAGCACAGGGAGGGGCTGGGCTTTAGGGCCCTGCTGGAAATGTTGTGGATCATCAGGGCTCCAGGGGGAACTCACAGAAGATTTCCAGCTCCTGAAGGGGCTTCAGGAGGGCTGGAGAGGGACTTTGTACAAGGAGATGGAGTGACAGGAGAAGGGATTTGATGTTAGGGGGAAATTGTTCCCTGGCAGGGTGGGCAGAGCTGGCATGGAATTCCACCCCTGCATCCCTGGCAGTGCCCAAGGCCAGGCTGGGCACTGGGGACAGTGGGAGGTGTCCCTGCCATGGCAGGGCTGGCACTGGATGGGCTCTGAGGTCCCTCCCAGCCCAACCCATTCCAGGATTCTGTGCCCACATGGATGGATGGACCAGACACAGCCCCCAAATCCCTCCCAGCCCATTCCCCAGCCCTGAACCTCACCCAGGCCCTTCCCGCTCTGCTCCTGCCCTTCCCCTGCACTCTCAGGTGCACATTTACCCACACAGGCACTTTCCCTCTCACCCCCCATATCTTCCTTACTTCAGGTATTTCTTTTCCTCCTGGGCAAACGAGTCATCCCAGTTTTTTTGAGTTCCCTCCCACTCAGAACAATGGGCCAGGCACGAGAGAAGCTGTCCCTGCTTAAGCCACACACACACTCCTCCTGCTCCCAGCGAGGGGCTGCTGCTAAGCTCAGGATTCCCGTTCTGCCCTGGCCAGCAGCAAAGGCTGAATCCAGCTCTGGAGCTCAGCCAGGGCTGAAGAAGCCTCTGGTGCTGCCCATCCTGGGTTTGTTGCCCCAGTCACCATGCAGGGATAACAGCAGCACAAGCAAGGGATGAGCTGACCTTCACTACAGGGTTTGTAAAAGAGTTGGGCTCCATTTCTGAGGTGTTTGAATGAA
Organism: Melospiza georgiana; assembly: GCF_028018845.1. NCBI lineage: Eukaryota > Metazoa > Chordata > Aves > Passeriformes > Passerellidae > Melospiza > Melospiza georgiana. The sequence continues at coordinate 119,435,201 of NC_080431.1, read as the reverse complement.
CTGCTCTGGTCCCCTCCTTCTGAAAACTCCCAAAGCTCTGCTGCCTCCTGACTGAAAGGGAAACACCCTCAGAGAGCAGGGTGCAGGTGCAGGAGAGGCTGAGGGTGCAAAAAGATCCAGACCCACACAGAGACACTTTGGAAACCCCAAATTTCTTTCATGGAAGCCCCAAACTGCCACAAAACCCATTGGATTCCACAGAATCCCCAAATCCCCGGGGCTGGCACAGCCCTGCCAGCCCATGCAGTGCCAGCTGTGCCCACCTTGTGCCCAGCCCAGAGCACTCAGTGGCACCTCCAGGGCACACCTGCAGGGATGGGCACTGCAAAGCTCCCTGGGCAGCCCCTGCCAAGGCCTGAGCTCCCTTTCCATGGGCAAATTGCTGCTGCTGTCCCAGCTGAGAGCAGTGTTGGATCAGAAATTGGGAGGAATCTTGCCTGTGAGGGTGGGCAGGCCCTGGCACAGAGCAGCTGGGGCTGCCCCTGCATCCCTGCAATGTTCAGTTCCAGGCTGGACACTGGGGACAGTGGGGGTGTCCCTGCCATGGCAGGGGTGGCACTGGGTGGTCATTAATGTCCCTTCCAGCTCAGCCATTCCATAACTCTGTGATTACCCCACCGTGCCATTCCTAATGCCGTGACTCAGTGATTTACTAATTTTAAGCCTCCTTTGTTTGTTCCGCACAAGGAAACGGAAAAAGTGAATTCCTGTTGATCAACCCCTCTGCCAGATATAGCACATCATTCCTTTTGTCTGGAAAGTTTTGTTTCCAAACACCATCCATTAATCAAGGCCCAGTAATGCAGCACTTTGTCCATCCAAATATTTTCCAGCAGATCTCAGCAAGGGGATGTTTTTTATCCTGGGGTTGTGAGCAGCTCCACTCCCATCAAAAAGCTCAGCCTGGCATCACCTTTTAACCCAAATTAAAACAAATGAATGGGATTCTTGTCCATTTAGGAGCTTTAAGCACCTGAGAGCATCACAGGAGTGCTGGGAATGATGAGGGCTGGGAGAACACTGGAATCCTTTGCCTTGACGCTGGTGTTTGATTGGAATTCTCCTCCACCCAAGCAAAGCTGAGCTTTAACATCCTCAGTGCTTCCCATCCTTCACTAAATGCAATAAAGCTTCTGATGGAAAATTAATTCAACACGTTGACAGCCGAGATTTAATTGTGGGGGACGAGGGAACCTCTTGGGAAGAGTCAAAGAGAGGTGTCCCTCAAAGTGGAGCTTTCCAGGGCAAAGCAGTGGCTGGAAAACAAAGCCTTTGTTTGCTCTGCTGCTCTTGAAGTTCAGAATTCACCCCTTTTTTCCCCACACAACAGAAAAACGTTCCACGGGATTGATTTTTTTTCTTTTGAATCTCACCCAAAACTCCACGTTTGGTGTGAGAGGGACCTGGAATCCCATCCCACTGCAGCCCTTCCACTCTGCCAGGTTGTTCCAGTCCCTGCCCAAGCCAGCCTTGCAGGGGTGCCCATCCACAGTCTGGGGGCTGCTCATCACACCAGCCCATGAGCCAGGACACAGAACTGCCCAAAACACCAGAAACAAACCCGAGATAACCCAGGGACCAACACTTCAGTTTCATTAAAGCTCCAACATCCAAGTTCTCCAGTGGGTTTGGATCACAGAATGGGTTGGGTTTGGGGTTGGTTTTTTTTAAGAACTGAGTTTAAGAACTTTTACAAACAAATTATCTGCAAATGTGGCTTTTACAGGGCCAAAGCATTATCAGGATTGGAAGAGACCTTTGTCGCAGACATCTTTTATGAAAAATCCTTTCCTTAGGATTTTTCCTCCTGAGAAGCTGGAAGGCCTCAGGAACAAAATGTAAACATTGATTATCTGCTGCTGTGGAATGGAACAGGTGCATCTGGGATTGGTCTCATGTGGGTGTTTCTGATTAATGGCCAATCACAGCCAGCTGGCTTGGTCAGTGACAAGCCTTTGTTATTCATTATTTCTTTTTCTATTCTTAGCCAGCCTTCTGATGAAATCATTTCTTCTATTCTTTTAGTACTGTTTTAATGTAATACATATAATAAAATAATAAATCAGCCTTCTGAAACATGGAGTCAGATCCTCATCTCTCCCCTCATCCTCAGACCCCTGCGAACACCATCACAGACCTTCAAAATGCCCCAGCAGCACCAGCATCACCCCAGGACCCCATCCTGAACACTCCCAGAGGCTGCAGCCCCTCCCTGGGCAGCGCATCCCAAGGCCTGACCGCCCTTCCAGGGACAGATATCCTCTAATTTCCAACCTGCACCTCTGTGGGCTCCCAGCTCCACCTGAGAGCACAGATCCAGCCTGTGGTGCCCGGGCCAGGCCTCCAGCAGCCGCCCCTGGCCAGGTGTGCCCAGCCAGGGCTGCTTTTCCTTTCAAGGTGTGCCAGCATTTCCCTCCCTCATGCCCCAAACAGCCACTGGCCAGCAAAGCAAACGCACTCAGGGCAAGGTCAGTGCAAATAATTGGGGAGTTTTCTCCCCTTCAAAAGGAGGAGGAGGAGGATTGCTTCCTCCCCAGCCACACCCACAGCAAACCCAGCACAAAAGGCTTCTGTTCTGTCTCCCAGAGAAAAATCCCCTGGCGTTCCACTTTGATTGATGATACACAATAAACTGAGGCAGGAACCCAGGGCATGTGTTGGGTTGGAACCCAGGGACTCCAAACATGGATTCTGCCCCGTTCCTGGGGCTGCTCATGCCCAGGGACCCTGGAACCAGCCCAGGGAGGAGCTGGAGCTGCTGCAGAGAGCCCAGAGGAGGCTCCAGGATGGGCAGAGGATGGAGCAGCTCTGCTGGCAGGAAAGGCTGGCACAGCTGGCATTGTTCACCTGCACAGGAGAAGCTTTGGGCTGAGCTCAGGGTGGCCTTGCAGGGCCTGGAGGAGCCCCAGGAAAGCTGGAGAGAGACAATTGCCAGGGGATGCAGGGACAGCACACAGAGAATGGCCTCAGACTGAAAAATTACAGGTTTAGATCAGATATTAGGAACAATTTCCTGCCTGTGAGGGTGGGCAGGCCCTGGCACAGGGTGTCCCTGCATCCCTGGCAGTGCCCAAGGCCAGGCTGGACACTGGGGACAGTGGGAGGTGTCCCTGCCATGGCAGGGGTGGCACTGGGTGGGATTTGAGGTCCTTCCCAGCCCAAACCATTCCAGGTTTCCATGCTTGTCCCTGGCTGATGCTGAGATCCCCTGCAGAGGGGCCTCTCCCCGTGGTTTCTGTCCCACTCCCTCTGAGTGGAGCTGCTGTGCTGAGGCAGGGTCTGAGGGATTTCTGGTGCAGGGTCTGAGGGATTTCTGGTGCAGGGTCTGAGGGATTGCTGCTGCAGGGTCTGAGGGATTGCTGGTGCAGGGTCTGAGGGATTGCTGCTGCAGGGTCTGAGGGATTGCTGGTGCAGGATCTGAGGGATTGCTGGCACAGGGTTTAAGGGATTTCTGGTGCAGGATTTCAGGGATTGCTGGTGCAGGATCTGAGGGATTTCTGGTGCAGGATTTCAGGGATTGCTGGTGCAGGATTTCAGGGATTGCTGGTGCAGGGTCTGAGGGATTTCTGGTGCAGGATTTCAGGGATTGCTGGTGCAGGATTTCAGGGATTGTTGGTGCAGGGTCTGAGGGATTTCTGGTGCAGGATTTCAGGGATTGCTGGTGCAGGATTTCAGGGATTGTTGGTGCAGGATCTGAGGGATTTCTGGTACAGGATTTCAGGGATTGCTGGTGCAGGATCTGAGGGATTTCTGGTACAGGATTTCAGGGATTGCTGGTGCAGGGTTTAAGGGATTGCTGGTGCAGGATTTCAGGGATTGCTGGTGCAGGATTTCAGGGATTGCTGGTGCAGGATTTCAGGGATTTCTGGTGCAGGGTCTGAGGGTTTGCTGGTGCAGGGTTTGAGGGATTGCTGGCACAGGGTCTAAGGGATTCCTGGTGCAGGGTTTGCTGCTCCCTCTGGCAGCCACTCACCCGTGGGCAATGGAGATGTTTGGAAGCCAAGGAAGCAGCACCTGCGGAGGGCAGAGCCCTGGTGGCAGCCAGGCTGGGACCATCGGGAGCCTGGCATTGCCAGAGGCAGGATCCAGGGCTCTGCAGTGCCAGCACTGGGGTTTGGGGTGGCTGATGGCACCCAACCAGCGCCAAATCCCCCTGGGCAGACGTGGCCTCTCCCTGGGGTGTCCTTGGGATGCAGGGCGCTGTTATCCCGCGGGGATGGAGCAAACCCAGCCCCTGCGTGCCTGTCCTGGTGCCCAGCAGGCAGGCTGGGCTCATCAGGAGCAGCCCTGGGGACCCAGCAGGACAAAAGGAGGGTTCAGTGCCAAGGACACGCTGGCACTGCTGCCCACTCTGTCCCTGTTCCCCCTTAGCTGAGTGTCTCTGCTCACACTGCAGCTCTTGGGACAGATTTCTGTTCTGGAGCCTGATGTTTGCCAAGGGAAAGCATCACTGTGAGCTTTGGTGGACAATTAATTAATCAGCGTTCAATCAGCCCTTCCCTCCTGCTCCTGCAGCCCTCTCTGGGATCATCTCTCCCATTCCAGCATTTCCTCAGCTGCTCTTCCTCACCTCAGGAGCTGCAGGAACAAGCAGGGAACTCCAGAAGCTGCCAGGGAAGTTGTGTGCAGCCCGGCCATTTCTCAAATGTGAATTTAGGAGGCTGTGTGTGACCCCTGAGGGCAGGGGGAGGGTGAGGAGCACACACAGGGCACACAGGGAACACAGAATTCCCGGGGGAGGGAATGGCAGGACCCGCCTGGTGTCACACTGGGGGTCAGAGCTGCTGCCTGGCAGGACAGGGACTGCCCTGGGGGCACATGGGGCACCTGTGGTGAAGGACACTGCCAGGGAGTTTTGCTTCTTGTTAGCGAGGAAAAACCTGCAGGGGAAAATCTGGGTTTGAATTGCATTTCCAGTCTGTGTAAGGTGGCTCTGGCTGAACAAGGCACTGCCCAAGGTGTCTCGTCCTGTGTTTCTTGGATCCCACAGAATCCCCAAATCCCCGGGGCTGGCACAGCCCTGCCAGCCCATGCAGTGCCAGCTGTGCCCACCTTGTGCCCAGCCCAGAGCACTCAGTGCCACCTCCAGGGCACACCTGCGGGGATGGGCACTGCAAAGCTCCCTGGGCAGCCCCTGCCAGGGCCTGAGCTCCCTTTCCATGGGCAAATTGCTGCTGCTGTCCCAGCTGAGCCTGCCCTGGCCCAGCCTGAGGCCGCTCCCTCAGGGAACCTTCCAGAAGAACCCAGGGCTGCTGTACCCACCAGGAAAGGCTGGACGAGCCCCAGCTCTTCACTCTGAAGTCTCAGACAACACTATAGAAATCCACATTACATTAAAACCCTAATGCAAGCCCAGCCAAGAGAAGCCCCGGGCCATGTGCTGAGGAAGCCTCCCCTCTGCAGGAGCTCAGCTCTGCCCTCCCAGGGCAGCAGAATGGGCACTGTGCCCCAGGTCACTGCCAGGGCAGCCCCAGCCCAGCATTCCTGCCCGTCCCAGCAGCTCCTGCGGATCCAGGAGGCAGCTGAGCAGCCAGAATCCATCCAGCAGACCACAGAGCAGGTGCAGCCCGTGGCAAAGCCAAGCTGGGGCTGTGTGGGAGAGGCGTTCAGCCAGAACTCTCCATGCCTTGGCAGCACGTGGAGCCAGCCAGGCTCCCACAGCCTCCCAGGGAAGGCACTGGCACAGCTCTGGGGAGGGCTGTGCTGCTCAGAAGGAAAAGCTGCTTTTTATGGCAGCTCCTGCATTTCCCCACTCGAATCACATCAATAAATGCATCATTACTTTATTTACAAAGGCTCGACCCAGCACGGTTCAGCTGCTAGAAAAGGTCAAAAACACCCCCACGCTGCTGTGAAAGGCACTTAAATGAACCCCAGAATCGGGCTGGGAGGGATTTTCAGGATCGTTTCCATGTCCCACAGGCAGGGACACCTCCCACTGTCCCCAGTGCCCAGCCTGGCCTTGGGCACTGCCAGGGATGCAGGGATGGAATTCCCTGCCAGGGAACAATTCCCAATTCCCAAAATCCCACCCAGCCCTGCCCTCCTTCAATTTAAAGCCATTCCCTGAGGGCTGGCACTCTCTGCCCATGTACCAAACCCCTCTCCCTCCTCTCCAGAGCCCCCTTCAGGCTCTGGGATGGGCTCTGAGCTCCCTCAGGAGCCTCCTCCAGGGAGGAGAATTATTTGGATGAGCTCTCTGTAAATCCCACACGCCCTGGGGGTTGGGATCACTTCTACAGAGCCACAAGCAGCACCCAACATTTCCCTTTTCCATCTGGATGCAGCCACTTTTCTCTGTGGGTGCTCAAAGAGAAGAGACTTGCACAGGGAAATGCAGAGCAGCAGCTTGTGAAGGTGGGATCCTGGAAGGCTGAGGGCTGGCAGGGATGTCAGAGATCTTTTCCAGCAGAGCCAGAGCTGGTGTTATTCAGGATAATGAATGCCATTGTTGGGTATTGAGCTCCACCTATGGGCGCCTCCTCGTGCCTCTGGAAATCCTTCAGCTTCACTGGGACTCAGCCCCGCTTCAAGGCTCCAACCCCAGGTTTCCAAGGTGGGAAGAGCCCTTCAGGAGCACCCAGGCCCACCCCAGCAGCACCAGCATCACCCCAAGGCCACATCCAGACTCCTCCTGGCACTCCCCGGGACAGGGACCCCAAACCCCCCTGGGCAGCTCTGACCCAAACACCCCACAGATCGTCAGAGGGGCACGAGGAAAGAAATTCCTTTCAGAAACTCTCACAAAGGAAAACGATTCACTTGATTTATCTTCATGATTCACTTGATTTACCTTCAATGGCGTCAGGAAGCTCTGCTCTCCAGCCCTGGGCATCCATCAGGGTGCCAATGGATGCCCCAGGGTGCCAATGGATGCCCCAGGCTCTTGTCAGCGGTGCCAAGGGACGGGACCAGAGGGATGGGCAGGGATGGATGCCCAGCAATTCCCCTCACAGGGGGCACAAGCCCTGCCCTGGCAGTGCCCAGCCCTGAGCAGGGCCCAGGGGGGCTCTGGGGGCTCCTGCTGGGACATTCCAGAGCCACCTGGGCCCAGCCCTGTGCCCTGAGCCCATTGCAGTGAAGGGAAATTTCCTGTCCCCATCCCCAGCCTGAGCCATCTGCCCTGGTGCAATTCCAGCCCACGGGACTCCCTCTCCTCCTTTCCCTGCCCCTCCTCTCAGGAGTTCTGGGGAGCACTGAGGTCCCCCCTGAGCCTCCTCTTGTCCAGCTGCTCCTCCCAGGATGTGTTTTCCAGCCATTTCCAAAGGAACTCCAAACAAAAGGAATTCCTGGCAGGAAAACACACACAGCACGACATGACAAAGGCTGGAATGTGACAGTTCCCTGTTACCAATGGAAATTCTGCCCGGGAAGATAAATCCAGCCCTGCCAGCTCCATCCTGTCCCCTGTCACTGGAGTCACCTCTGTGCTCCTCCCTCACTGCCTGTAGCACTGAAAATTCGCTATTAATTGAAAGTTTAGTGTCAAAATGTTCTTTACCAGTGTCTTGGGGAATGTCTTCATCATTGTTTTGTCTTTCCAGATCCATTATGAATTATTAAAAGCATCAGCAAGGAGTAATTCTCTGGAAAATGTTTCTGAAGTGTGTTGGGCAAGGCAGGATAAAAAGAACTTGTGTTCCCCAAGCCAAGCAAACTCGAGCAGGCAGGTGATGAAGCCATGGGCAAAATCCCTGCTGGAATTGTTCAAAAATGGTTCAAAAATGGTTCAAGTGGCTCCAGAGCTCTGCAGCTCATTCCTCCCCCAGCCCTGCCAAGTGTGGACTGAAGAAGAAGCTTCTGATGGACTCAAAGTTTCCACCCTTGGGGCTGCTCTGGAAAACAAAACTGATTAAAAACCAACTTTGGTCCTTTTGAGGCCGCTGCCTTCACCTCTTTAATGAGGCAGGGCTTTAACTGGGCACCAGAAATTCCTTTCTGCCATCACAGGACCTCCATCCCTTCACACAGCAAAACCTTCATGGTTTCCCTTAATTCCTTTTGCAGCAAAAGGACTTAAAGTTTTCAGGTAAAGCCACTGAATGCTGATGTATTTCTCTATTCCAGGAGCTTCAGAAATCATGGGATGGTTTGGGATGGAGGGACCTTAAAGCTCATCTCAATCTCACTCCACCTGCCACCATCCCAGGCTGCTCCAAGCCCCATCCAACCTGACCCTGGACACTTCCAGGGGTGGGGAATCCAGAACCTCTCTGCAAAAAAACCCAAATTGTTCATTTTTAATAGAAATATTTCATGTATTACCAATGCACAGGGATTATTCTGGAGCAGGGAGGTGCTGATACCTTTATCAGGAACTTGAGGCTCAGAAGAATCAGGTTTGATTCTCACATGATCTCCCACGTGGAGCTCATGCAATTCTCTGAGGGTTGGAAACCTTTTCAAGGCGTCGATTTATGAGGGCCTGGCACAACATTCTGCCCCTCTGGAAGCTGAAAATTCCCATTTTGGCGCTGAGCTTGGGGTGGTTCTGTGCAGAAAACACCAGGACATTTACAAGAAGACAACAAAATATTTTAATTTCAATCTGCCCCGTGCTATACAAGTGTATAAAATACCAACTAAGCATCCATTGGAACATTACAAAAATAACCAGGAAAAGCAAGCAGCACACTGGAGTCATGGGGACAGGAGGTGGCAGATCCAAGCAGGAGCACACTGAGAGCATTCCAAGATTTCCATGGTTCCCACCTCTGGCAGGGGTCAGGTATTAAGATGACAAAAATCAGATTATTGATGGTTAGAACTGAAAAGCAGCTCTGCTTTTGGAGGGAACACAGCAGCAGCCACCTGGGTTTGTGCTGCCAAAGTCATGCTTTGATTTTTCGTGGAAGAAAGACAGGACAGGAATTATTCCCAATGCTTTGAACTGAATGTGGTGAGACACAGCGTCCAGCAGTCGTTTGAGAAACGTGGAAAAGTCTTGGAAAGGCTTCAAGGCAGTTGTGGCAAACCTGCAAAGTTTTCCTCCATCAGTTCCTCTCTTTTGGGTGTTGAATGCAGCACGTGGAGCCAGCTGAGGGTAACCCAGAATAATCTGATTTTCCTGTGTTGCAGCTCCAGCAATCCATGGAATCAGCCCTTCTCAACCAGGGCCAGGCTTTGCTCCACTTCCCAGGGAATCACAGTCCAAGCCAGAGCAGGAAATTCAGTGTATTCCTGGTCTCCAGGCCCTCATTTGTGTTCCAGTCAGGAGTTCCAGGCCCTCCAAACACCCTGTTTCCCTGCACCGTGGCCTGGAACGGCTCCACTCTTTTTAAAACAAATATTATTTCAAAAATCGAGGTGTCAAACAGTCAACATTTGCTTCAATCTCTTCTCAGACCAACTGTGGCAAGGGCAAACCAGGAGACAGCCACAGTCTGATTCCTAAAAACACAGTGAGAGGCTCCAGCATCCCTTCTCCAAGACCCCAAGCGGCATTTCCTAGGGATAGCAATTCCTGTCTCCTCCAAAAAAATCCTGACCCCTGTTTCAAGGTGAGGATCTCCAGTTTAAAAAACAGTATTAAAATATTTCTGCCATCTTTCTTCTTTAAAATTTGCATTTAGGAGCCTTTAAACACTGCCAGAAAAAAGCCCTAAAGCTTCTCCCACATATTCCCATTGCTTAAATCAGCATTCCTTGGCATGAAGCATTTCATCCCAGCTGAGTTTGGAAGCAAATCTCAGAAAGTTTGGATTTTTTGATATCCAAAAGCAGTAGAAAAAGATCCAAGTGTGCAGCTTGGAGTAGGAATGGACAAGGAAAAGGCACTCCAGCTCTCCTCACTGCTTCCTGGGTGGAATTTTCCAATCCCAAGCAAATCTTTACTCACCAAAAATGCAGATTCAAGTTTCTCCATAGTTGTTTTTCTCACTGGAAAAATCCCCCTGCTCTGAATATGCACCATCAGCATTATTTGAGTCCTTTTTTCACCCCTCGAGTCAAAGCTCCCAAACAAATCATATTGGAGATATAAATTACCTGAACTTAAAATAATTTAAAATCCACGTATTCCAACAATTCTCCTATTGCACGTTTTTCCACTGCTTTGCCAGGTAAAACCCTCTGCAGGAATTCCAAAGGTTCAAATTTTAAAAGCACAACTTCCAGAGCACCAAAAGCAGGTGCTGGAGGAATCGGATCCTGCTGGAAAACGAGTGCCAATAAAACCAAATATAAATATATCATGTATGTACACATCCAGGAGGAATTCTGGGATGCTGAGATAACAAATACTTCGAAACAATTCCCAGATTTCCAGAAACTTGGGAGAAACTCTACAAAAGAAAGCAAATGACTTGAGAAGACCAAGAAGAAACATGCACAAAAACCTAGCGTAAGAAAAAGGGTTAAATTCCCAAAACTCCCATCATCTCTCCAACCCTGTCATCCCAAGGTTTTCCAAACACCCATCAGGGGTGTCACAACAAGGAACCGTCCCCCGGAACAAGCCCAGTTTGTCCCCAAAATGTCCCCTTCTCCCATCCTGTGCTCCCAGCACGTGGGAATTGGCTCGGCACAGGGATCGAGGCTCCAAACCGAGCAGGGAATTCCCTCACGTGCAGCAAACCTGGGGTTCTGCTCCTGCAGCTGCTGCAGCTGTGCCGCGGCAAATCCCTGGAGGGCTCCTTGGAAGGCTCCTTGCAAAGGTGGAATTTCCTCCAGGGCCCGGCTCAGCTCAGCGAGGCGGGGCTGTAGTCGGGCCGACGGGTCTGGATGATTTTGGGTTTGGGTTTCTTGGGCTCCTCCTCGGCCTCGCCCTCCTGGTCGCTCTCACACACGTGGACGACCACGCTGGGGGTGGTGGCTGTGGCAGCGTGCAGCTCGTACTTGTCCCCTGAGGGGAGGGAAAACGGGAGTGAAAATGGGAATTCCTGAGGAAAGGGCACCTGGGGGCTTTTCCATGTGGGGTATTCCTGAGGGAATGTCATCTGGGGGCTTTTCCATGTGGGGTATTCCTGAGGAAAGGACACCTGGGGGCTTTTCCATGTGGGGTATTCCTGAGGAAAGGACACCTGGGGGCTTTTCCATGTGGGGCATTCCTGAGGAAAGGACACCTGGGGGCTTTTCCATGTGGGGCCTTCCTGAGGAAAAGACACCTGGGAGCTTTTCCAGGAGGTTTTCAGGGGGAGAATTCCTGCGGAAATTTTGGGTTTGGGTTTCTTGGGCTCCTCCTCGGCCTCGCCCTCCTGGTCGCTCTCGCACACGTGGACGACCACGCTGGGGGTGGTGGCTGTGGCCGCGTGCAGCTCGTACTTGTCCCCTGAGGGGAGGGAAAATGGGAGTGAAAATGGGAATTCCTGAGGAAATGTCATCTGGGGGCTTTTCCATGTGGGGCCTTCCTGAGGAAAGGGCACCTGGAGGCTTTTCCATGTGAGGCCTTCCTGAGGAAAGGGCAGCTGGGGGCTTTTCCATGTGGGGTATTCCTGAGGAAAGGACACCTGGGAGCTTTTCCATGTGGGGCCTTCCTGAGGAAAAGACACCTGGGAGCTTTTCCAGGAGGTTTTCAGGGGGAGAATTCCTGCGGAAATTTTGGGTTTGGGTTTCTTGGGCTCCTCCTCGGCCTCGCCCTCCTGGTCGCTCTCACACACGTGGACGACCACGCTGGGGGTGGTGGCTGTGGCAGCGTGCAGCTCGTACTTGTCCCCTGAAGGGAGGGAAAATGGGAGTGAAAATGGGAATTCCTGAGGAAAGGTCACCTGGAGGCTCTTCCATGGTGGGAATTCCTGAGGAAAGGGAACCTGGGCCTTCTCCAGGGGGGATTTAGGTGGAGAATTCCTGAGGAAAGGGCACCTGGGGGCTTCTCCAGTACGGATTTGGGGAGGGAATTCCTGAGGAAATGTCACCTGGAGGCTCTTCCATGGTGGGAATTCCTGAGGAAAGGGCACCTGAGGGGGTTTTAATGGGTGTTTTTAGGTGGAGAATTCCTGAGGAAACGTCACCTGGGGGCTTTTCCAGGGGGGATTTAGGTGGGGAATTGCTTGGGAAAAGGGACATGGTGACTTTTTAATGGGGTTTTTAGGTGGGGTATTCCTGAGGAAATGTCACCTGGGGGCTTTTCCATGTGGGGTATTCCTTAGGAAATGTCACCTGGGGGCTTTTCCATGGGCGATTTAGGTGGGGAACTCCTGAGGAAAGGGCACCTGGGGCACTTCCATGGTGGGAATTCCTGAGGAAAGGGCACCTGGCGGGGTTTAATGGGGTTTTTAGGTGGAGAATTCCTGAGGAAAGGTCACCTGGGGGCTTCTCCATGGGGGATTTAGGTGGGGGACTCCAGAGGAAAGGGCACCTGGGGGGTTTTTAATGGGGTTTTTAGGTGGGGAAATCCTTAGGAAATAGGACATGGTGACTTTTTAAAGGGGTTTTGGGGTGGGGAATTCCTGAGGAAAGGTCTCCTAGGGGCTTTTCCATGTGGGGAATTACTGAGGAAAGGGCGCCTGGGGGGTTTTTCATGGAGGTTTTTAGGTGGGGAAATTCCTTAAGAAATGGGACACGGAGAACCTCTAATCGTTCTTTTTTAGGAAATGTGACGTGGTGACTTTCAATGGGTTTTTTTTTTTAGGAAATGGGACATGGTGAATTTTCAATGGGGTTTTTAGTTGGGAAAATTCCACAGGAATGCTCAGGAACGGGAAAATGACAAATTTTTAATGCTTGGAAGGGCCCAAAATATTTGTTTTAAAGTTTCTTTTTGGTTTTCCTAAAATTTGGAAGGAAAACTTGGAGTAAAGGAACAGCAGCATGGAGCAGCTCTGAACTCCCACACAAACTGAGGCTGCTGTGCTATTTATTCATTTATTCATTTATTTACTTTTTTATTCCAAGTGCTCCATCAGAAACAACCTCTGCTTCCAAAACCCATTGCAGGGAAATAAAATCTCTGATAAAAATATTTCATAATAGATTATTAAGAATATTTACTGAGGAGGGTTCTTGATGGGAAGTTTTGAATCCCAGCATGAGGGAGCTCAAAGTTGTGCCCTGCCCTTTTCTCCATCCTTTACAATTCCCTAAGTTTGGAGGTGAACAGGAATTTTAAAAATTCTCCAGTAAAATGAATCTGACACAGTTTTTATTTTCTCTCATCTTATTAATGAGAATAATTATTCTCATATAATAAGAGTAATTTAATTCTGTTCAATGTTATTAAATGTGACCATTTTTCTCACCCCTAAAATTAATAATACTGCCCCAAACAGGTTGAATCTGAGCTGGATTTAAGGAAAGATTAATTTGCACCAATTTTCATGGATAAGTTGTATAAAATATGGGAGAAAAGGGAAATCAAGGATGTGATCATTAATCACTGGGGAAAGGAGGGGCAGGAATTTCTCCCTCTTAAATTCCAAAGAATTTTAAGTTCATACTGATAGTTCCTCCCACACTCAGTAGCAGTTTCCTCATCTGAGGAAAACAGAAATAAAAATATAAAGAAAAAATCGAAATAAAAATAAGTAGAAAATATAAATAGAAAGAAAAAAACGGAAAAAATAGAAAAAGAAAACAGAAGTAGAAATTTATAAAAATAAATAGAAAGAAAATAAATATAGAAAGAAAATATAAATAGAAAGAAAAATAAATAGGAATAAAATAAATAGAAATAAAATATAAATGGAAAAAATAGACTAAAATAGAAATAAAATACAAATAAAAATAAATAAAATAAAGCCAAGATATAAATACAAGTAAAATATAAATGGAAATAAAATTAGAAATAAAATATAAATAAAACCAAAATATAAATAGAAAGAAAATATAAATAGAACTAAAATATAAATGGAACTAAAATATAAATAGAAAGAAAAATAACCAGAAAATAGAAATAAAAATAAACAGAAATAAAAATTTCTTGGAAAAGTTTTAGAAATCCAGGAAGTTTTGAGATGTTTTCCTCCACCAAAATTCTGGTTTTCCCACCTTCCTACCTGGTCCTAGCTTGGAGATTGCATACAGAAGGTCGTAGTTAATGACTGGGGTGGCATCCTCCACTTGTTTCCAGTCCACAGGAGGAGAGGCAGGAGGGGAGATCAGGAACTGCTTGTCTGGGTTTGGGGGGGCCAGGTGGGAGCTGCCGATGTGCAAAGTCTGCAAGAGAAAGCAGAGCACCCCAAAGTGTCCCTGAATGCCTGAATGCTGCAGCCCTGAACCCCTGAACCCCTGCAGCCCTGAATTCCTCAATGCTGCATCCACACAGCCCTGAATGCTGCATCCGTGAATCCCTGAATTCCTCAATGCTGCATCCACACAGCCCTGAATGCTGCATCCCTGAATCCCTGCAGCCCTGCAGCCCTGAATTCCTCAATGCTGCATCCACACAGCCCTGAATGCCTGAATTCCTGCATCCCATAGTCCTTGCATCCCTCAATTCCTGCATCTCTGAATGCCTGCACCCCATAGTCCTTGCGTCCCTGAATGCCTCTATTCCTGCATCCCTCAATGCCTAAATTCCTCAATTCCTGCAGCCCTGAATCCCTGCATTTCTGCATCCCTGAGTGCCTGCACCCCATAATCCTTGAATGCCTGCATGCCTGAACCCCTGAATGCCTGCATCCCTCAATCCCTGCATTCCTGAATGCCTGCATCCCTCAAACCCTGCATCCCCGAATGCCTGCATCCCTCAAACCCTGCATCCCTGAATGCCTCTATTCCTGCATCCCTGAATCCCTCAATTCCTGCATCCCTGAATGCCTGCATCCCTCTATCCTCTATCCCTGCATCCCTGCATCCCTGAATTCCTGAATGCCCAAATCCCTGCATCCCTCAGTTCCTGCATCCCTCAATGGCTGCACTCCTGCATGCCTGAATCCCTGCATCCTTGAATGCCTGCAGAATCCCTGAATCCCCTAATGCCTGAATCCCTGCACCCCTGCATCCCTCAATTCTTGCATTCTTGCACCCCTGCATCCCTGAATGCCCAAATCCCTGAATGCCTGCATCTTTTCACCCCTGCATTCCTGAATGCCCAAATCCCTGAATTCCTGCATCCCTCAGTGCCAGCATTCCTGACTCCCCGAATGCCTGCACCCCTGCATCCCTCAATCCCTGCATCCCCTCATCCCGGGGCTGTCGTGCCCTGCCCGGCACTCAGGGTGGCAGCACCAGCCAGGACACAGCTCTGATCCACCGGGATGCTCTTCCCTAAAAATCCAAACCCTCCCAAACCTCCAGGACACAGCTCTGATCCACCGGGATGCTCTTCCCTAAAAATCCAAACCCTCCCAAACCTCCAGGACACAGCTCTGATCCACCAGGATGCTCTTCCCTAAAAACCCAAACCCTCCCAAACCTCCAGGACACAGCTCTGATCCACCGGGATGCTCTTCCCTAAAAACCCAAAGCTCTGCCCTCCCACCCCTTCAGGACACAGCTCTAAGGGAAATTCCAAAGGGATGTTCTTCCCTAAAAACCCAAAGCTCTGCCCTCCCACACCTCCAGGACACAGCTCTGATGGAAATTCTTCCCTAAAAACCCAAAGCTCTGCCCTCCCACACCTCCAGGACACAGCTCTGATGGAAATTCTTCCCTAAAACCCAAAGCTCTGCCCTCCCACACCTCCAGCAGGACAGGGCCTCTAAGGCCTTGTGACAAACGGTGCCGGGAGTCATCCTCAAAAGTGGGAGTGGAGGGAATTCCAGCAGGGACAAAAATAACCTGGATCATGGGGGTGCCCAACACTTCTGGATTCATTTTCCCACTCGATTTTCAGAGGGAAAAGCAGCTGGAAAAGCAGCTGGGAAAGCAGCCTGATGCCAGAGCCTGAGTTTGGGCAGGAGCAGAGAGCAGGGAGCTCCAGAGCTGCTCTGGTGGAGATGCCCAAGACTGGGATGGGCATGGAGAGCCTGGAATGGGCAGGGAGAGCCTGGGATGGGCAGCTCCAGAGCCCTGGAATGGGCAGGGAGAGCCTGGAATGGGCAGCTCCAGAGCCCTGGAATGGGCAGCTCCAACATTAAATGTGGAGCTCCAAGACTGGCATGTGCACCTCCAGCCTGGAATGTGCAGGTCCATCAGGGAACAGGCAGCTCCAGCCTGGAATGGGCAGCTCTGAGCCTGGAATGAGCATCTCTCAGCCTGGCATGGGCACCTCTCAGCTTGGCATGGGCATCTCCACACTCTGGATCCCTCTGGACTCCCTGGGTGCTGGCAGAACCCACCCAGCCTCCCCCAGCCCTTTAAATTCTTGGAATATTCTCATTCGCATCCAAGGTTATAAAAAAAAAATGGGAAGTATCAACAGCCTCCAAACGTGTGGAGCTCTGGAACGAGCCTGGATTCTCTAATTCATCTGACAAAAAATGACCACGAAGGAATTCTGGGATGCTGGGATTATAAACTCTTTGAAACAATTCCCAGATTTCCAGAAACTTGGGAGAAACTCTACAAAAGAAAGCAAATGACTTGAGAAGACCAAGAAGAAACATGCACAAAACCCAGTGTAAAAAAAAGGCTTCAGTTCCCAAAATTCCCATCATCTTTCCAACCCTTTTATCCCAATCCCAAAATTTAACCCCAAAATTGGGGTTTTCCAAACACCAGCTTGGAAAAAGAAATCCTCCACATCAGCTGAGGATTTGTGGCAGCCAGAACAAGGAAAGCTTTAATCCCAACCAGCTCTTTTTACCTGAGCAAAATAGAGTCTGAGCTCTTTTCCAAGGAATTCTGTCTTGTCCAGCTGGATCCTGGCATCTGCTGCAGACAAAGGGTTGCTGAAGTTTATTCTCACTCTTTTGAAGCTCTTAAAATACTGGAAGGTGAGGTCCCTGTCATAGGGGCGGAACAGGGACTCAAACTTGGCCTGCAGAGAAAGGAGCAGAGGAGAAAATCAGCATTAAACACGAAAAAAGGAATTAATTCTAAATGAGAAGTTATTAATAAGGGCAAATTACCACTCTTGAATGTTGATTATTGTAACAGCTTTGTTTATTTTCCCTTTTCTTTCTAGAATGAAGTTGTCTACCTTATCCCTGACTTCTCTGTATCCTCAAAATACATCAGTAATAATAATAAATAATAATAATAAATGATGTTATCACTTATTATCTTATTATCATAAATTAATGTTGGACAAGACACTCTAATTTAGCTACAGAAGATATCAAAATGTTTCTTAGAAAATTAATACCCAAAAACCTTGAGAAAAAAAAACCTCTGCCAAGCCTTTGCCCAGATGTGCAAACTTCAAGGGAGCCACCACAAGTTTTCATAGAGAAACATGAAAAAATCCTAATTTTCCAGCTAAATCTGATTTTCTGCAGTGACTCAGCACCAAGAATGAGGTCCATGAACATCTCCTGCTACTCTGAATTTAATTTATGGATCCCTGCAGGATCCCAGAGACACAGGAGGAGGCTCTGGAGCTGCCAGGCCCTTCCCAAGGCTTTTATTCCAATGGATTCAGACTGGGGGAATTTCCAGCTATTTTCTCTCCCTAAAAGCTTCCCAGAAACTCAGGATAAAGCCACAATAAACATTATTCCATTGAGGGAGTTTTACTACAGTATTTTGAATTAGTAGGAGGAAAAAGAGCAGGGAAATTACATAAGAAGGCAGAAATTAATTCAGAATTTCATTTTCCTCCCTGAGAAGCTGCACTTCACACACTCACCACAACTGGGTATAAAATCATTCCATTTTAAAGAGATTTTAAAATCAGAGCTGTTCTGCTTCTGCAGCTTCTTCAGAATGAGCTCTGAAACAGGAGCAGGACCCTCCCCACACTGAGCTGGTGTTTGGGAGCCTCAAAATACATCTTTGGTGTATCTCAAAGGTGAGATAGAACCATGGAAAATACACCCAAAAATTCCATTTCCAACTTCTCATTCTCTATTTAAAGACAGAAATCTTTTTTCTTAATTTTAAATTATTTAAATATGTGATTACAGAGATCAGAAATATCACTTTATCACTATGACACTAAAAAAAAAGGTATTTTTGTCCTTAAGGCATCTTAGCAGTAACAGCTCACTGTATCAGGACTGATGAGTATTTTATATTCTTTTACATTTACATTATTATTTATTTTATATTGCAAATCAGCTAAATACAGACCCAAGAGGATTTCTTATAGTATTACCAGGAAAAAAAAGCCCAGGAGAATCACATGGATTACAAATTCGTGGATCTTGCTGCCAAAATCAGTGAAGGAACAGCAGCATGGAGCAGCTCTGAACTCCCACACAAACTGAGGCTGCTGTGCTATTTATTCATTTATTCATTTATTTACTTATTTATTCCAAGCATTCCATCAAAAACAACCTCTGCTTCCAAAACTCACTGCAGGGAAATAAAATCTCTGGCAAAAATATTTCATAATAAATTATTAAGAATATTTACTGAGGAGGATTCTTGATGGGAAGTTTTGAATCCCAACATGAGGGAGCTCAAAGTTGTGCCCTGCCCTTTTCTCCAAAATCAGAATTACAGAATCCCAGAATCACAAGGTTGGGAGAGACCTTTGGGATGGTTGAGTCCAACCTGTTCTGCTCCCTGAACCTCAAATAAACCCTGGCACTGAACCCAGGCTTTGTCCAACACACCCAGGGATGGGGACTGCACCAACCCTGAGCAGCCATCCCAGAACCGATGAAATATTTGCTGAAAATTCAGAATACACCACACAGTCCAAGGAGTCTGGAGGGAAACTTGAGACAATTTTCCCAACCACAGAGAGCTAAAACTGAATAATTCCCAGAGCTGGAATCGTTCCCATCAGAGCAGCCTGCTGCACACTCTCCAAGACTTTTATGGCAAACTGTCCCTGTCATATTTTCTGAAAAATCCTCTTTGCCCAGGATTCTTCTCCTGGGAAGCTGAGAAGCCTCAGAGAAAAAGGAAAACAACATTGTCTCCTTTGCTTCTCCTGTGTTCTGTGGTTGGAAATTGTTTATCCAACATGAGAATTGTTTTTACTCAATAACCAATCACCATCTGGCTGTGCTGGGACTGAGGCGTCAGCCACGAGTTTTTAATTAGTATTTTGTTGAGCCTTCTGTCTGCATCCTTTCTCCATTATTTAGTACAGTTTTGGTATAGCATTCTTTAATGTAATAGAATAGAATGGAATATAATGGAATGGAATATAATGGAATATAATAGAACTAATATAATATAACAGAATATAATAGAATTAATAGAATAGAATTAATATAATAACAAATCAGTCTTCTAAGAACGTGGATTCAGATTCTCAATTGCCCCTCTGTCCTGGGACCCAGCAAACACCACAGCAAACTGCAATTTCCCTCTTGATAATTGTCTGTATCCTTTCTCTGTTCCTTAGTATAGTTTTAGTATAGCATTCTTTAATAGAATATAATGGAATGGAACAGAATGGAATATAATGTAATGTAATAGAATATAATAGAACTAATATAATAGAATTACTACAATATAGCAGAATTAATATAATAGAATAGAATTAATATAATAATTAATCAGGCTTCTAAGAACGTGGATTCAGATTCTCAATTCCCCCTCTGACCTGGGACCCAGCAAACACCACAGCAAACTGCAATTTCCCTCTTGTTAAGCCTTTGTCTGTATCCTTTTTCTGTTCTTTAGTATAGTTTTAGTATAGCATTCTTTAATACAATGGAATATAACATAATGGAATGGAATAGAACATAATGGAATGGAATATAATATAATGGAATGGAATATAATATAATGGAATGGAATGGAATATAATGGAATTTAATATAGTTAATATAATATAATTAATAGAATAGAATAGAATTAATATAATATAATAATAAATCAGCCTTCTAAGAATGTGGATTCAGATTCTCAATTCCCCCTCTCTCCTGGGACTCAGCAAACACCACAGCAAACTGCAATCCTTTCTCTGTTCTTTAGCATAGTTTTAGTATAGCATTCTTTAATAGAATAGAATGTAATATAATGGAATGGAATAGAATGGAATGGAATAGAATGGAATTTAATAGAATTACTATAATAGAATATAATTAATATAATATAATAATAAATCAGCCTTCTAAGAACATGGAGCCAGATCCTCAATTCCCCCTCTGACCTGGGACCCAGCAAACACCACAGCAAACTGCAATCCTTTCTCTGTTCTTTAGTATAGTTTTAGTACAGCATTCTTTAATATAACAGAATGTAATATAATGGAATGGAATAGGATGGAATGGAATAGAATGGAATGGAATAGAATGGAATGGAATAGAATGGAATTTAATAGAATTACTATAATAGAATATAATTAATATAATATAATAATAAATCAGCCTTCTAAGAACATGGAGCCAGATCCTCAATTCCCCCTCTGACCTGGGACTCAGCAAACACCACAGCAAACTGCAATCCTTTCTCTGTTCTTTAGTATAGTTTTAGTACAGCATTCTTTAATATAACAGAATGCAATATAATGGAATGGAATAGAATGGAATGGAATAGAACGGAATGGAATAGAATTACTATAATAGAATTAATTAATATAATAGAATGAATAGAATATACTAATAAATCAGCCTTGTAAGAGCACGGAGCCGGACTCCCAGCTCTCCTCCGTCCCGGCACTCAGCACACAGCCCAGCAGACTCCCCCGGAGCGGCGCTGGCAGCAGAACCCCAGGAACCCAGACGTACCCTGCTGTCAGGCTGGGTGAAGAGCTGCCCGTCGGGCAGGCAGGCGATGAGCGAGCCGAAGCTGTAGTGGAAGTTTCGGAAATGCATTTTCGGGCAGCCGCTCGGGAGCCGCGGCCGCCGCTCGCAGCGCTTATAAAGCGCAGCCGAGGCCAGCGGAGCCAGCCCGGCCCCCGGTGACAAAAAGCTCCCCGAGCACCCCGTGGGTGACAGCGAATTCCTGAGCATGCTTGGGAACAACATGTAAGCGGCACTGGAAAGAGGTGACGTCAGTAATTAGTCAGCTTCCCCCTGCTAATTACCGGGAGCATGGAAAATGCGGCTGAGCCGACGGGGCAGCTGCCGCCGCCTCTCGCAGCATAGTTTCCACTGGCAGTAATTCCATGCAGCTCCGCTCCGGCATGGAAAATGTCCCTGCCTTGCTTGGCAGGATGCTCCAGGAGCGGCCTGGGGAGAGGGCAGCAGGGAAAACGTCTGGTTCTGGTGCTCTGGGGATGGCACAGGAATCCCTGAACTCAGTTCTTGTTCCACTCAAGAGCCACAGGTGGAAATGCTCTGGCAATGGGGAGAAGGCAGCAGGGAAAACGTCTGGTTCTGGTGCTCTGGGGATGGCACAGGAATCCTTGAACTCAGTTCTTGTTCCACTCAAGAGCCACAGGTGGAAACATTACCCTGTGTCAAAGGGAAATGTCCCTGCCTTGCTTGGCAGGATGCTCCAGGAGCGGCCTGAGGAGAGGGCAGCAGGGAAAACGTCTGGTTCGGGTGCTCTGGGGATGGCACAGGAATCCCTCAGCTCAGTTCTTGTTCCACTCAAGAGCCACAGGTGGAAATGCTCTGGCAATGGGGAGAAGGCAGCAGGAAAAATGTCTGATTCTGATGCTCTGGGGATGGGACAGGAATCCCTCAGCTCCTTCTTGTTCCACCAAACAGTCACAGGTGTAAACACTCTGGCAATGGGGAGAAGGCAGGAGGGAAAATGCCCAGTTCTGATGCTCTGGGGATGGGACACAAATCCCTGAACTCAGTTCTTGTTCCACTCAACAGCCACAGGTGGAAACATCACCCTGTGTTAAAGGAAAATGTTCCTGCCTTGGCAGAATGCTCCAGGAGCGGGCTGGGGAGAAGGCAGCAGGGAAAATGCTCAGTTCTGATTCTCTGGGGATGGGACACAAATCCCTGAACTCAGTTCTTGTTCCACTCAATAACCACAGGTAGAAACTCTCTGGGAATGGCCCGGGGAGAGGGCAGCAGGGAAAATGTCTGGTTCTGATGCTCTGGGGATGGGACAGGAATCTCTGAGCTCAGTTCTTGTTCCACCAAACAGCCACAGGTGGAAACATCACCCTGTGTTAAAGGAAAATGTTTATTCCTCAGCAGCATGCTCTGGGGAGAAGGCAGCAGGAAAATGCCTCATTCTGATTCTCTGGCGATGAGAAACAAACCCTTCAGCTCAGCTCTTGTTTCACTCAATAACCACAGGTGGAACCATCATAGCCCTGTGTTAAACCAGAATGATCTAAAAGCACTCAAAATTTTGTCTGTCTTGTAACTTTGGAGCTGCAGTGCATGGGAGAGTTTCAAATCGCTTGTGAAAGCTTCAGTTTAAACTTTATTAATTAATTGAAATGGTGATGAGCTTTTTTCAGTGGTTCTTGCTTAAAAAAAAAATAAACACACAAAGCAAAAAGACTCCCACCCCCCTCCCAAGAAATCCACAAGAAAAGACCACAAAAAGCTGTGTTGTGTGCTGCTTTTTGGGAAATGCTTGGGGATTCAGGTGTCCCAGAAAATGTCAGGAATTCGGGGAATGGGCTGGGCAGAAGGCAGCAGGAAAATCCTCAGTTCTGATCCTCTGGGGATGGGAAACAAATCCCTGAGCTCAGTTCTTGTTCCACCAAACAGCCACAGGTGGAAATGCAGAGATGGATTTGGGGAAATATTTTCCTGCCATCACAAGGAGGATTCGTTTGGAAGCTTCTTCAAAGCAGCTCTGTGCATTAATTACAGCTCTTGCCTTATTAAGCACCTTCCCAGCCCCACGGAGCAGGGAGGGTTTCTCAGGGCTTGCTTTGTGCCTCTTTTTCCAACCAAAGCCTGTCAGGGTTCTACCAGAACCTGAGACACAGCAGGATGGAGCAGCTGTGCAACCTGAATTCTGACATTTCCTGGGGCACCTGAATCCCAAAGCCTTTCCCAAAAAGCAGCACGCAACACGGGTTTTTGTGGGGGTTTTCTGGTCTTTTCTTGTGGATTTTTTTTGTGTGTTTGTTGGGTTTTTGTTTTTTTTCTTTAAAGCAAGAACCTCTAAAAAAAGCTCATCACCACTTCAAGTAATTAATGAAGTTTACACTGAAGCTTTCACAAGCTATTTGAAACTCTCCCATGCACTGCAGCTCCAAAATTACAACACAGTCAAAGCTTTAAATGCCTTCAGTTCATTCTGATTTAACACAGGGCTATGGCAGAAGCACCAAGTTCTAGGGAATACCTGCAAACAATGCACAGTGCTAAGTTTAAAACCTGATTTCATCACTATTTAACTACACAAAACTTTTCACACAAAGATTATTCTCCATTTTTAGGGGGTCTACTTGCTAAATCCCCATTTAAAGTCAAACCCTCTGCTGTTCTTAGGTTACCTCAGTGTAAAAGTTACCACAGCATGAAAAGAATACTTCACACAAATTTTTGGAACCTTTCCTTGGAAGGCATCACTAAAAAATCCCAGGATCACTGCATTGGAGAAGCACTTGAGGACTATCAAATCTCACCTGTGCCTGAATCATCACCCACCTTGTCCAGCCCTGAGTGCCACATCCAGAAATTCCTGCAGGGATGGGGACCCCAAACCCCCCTGGGCAGCCCCTGCCAGGCCTGAGCTCCTTTTCTGGGCAGGATGGGATGAGAGATCCCACACAGAGCCCAGAAAATGACACTGAGCACATCCCAAACCCTGTCCCTGCCCTGGAATTTCTGTCAGGTGCCCTCAGCCCTGGGGATGTGGAAGGAGCAGGGGTGACTGCCCGGAGCACAGGTCAGGATGCTCACCTGGAAAGAATGGCCGTGACTCACCTGAGCACAAGCAGGCTGCCAGGGAACTGCAGCTCCTGATAAGAAAGCAGGGCAGGTTCCTGCTCCAGGCTGGCACAGCCCGGGCTCACTGCAGCCCCTCTGGGGACATTTCTGTCCCTGAGGAGTAAAACAGTAAAAATCTCTCTGGTTCCACGCTCAAGGCCAGCTGGGCATTGCTGAGAGCCAGGGAAAATGACTGCAGAAACCAGCCCAAAACCAGAACTTTGTCAGCTAATTCAGGACTAGAGCCTGCCTAGGAACAAACCAAGTGGGGCTGAGAAATGCAACACCTCACAAAAGAATCTTTTCACAGCGTTCTCCAGATTTAAAAGAAACATTTAAGTCCTACTGACACACACAGTGTTTTTAATCTGGCTTTTTAAAACCCCAAAGAATCACTTGTAGTATGCTGCACTTTGTCACTGTCACCATGATTTATTGACGTGGCTGTGCACCAAATCATGGAATCACAAAAAGGACCTCAGAGCCCACCCAGTGCCACCCCTGCCATGGCAGGGACACCTCCCACTGTCCCCAGTGCCCAGCCTGGCCTTGGGCACTGCCAGGGGTGCAGGGGTGGAATTCCATGCCAGCCCTGCCCACCCTGCCAGGGAACAATTCCCAATTCCCAAGATCCCACCCAGCCCTGGCCTCCTCCAGCTCAGGCCAGCTCTCTGTGTACTAAATAAACCTCTTTGAATCATTAATGCTAAACTCAAGCATTTTTCAAAAGGAAAAGCCCCAATTGCCACTGCCCCTGGTGCAGGAAGAGCTGTTTGGGGCAGTGGAGCCCTGAGATGATGTGGAAACCACGAGGCCAAGTTACAAAAGCCCCAGTGCCCAAGCTGAGTGCTGCAATGTTCCCTTGGGTACCCACAGCAAACAACCCTGGCTGGGACAGGAGCATTGCAACACCTCAGGAGCCCTGGATGGGATGTTCTGATTTTATCAGAGGGCAGCTTTGCTGCAGACAGAACAAGGGCAAAATCAGCAGCCCAGGGAGGAGCTGGAGCTGCTGCAGAGCCCAGAGGAGGCTCCAGGATGGGCAGAGGGATGGAGCAGCTCTGCTGGCAGGAAAGGCTGGCACAGCTGGCATTGTTCACCTGCACAGGAGAAGCTTTGGGCTGAGCTCAGGGTGGCCTTGCAGGGCCTGGAGGAGCCCCAGGAAAGCTGGAGAGAGACAATTGCCAGGGGATGCAGGGACAGCACCCAGGGAATGGCTGCCAGTGCCAGAGGGCAGGGCTGGGTGGGATCCTGGCAATGAGGAATTGTTCCCTGGGATGGAAATGAGGGACTGGAATGGATCCCTGGCAGTGCCCAGGGCCAGGCTGGACACTGGGGACAGTGGGAGGTGTCCCTGCCATGGCAGGGGTGGCACTGGGTGCACTCTGAGGTCCTTCCCACCCATTCCAGGATTCCATGGCTCCCTGGTGCTGCTGCACTTTGGGGATGAAGGCAAAGGCTCAGAGCAGAGGGACAGGACAGCAGGGGCAGCTCCCCCTCCTCAGCTTTCACCTTTCCCCTGCGAGCTGCACATTCCAGGGCTCACATTCTGGAAGCTGAGTTCTAGAATTGCACACAAGGTGCTCAATCAGAACCTCAAGTGCTCCCAAACACCACGAGCACCTGAGAGATCCTCCAGCACTGCCCAAGGACAGAAATGTGACAGAGACCTTTTTCAGGGCTGGAAGGACAATCAGAGAGCCCAATAAAGGTATGAGATAGTGGCAACACAGCAGGACTGAATGCCATAATTAGCTCCCCAACTTCATCTCCACATGCAGTGGAACAGGCAAGGCACAGAATTGAAGGACGTGAGGCCACAGAAGCAGAAATCAGGCAAAAGTCACCAAAAGTGCCAATAACTCCAACAGCAAAGTGAAGGGAAATGAACGTGAACTTAAACATGCTGGGAATTCTCTAAGGTGACAGAATTACCCCCAAGAGCCACAAACCACAACAACCCAGTCCACTCTCCCTCCTCCCTGCAGGTTTTCCAGCTGCCCTTGGAGGTGCTCTGTGTGTAATCCCTGCCCTCCCACTCCAGGCCTGCTGCTCTTTTCCTACCAACACCCAGCTTCTATTCCTGTTCCATGTTCATTATCTGCCTCAGCCCTTCCTCAGCACAGGGATAAACATCTTCAAGTTATCTACAACGAAAATCACACTGCTTTCATTTTCCTGGCACAGCCTTACTCTCATTTTACTGGCTAAAAATAATCCACATTCCCAACCACTCCCTTGCTCCCAACAAAAATAAAATACCCCCCAAACAAAAATCATAAATTCCCAGACTGGTTTGGGTTGGGAGAGACCTTAAATTCACCCAGTGCCAGCCCTGCCATGGCAGGGACACCTCCCATTGTCCCAGGCTGCTCCAGGCCCAGTGCCCAGCCTGGAACTGAACATGCCAGGGATGCAGGGGCAGCCCCAGCTGCTCTGGGCACCCTGTGCCAGGCCCTCACTGCCCTCAGAGTAAAGAATTTCTTCCAAAAATTTCTGTAACATTAACACTGGGTGATAATTCTGCCTCCCTTGTCCTCCCTGTGTTTGTGACCTGGGTGTGCTTGGCATTGGAAAAATTTACAGGGCTAAGTCAGAGGCTTGAGTGGGTGTGGAGCTATGCCAGGCACGGCCTGTGCCAGGCTGCCAGGGCTCAGGCTGCTGCAGCAATCTGGGGAGAAAACTGTCCTAAAGCAGGACTGCTCTGTTTTACCTCATGAGAAACCCTGTCAGACCTGCAGCAAGCAATCCTGCCCAGGTTTCTGTGGAGAGCCTGGTTCAAGCATGGCTTAAAGAAAGAGGCCATGAAGGTATACAGCTGATGGGAAAGTAAAGGGCAGCTGTAAAGCAGCAGTTCCCAGGCTTGATTTTGTAAATAACGAGGTTCTCAGACACCTTTTCTATAAACAGCAGGATTCTCAGACAGTCTTCCCACAACAGGCAAAACACTCTGTCCTTGGGCTCTCTGGGAACAGATATGGAGGTTTTGAGAACCTTTCATATCACAGTGAGAACGCTGGTCCTGTTTTCAATAAACAACCACAGGTATGGTAAAACAAAAGGAGGGGTTAGAGTTTTCTCTGTAACCTATTGTGAGCTCGGATTTTGCAATATGCATGAAGTTAATTAACACTATTATAAAGTGGCTGATTTAATCAATAAATCAGAGCCGATGCTGATCAACGACAAGGTGGGTTGGCTCCCTTTGCTTTCAACAGGTTTCCTTTCAGACAGAGCAGCTGGGGCTGCCCCTGCCCCCCTGGCAGTGCCCAGGCCAGGCTGGAGCAGCCTGGCACAGTGCGAGGTGTCCCTGCCATCTTTAAGGTCCCTTCCGACTGAAACCATTCTGTAATTCTGTGACAGCTTCTGCTTTGTGGTTATAAAGAGCTGTGGTTTAAAGTTACATATTCCAGGTTGTATTTTCTGCATTCCTCAGGAAGGTCCAGTGAAATAAATCCATTCCTCCAGCAGGGAAATCATCTGCACAAAGCAATGTGTTAACCAGCTCAGGAGTCTGAGGGATCTCAGGATGACCTGCACCGATTTACAGCAGAGGAGCCACAGCACAGCAAGGCCACAAAGGGGCTTCCCAATGCCAGGATGCCCTGCTGGAGCCAAGGAATGCCCACATCGGTGGAAAAGGGGCACAGCAGCTGCTGTGGGCTCAGTGCTGCACAGCCCTGCAGGGGCTGCATCCCCTCAGTGCCCAATGTTTGTGCAGTTTGGGCACAAGGGACTGCTGGGGTCCATCCCTGAGCTCCACTGCAGCAGCAGCTGGGACAACTGGAAAATGGCAAAGCCCAGGTACAGCCAGCAGCAGGCAAAGATTTCTCTGGTACAGAGAAAAAAAAATTTAAAAACTTATAAAAACTTTCCAGCACGTTGCTAAAGCTCACAGATAATTGTTCCAACCAATCACTAAAAGCACACAAACACCTGCTGCACACAATGCCTGCTTGACTGCTGTCTATTAACACACAAAACTCCATTATTAAGTTTAAAACCTTCTACTGTCTTTTTAAGCACATTTTTCTGCAGTCTGAAGGTCTGTCTTAGCCAAGCCCAAAACTGAAGCTATTGCTTTATGTCCTTGCTGCACTGCTGTAACTTTTCTACTTTCAGACTCTGCAGTTAGCTCTGAGCTCTCTGCTCTTTGTGTTTCTGTCAGGACGTGAATTTCTGTCAGGATGTGAATTTCTGTCAGGACATGAATTTCTGTCAGAACGTGAATTTCTGTCAGAACGTGAATTGCTTTCACAGCTCCCTCAAACTCCTCTTACCTTTGCTGTGTTCCCCAAACCTGCCTGGGCTCCACCCAATTATCTGAGTGCTCCTCTCAAAGGAGGAGCCCCTGGTTCTAAAACTGCAGCACTGGGAAATGCTGAGATCTTTTCAGAATAAAGACTGTCAGAAATATCTATCAGAGCATTCATTCAGCACAGTTAGCACTGGCTAATGGTACCAGAGATATTTACTGAAAAGGATAAACTCAGCTGACAAGAAAAAATTGAAAACCACATGTCTGGGGTGCAGTGGCACCTCTGGTTTAGGCTTCCAGCTATTCCAGAAAAATCTTCTCCTGTTCCAAACAGAAGGAGAGAAGTGAGTGTTCATTTTCTAAAATGGCAGGCAAACCCACAGGAAAGTCAGGGAAAAGTTATGAGGATTCTACACCTTAAGACACAAGACTCAAATACAAACTCCAGACTCAAATACAAACTCCAAACTCCAGACTCAAATACAAACTCCAGACTCAAATACAAACTCCAAACTCAAACACTTCTCCAGACCTGAAGTTGCAGAGGGATAAATGTCAGTGAGTTTGTAAAATAACTCTGCCTATTTCTACTGCCTTTATTTCTGTTTAAACTCATTAACTGCTTTACTCTCATTCCAAAATTATCTCCAGATAATGTATTTATAGTAGAAAAAGCACATTATGAAACACCTTTTGCACTAATTGGGTTGGGAGATTAGAAAAGGGAAGGAGAAAGTTCCTGCAAAGTCAATCCAAGAAACATTTCCTTCACCACAGAGAGAGAATTTGGGTCCAGATCATCAAACCAGCCTTCAAGAAGATGCATTTAAAAATCTATGAAAATTCCTGAGGAGGACTGTCCAGCAATAATATAATTAATCCATGAGATGTTGGGGTGAGAGAAAGCAAACAGCCAAAGACAACAGAAAAGGCCAAAGATGACAAAGAAGAAATCAAGAACATTCCCATGGGCAGCTACAGTTTCAGTGCTGATTTTTAGTTCCAATTATGGCAGAAAGGAGGTGACAGGACAAGAGCCCAGTGTCCAGCTCACCATGGAACCCTGCTCAGGCCACCCCAGAAAAAGCAAATTCTGGAAAGGGAAGGGCAGGAAATCCTCCAACAACTCCCCTGCAGCTTGCTGAGGGCTCCTCTAAATAGAGCTGTCTACAGAAATCCTTGCTCAGAGCGGAGCTAAAAAAGGGGGAAGGGTGGAAATTCTCCAAAGATCACCTCTGTTTGTCAGGAACTAGAAAAGGACAAGGACTTTGAAAACAAAATGGGTTAATAGGGCATTTTTCACACTGGAGAAAAGCTATTTCCAGCAGAATTGAAGGAAGTGATTTGTTAAAAATGCTCCTGCAGCCCCCAAGACAAAAAGAGGCTTGTCCCAAGCACTGGGTAACAATGAAATAAAGGAAGCATGAGAGACTCAGGAAAAATCGGCTCCACTCTGACCTTTTCAAGGTTATTTCTTTGAATTAATAGCTCAAAGGGGAAAAACCCATCCAGACAGTAATTAACAGCTCTGTGGAGCTGCAAGATGAAATAATTCAGACCAGAATGAAGGGGCACGTTCAAACACATCACTGCTGAAGCAAAAAGGGGCTTTGGATCATTATTTCTTGAGTGAGGGGGCACCTTCAGCACGAAGATCTGGCTGTGTTATGGAGAGGGAGCAGCTGTAAAGTTATTTATAAGTGAGTCTGAGCAGAGGGAGAGGTGCAGAGCAGGGCACGAGCTCCCCGTGGCATTCCTGCATTCCTGGAGTGTGTCCTGTGTGCCCTGCCAGGGAGCACAGCTGGAGCCCTGCCCGGCCCCAGTGCCACCTTTGGGCACTGAGCAGGGACCACACTGCAGAGCAATTTAACCCAGAGCTGCTGCAATGGTGACAGGGCCACGAGGAGAACAACCCTGAGCTGCCCAAACACGGAGGGACGGGCAAAGGGAGCTCCCACACAAACACAGCCAGGCTGTGGCAGCTCCTGAGGGAGGATGGGGGTGAAAGAGACAGAACAAAGCTCAGGGAATCCCAGAACCACCAAATCCCCCATGCAGTGCCAGCTGTGCCCACCTTGTGCCCAGCCCAGAGCACTCAGTGCCACCTCCAGGGCACACCTGCAGGGATGGGCACTGCAAAGCTCCCTGGGCAGCCCCTGCCAGGGCCTGAGCTCCCTTTCCATGGGCAAATTGCTGCTGCTGTCCCAGCTGAGCCTGCCCTGGCCCAGCCTGAGGCCGCTCCCTCTGCTCCTGTCCCTGTTCCCTGGCAGCAGAGCCCGACCCCCCCGGCTGTGCCCTCCTGGCAGGGACTTGTGCAGAGCCACGAGGGCCCCTGAGCCTCCTTTGCTCCAGCCTCAGCCCCTGCCAGCTCCTCAGGGATTCTGCAGCCCCTTCCAGCTCCTCAGGGATTCTGCAGCCCCTTCCAGCTCCCTCAGGGATTCTGCAGCCCCTTCCAGCTCCTCAGGGATTCTGCAGCCCCTTCCAGCTCCCTCAGGGATTCTGCAGCCCCTTCCAGCTCCTCAGGGATTCTGCAGCCCCTTCCAGTTCCTCAGGGATTCTGCAGCCCCTTCCAGCTCCTCAGGGATTCTGCAGCCCCTTCCAGCTCCCTCAGGGATTCTGCAGCCCCTTCCAGCTCCTCAGGGATTCTGCAGCCCCTTCCAGCTCCTCAGGGATTCTGCAGCCCCTTCCAGCTCCCTCAGGGATTCTGCAGCCCCTTCCAGCTCCTCAGGGATTCTGCAGCCCTCTCCAGCTCCCTCAGGGATTCTGCAGCCCCTTCCAGCTCCTCAGGGATTCTGCAGCCCCTTCCAGCTCCTCAGGGATTCTGCAGCCCCTTCCAGCTCCCTCAGACCCTCCTGGAGCTCCAGCCCCTTCCCTGTTCTTCTCCCATCACAGAGTTCCAGCTGTGCCCCCACAAAGGCCCCCTAAAACACTTCCCTAATTCTCTTCTTCCCTGGGAAGAAGAGGGAGTTCCCCACCAAGGATCCAGCAGCGCCACAGGGCAGCCCCACAGCTGCCAGGGCTTTGCTCAGACCCCATGCAGTCGAGGCCAGGGTGCTCAGAGCTGCCCCAGACCCAGCTGTTCCCACGGGAAGCACATCCCTGCCCTGTTCCTGCCTTCCAGCAGCAGCACAGCATAACTGAGGTACAGAACACTGACCCCAAACATGGCTCATTATAACACAGCCCCGTGCCAGCCAGCTGAGATCAGTTCTGCTCTCGTGTAGGAGCAGTGATGAACACACAACAGGAGAGCAGCTCTCACTAGTTCAACTCTGGGCTGGTTGTGCAAGGCTGGGATCCAGACTGCGATTCCAGAATCCAAAACAGCCACAAGAACCACGGAGAGAGACAATTGCCAGGGGATGCAGGGACAGCACCCAGGGAATGGTCCCAGTGCCAGAGGGCAGGGCTGGGGGGGATCCTGGCAATGAGGAATTGTTCCCTGGCAGGGTGGGCAGGGCTGGCATGGAATTCCATCCCTGCATCCCTGGCAGTGCCCAGGGCCAGGCTGGACACTGGGGACAGTGGGAGGTGTCCCTGCCATGGCAGGGGTGACACTGGGTGGGCTCTGAGGCCCAGCTCAAACCATCCCGTAATTCCATTCCATGGGAATGCCTTGTGGCATTCACATTCTCTACACACACACAGACACAATTCTCTCTCCCAGGATTTTTCTGGGGAAGGCAGTGAGAACCTCAGAGAAGAAGAGAAAAATTCTCATCTCTATTCACTGCTCCTGCTGTTTTGCACATGGGGAATGTGTTACAGAAATTGGTTACCTGAAGTAATTTTTTAATTAGACACAGGTGAAAGTTGTTTTGATTGATTAGCCAATCACTCAAAGCTGTGTCTGTCAGGAGACAGTCACAAGTTTTTCTTTAGTATAATACAGAATCTTTTTAATATCTTTTTATTATAATTATAACGTAATATTCATGTAATATAGTACAGTTTTAATAAAGTGATTGTTCAGCATTCTGAATCATGGAGTCAGAGCACATTATTCACTGCATGGAGAATGCCCTGATATGAAAAGTCTTCAAAATATTTATTTGTGGAAGAGGTTTTACAGGAACTGGTGTGAGCCAGAGAGAATTCTGATCAGAGGATCCATGTTCACCCCTGAAAGAATTTCCTGCCAAGGTCGTTGACACAGAAACCAAGAAAGAAAGGAGAAATAAGAGAAACCTGCAACTGCCTGTTCCAATGAGTATTGGTTTGTCTTTCCTGACCAATGAGTAAAGTGTAAATTTATGAGTTTTGTGAGAATATATAGAAACCATCCATGCTAGAATAAAACCAGGTTTGAAGTCTTCTGAAAATGGAGTGTTGCTTTCTATTGTCTCCATCACAACTACAACATATATCCACTTCATCATCCCTATATCCACTTTCTCAAGAGAGAAAGAAGGGACATGTTCAAACACATCACTCCTGAAGCAAAAAGGGGCTTTGGATCATTATTTCTTGAGTGAAACCTTCATAATGTTAGAGTAGGAGCCTGATGTCAGCATCCCAGTCTTTTAAATATTCAAGGAAAAAAAATATTTCTCTGGCCTGCTGGTTTGCTGACACACACACTGATCACCACAGCAGCACCGAAGGCAGGTGGAAATTGGAGTTCAGCATGATTCCATCTTCACTGAAACTTTTCTGGGAAGACCAAAGAAGTCAAGATATTTTTACCTCACCCTGTACATTCCAGATATTGAAGGAGGTAAAGATAAAAGGTCAGTACAGAGAAAAAAAAACAACAAAAGGAATGAATCTGTGTCAGCCTGTCTGTATTCCCTACTCAACATCTCAATCTAGAGTCAATCAGTGCCTATTAAAGGTTCAGGTAAAGCAATTAAACAAGCCCAATTACTTTTTCTTTGAGCAACCAAGGCTTTGCTTCCAATTCTGTTCTGAAAGTCAAAGGGGCTGGAGCTGGGAAGGGCAGGGAACGGAGCTGGAAGGGGCTGCAGAATCCCTGAGGGAGCTGGGAAGGGGCTGCAGAATCCCTGAGGGAGCTGGGAAGGGGCTGCAGAATCCCTGAGGGAGCTGGAAGGGGCTGCAGAATCCCTGAGGAGCTGGGAAGGGGCTGCAGAATCCCTGAGGAGCTGGAAGGGGCTGCAGAATCCCTGAGGAGCTGGAAGGGGCTGCAGAATCCCTGAGGGAGCTGGAAGGGGCTGCAGAATCCCTGAGGAGCTGGAAGGGGCTGCAGAATCCCTGAGGAGCTGGAAGGGGCTGCAGAATCCCTGAGGGAGCTGGAAGGGGCTGCAGAATCCCTGAGGGAGCTGGGCAGATCCTCCTCAGGGCATCTCCACAACCTGTGAGACAATTTTGTTTATCATTTCATCCCACACTGGTCTGGGTCAGGAGGGACCTCAGAGCCCACCCAGTGCCACCCCTGCCATGGCAGGGACACCTCCCACTGTCCCCAGTGCCCAGCCTGGCCCTGGGCACTGCCAGGGATGCAGGGGCAGCCCCAGCTGCTCTGGGCACCCTCCCCAGCCTGCCAGGGAAGGATTTTTTCCTAATTCCAATCTAAACTTTCCCTCCATCAGTTTGAAGCCATCAGGTCTTGTCTTGTCACCACAAACTGTTGTAAAAACCTCTTGGAAGTTCCAATCTTATTTCTTCCTCCTTCATTTCAAATTCTCACCTTTTCCAGGTGAGAATTCCTGGTTTAATCCAGAATTCTATTCCAGGGCTGTGAATTGCCAACTCAGGCCTGCTCCCATTTAATTCCTGGTTTTCTGCATCTCAATTCAACAGCTGCTCCTGGGATAGAAGAAAGAAAACCTCCCAGAAGGCTCCCTGCATCTACTGCTGTCATTTCAAAAGGAGAATAAAGGAGAATTCTGGAATATCCTGAGTGGAATGGATGCCCAGGATCCCTGATGCAGCTCCTGGCACAGCCTGGGCATCCCTGGCAGCGCTGGCCAAGGGTTCCTGGAGCAGTGGCAGCCTCGGGGCCGTGCCCATTCCCTGGGCAGTGCAATGAATTCCTGTGCCATGCCAGAGCCTGCTCTGCATTGCCAGGGCTGTCTGTCCTTCCAGCAAAAGCTGCAGTGCCCAGGGAGCCCGTGGAAAGGGGCTGGGCAGCACTGGGAGGCTCCTGGGAAGCCAACCCTGAATTCCCACTGCAGCCACCCCACAACAACTCCACTGAAGGATTAAAAAAAGATTCAAATAAACCCCTGATGGTTTTTTAATGCAAATTCCAAGTGCAGTGCCAAGAAGGAGCTGTTTTTCCTGAAGACTTACAGGATACATTTGAATAGCTCACACCTCAAATGTGTGAGCTGGTGGCATTTTTGCATTAGGAGATCCAAATATATTGAAATCAAATCTCCAGAGCTGTGCTCTGTCACACAAGGGCCATTTACAGATTCCAAGGGCTGCACTTTTCCAGCCACCCATCTGAAAAATAAATACCTGCAGTGTGCTTCTTCCATGCTTGGAAAAACCCATGATGTACACTTCCATTTCCAAGCATTAAACACTGAATTCCTGTTCACTGAGTGGGCACTTGGAAATTCCACTACAGAGTAGCTGAGTAACCACCAGCTCATCTAGAAAGCTTCTGAATGTGGGAAATATATTCCAAAATGTAAAGGATTTTTCCAACGTGTTTCCACTCCTGCTGGGAATACACTCAAATGATCCAGAGTAAATTAATGATGATTTTGTCCTCATTTCGGGTACTCAAAAGGAAATAAACATTTTCAGACAGTATTTCATGGCAATTATTTTTCTATTCATCTAAAAATAAAATCATTCCATTTGGAAAAACATTCCAACACCTGTGCCATCCATGATTTCCAACCAAACCAGCTGAGAGAAGAACAAAACCCTCTAAGAAAAATCCACAAATCTCTCTGCTTTGTTCAAAATTTGATATTTTGGAACAAAGGAATGTGAGCTGAGGAATCATGATGCTCATTTATCCCTAATCCACTGAAAGGGAAGGAAAATGTCCCTTCGAGGGCTCTCTCCAAGTCATCCTGAGAGACATTTCCCCAAATCATCAGAGAGCAGCCAAAAATTGGAATGTCTGGAGCCTCTTAGAAAATCTCCACCAGGAAAAAGGGTTAAAGGACATGGGAGAAATGAAAAGTGTATTTGGCAGAGGCTGCAGGTTTGGGTTTTAATAACCAAACACCAAAGTGACAGGAAGGATTCCAAATGGCTCTGAGGCATTGCAAAGTGGATAAAAATTGTGGAGAAATAAAAACCCCAGTGGATGGAGGGGTGCAGTGACAGGGTCACCTCAGCCCTGAGGGATCCTGAGTTTCTGAACTGTAAAAATGCCTTTGAAAAGGTGGTCAAAAATGGCTTCAGGTGGATTTACCTGGAAGTGAGGCCTCACCCACCTTCCCAGGAAATTCCAGGTGTTTGAGCACCATTCCTTCACTCTGCTCTCCTCCCAAAGCAGGAGCTGAGCAGGGCAGCTCAGAGGAGCTGAACACAGAACACAGGCAGCAGCTTTCATTTATTAATAACAAAAATTCAACCTATTCCAAAATTCAACCTATTCCCCCCTGGCCTGGCCGCTTTAATCCAGAATATCTCCATGCACGAGCTGCTCCCACAGGAACAGAAACCAGCACCAAAGCCAAGCCACAACAAACCAAAAAACCCAAACACAACCCAACTTCCTCTGCAGCTCCCTACAAATCCTGCAGGCTTCACCTGTGGCAGAGACAGCTCTTGGCAAAGCAGTGGGAGCTGCAGAAAATGGCATTTGGCAGGCAATCAATACTCAGCTCCCCATCCCTGACACAAAGCAGCTCCTTCCCAAGCCCAGGAGCTGCCCCAGCCATTTGGATCCACTGCCACAAACTCCCCCAGGATTCACTCCAAGAATGCTGAAAGCTGCAATCCCTCACCCTCCTCAGATTTTTGGTGGCACTTCTGGTTTCTTTGAGCCCTGTAACAGCAGAATAATGAACAGAGATGATGTTAAAACCATAGGAAGGAGTGGGAAAACCATGGAGGTTCTCACACTGCCAGGGATTTGCAGGGGCAAAGCAGAAACTGGAGATAATTACATTGATAACATGAAATCATTAATTAATCATCAGCCAGAAAAGAAATATTTGGCCAATTTACTGCCTGTGAGGACACCATTCACTGCCAGCTCCTCCCCAGCTCCCTTGATGATGCCAGCAGGAAAACTCAGGGAGAAGAGGGAAATTCAGAGAAAAGCCCTTCTGGCTGGTACTAAACGTTCTGTTTATCTCAAAACCAGCATTTTTAGCAATGAGCAGCAATGTTTCACTCGCTCTTTTCCTGAGAGCTTTGCACAGGCTGTGCCAGGGTGTGTTCTGCAGGGTGATGGAGAGCTGCCCCGTTTCTGCCAGCACAGGGTGCCCACTGCAGCCTGGCCTGGACTCATTCCTCCCACTGCCTTTCCCAGCAGCGACCATGGCTGCACCCAGCTCTCCTGGCAGACACTTCTCACAGGCTGCAAGGGATGGAAAGCACAGGGTATTCCCTGGGCTGCCTCCTCACCGGGAATCTCTGTGCCTCTCTCTCTGTAGAGACAAAGAGCAGCTTTAATGACTTCATTCCACCAACTCTGATTAAATTATTTTTCCCCTAAATATCAGAAGAAAACAAAACTTATGTATATCGTTCACCCTATTCCCTGCATATCCTGGTTTCTTGGAACTCCAGCCTTAGAAGCCTAAAACCAGGTGCCTTTTTTTTATTATTTTATTGAAAGGAAAAGCAGAAAGAGCCTCCCTGAGCACTTGTATCAATTCTGTTCTATTCTTGGAAGTCACAACACTACAAAGAGCCGTGTTACCTCGAGGGGCTGTGCAATAATTACAAGTTCCCTGAGCCTCCGTGGCTGACTGGTTCCCTAAATCCCTCAGGTGTCACTTAAAGCCAAGGCACAGCAGTGGGAGCAGCTCAGACCTGCCCCGAGCCCAGCTGAGCCTGGAGGGGGCTGCCCCAGTGAACCTTCAAAGCAGCTCCAGCCCCTCAGCTCCTCCTGTTTCCACAGGAACGGGAGGGACCTTTGATCCCCGAGCAGATCCCAGCTGGGGACATTTTCCACTCTGTTATACCTGGGCTGCTGCAATTCCACAGCAAACAAATCCTGCTCCCAGTGCCCAGAGCAGCTGGGGCTGCCCCTGCATCCCTGGCACTGCCCAAGGCCAGGCTGGGCACTGGGGACAGCGGGAGGTGTCCCTGCCATGGCAGGGGTGGCACTGGGTGGGCTCTGAGGTCCCTCCATCCCAAACCATTCCATGATTCTGTGATTCATTCTAAGACCAAAACCCATTTCCAGTGTTGTAAAATGTTCCAAGTGAAGGTCAAATAATAAATCTGAGGGTGATAACACACTTGGAGGGAATTCCTAAGGTTTCAAAGGATCCCAAACTGATTTGGGTTGGAAGGGACATTAAAGATCATCTTGTTCCACCTCTGCCATGGCAGGGACACCTCCCACTGTCCCCAGTGTCCAGCCTGGCCTTGGGCACTGCCAGGGATGCAGGGGCAGCCCCAGCTGCTCTGGGAATTCTATTTCAGCCTCTCCCCACCTTCCCAGGTGGGAATTTCTTCTTAATATCTGATCTGAACCTGTAATTTTTCAGTGTGGAGCCATTCCCTGTGTGCTGTCCCTGCATCCCCTGGCAATTGTCTCTCTCCAGCTTTCCTGGGGCTCCTCCAGGCCCTGCAAGGCCACCCTGAGCTCAGCCCAAAGCTTCTCCTGTGCAGGTGAACAATGCCAGCTGTGCCAGCCTTTTCTGCCAGCAGATCTGCACAGACTGCTTCAGAATTTCTGTTTATGGCTTTCCTCAGCCCCCAGCCCTGCTTTGGAAAATCCCCCCGCTCCTTTTTCCCCATGGAGGCAGAAAGGGCCCAAAGGAGGGCTCAGCCCTGAGCTGTTCCTGCTGTGGTTGCAGCTGGTGCCACTCCCCAAGGGGTTTCTGAGGAACCTCATGAACTCCTGCACCAAGAACACTGCAGTGAAAGGGAAAGGCTGTGCTGTGTGCTCAGCCCTCAGCAAGCACTGCCAGCAGGACCCTGCCCCTCTCAGCAGCTGGGCTTTACCAGTTCCCAGCTGAGCTGGGCTCTGACTGAAGCACTCTTTAACCTGCAGTGCTTTCATGTGCCCAAGGGCTCCCCACAGGAACAGCCTGGCCGTGCCTGAGAGCCCCTTCCAGCAGGCAGAGCTGCACAAACTCTGTTTCACATTTTCAGCACCACAAACCAATCACTCCTCAGAGTGATCTGATCCAACAGCCTCTCCCCTGACAGTGCCTGCAGCCAGCTCAGAAAATCCCAGCTGACATTTCCAACCTGGCCAGCAGAGCAAGGAAAGAGCTGAAGCTGCATTTCCAGTTCCACCTTCTGCAACCCCAACGTTCCAGCAGGGCTGAAATGCCAAATTAGAGAGTCCAAATCAGCATTTGCAAGGCAAAGCCCTAAGCAGGACAGGCAGCAACAGAGGAGACTCAACTGGGGGGGAGAGAGATTAAACAATAATTTACAAATACATGAAATAAATACAGTCAGAGCTCTCTGCTCATTAGTGAATTTGTGTCCCACATCCAATCTATTTTAAAAAATAAAGATTCTTCACTTTCAGGCTGGCACATGAAAATCTTGCAGCATTTCTTTGCTCATGGTGACTGTGTTTAATTTTTGGATGCAGCTCTTTTCCCCAAACCCTCATGGTCTGTCGTGCTGGGTTTTGTTCTCCTCTCCCTCACAGGATCCTTTGCCCTGGGCTGAGTTTATCCTTGGGCAGATTTTAGGGATAAATATAAAATATAATGGTGATTAAACCATCAGCACCAGACACTGAACTGGGGCACTTTAACCCAGGCTCAGCCCAGCACAGGGTGACACAGAAGGAGGATCTAACTCTGCTTTCCAATTTACTGAGTGATCACCACCCCATTCCTGTCACTCCATCTGCTCCTCCCAGAACCAAGCATTTGTTACATTTATTTCTTCAGGAGTTTTTTAGATTTTACCTTTTCCAGCATCATTACTCACCAAGGCACTGGAAAGATGCATCTACCACAAATAACTGCAGGGGCTGATGCACAGTGAGAAATGAGCACCTCCCAAAAGCAGCCCCCACTGCCAGCATTGCTTCCCCAGCCCAAAGTGGTCCCTAAATAGCAGCAAGCCAGGTCCCAGAATCACAGAATCACAGAAGTTCTAGGTTGGAAGAGACCTTTAAGATCATGTCCCAGCTCCTCCTCGTGCCCCTGAATTCCACAGCTCAGTGGGGCTGGACTGCACTCTTGATTTATCTTGATTTATCTTTATTCCTGCACTGACAGCTCCACAGAAGCTACCAGAGACAGTCACTGGAATCATTTTAATTTCACCCAAATCCACTCCCCCAGCAGGGCTGGAGGGACAGGACACAGAATGGCCTCAGCTGGAGGGCAGGGCGGGGTGGGATTTTGGGAATTGGGAATTTGGGAAGTTTTGGGAATGCCCAGAGCAGCTGGGGCTGTCCTGCATCCCTGGCAGTGCCCAAGGATGGATATTGGCACAGTGGGAGGTGGCAATGAGAGCATCCCTGAGCTCCTGTGTCCCAAACCATTCTGATTCCATGCAATGAAAACCTCACTCAGCATTTCCAGATCTCCCTGAACCACGGAAGGGATTCCCAGCAGTGCCCAGGAATGACTCAGCTGCTCATTATTTACCCTGGTTCATTAATTCCCTCTGATTAACAAACACTTTGCAGCCATTTTGTGCTTCCCACACACCTTCAGCTCTGCATCATCTCTGGGCTCAGAGGTTTAGGATTTTTTTTTTTTTTTTGCTTTTCCTGTTTAACTGCCATTTCTGAAAAGCAAAAAAAAATTCAATAAAAAATTCTAACAGGTAAGGCAGCTGTACCTGAAGTGTTTTCCTAAATTTTTGTGGTGTTTTTCCAGCTGGCCCACTGAGTGAAGATGTGACATAATCCCATTGGAGCAGGATGAAAAGTTCTGTACTTTACAATTCATTATCATGAAAAATGCAGCTGTGTTATGCCAAAACTATGACTTGAGGGAGAGCAAAGATAAGGCTGGAAACAGCAGGTGTGGCTGGGGTTGATTTAATTTCCAGTTCCTCCTAACATGACAGCAGGGTTTGTTTCACTGCAATATTAAAGATATCATCCCAGGCAAGCAGAAGTGACGTGTTCATCCCCTGACATATCCCCTGTGACTAAGGGAAAAACAAAAGGAAATCAAAAATTCACCTTGAACACAGGAGCTGCTGACAGCAGGCTGCTGTTTCTGTGGTCTTTCAAGAATGACATTTTCCACTGCACTCACACAAGGAAGAATGGAAGAGAAACTTCCAAAATATTTTCTAAGAATGTTCTGGGAGGGTAGGAAAAAAACTCAGAGCAATTACAAGAAGTTTCTGCATTTCAAAGAACAAAACAAGTGCACCTGGAATTTTCAAAAGGATTTCAAAAGCACTACTAAAAGTCATGGAATGGTTTGGTTGGAAGAGACTTAAACAATCATCTAATTCCAAACCTCTGATAAAATAATAAAAGATAATAAAAGATAATAAAAGGAGCCACAGAAGAGCCTGGAATTTATCCCAAATCTGCTGCATTTTTGGTGAGGTTAATGTAATTATCTTAGCCATTAATTAGTGCCACATCAGCAGCACACTGGCATTTAAAGCTGTTCAGGTACATGACAACAGAGCTCTGAGGGTGCATTTTATTTCTTGATTTATTCAGATGGCAAGAACCCACCTGCTTTGATTAAAGGGGCAAAAAATCAGCATTAGAAAATAAATTTCTGAAAATATTTTAAATTTCTCAATATTCCAGGCAGTGATTTTTGGGTTAGGAACTCCCACTTGCTGAAGTCCAACAGAGTTCTGCATCTCCTACCAAATTCAGGCAGAGAAATGTCTGGAAGTGCCTTTTTCCCAGCAGGGGAGATGATAAAACAAAGATCCCTGCAGGTAAAACAGATAAAACAAAACATCCCTGCAGGTAAAACAGATAAAACAAAGATCCCTGCAGGTAAAACAGATAAAACATCCCCTCAGAGCAGTGGGAAGCTCAGAATTGCACTTTGGAAGGAACAGATTCAGGACCAACCTCTCCTGCCAGCAGCTCCAGAGGAGAGAGAATTCCTGCACTTCAGCTGCTCTGAGCTTTGGGGTTGGGATAAATCCCTGCAAAACTCCCAAAAATTTGGTTTATTTGTACTTTACACAGATTCCAGGCCTTCCCCGAGGGGAGAACACCCCATGATTTCTTTGGGAAATTCTTTTGTGATGGTTTTGGGGAGGCCCTGCTGATCTCACCTGCCCTGAGCTGGTTTTTCTGTGGTTCACAACCCCAGGCAGGAGCTGCTCATTCTTTCCACTGCCTGGCCCTGCAGCTGCTTCGTCCTGGAGCCCCAGAAATTCAAATTTCAGCAGAGTTTCCATGAGCCAGGCAAGGCTGGGCCCAGCTGGATGGCACCAAGGGCCAAGGAATCTGCACAGGAATGGGGAAAAATACCTCAGGGATGGGCAAAAACACCTCAGGGATGGGCAAAAACACCTCAGGGATGGGCAAAACCACCTCAGGGATGGGCAAAAACACCTCAGGTGGGGCAAAAACACCTCAGGGATGGGAAAAAACACCTCAGGGATGGGCAAAATCACCTCAGGGATGGGCAAAAACACCTCAGGTGGGGCAAAAACACCTCAGGGATGGGAAAAAACACCTCAGGGATGGGCAAAATCACCTCAGGGATGGGCAAAAACACCCAGGGATGGGCAAAAACATATCATGTGGGGCAAAAACACCTCAGGAATGGGCAAAAACACCTCAGGTGGGGCAAAAACACCTCAGGGATGGGCAAAAACACCTCAGGTGGGGCAAAACCAGCCCAGGTGGGGCAAAAACACCTCAGGGATGGGCAAAAACACCTCAGGGATGGGCAAAAACAGCCCAGGGATGGGCAAAAATACCCCAGGGATGGGCAAAAACAGCCAAGGTGGGGCAAAACCACCTCAGGGATGGGCAAAAACACCTCAGGGATGGGCAAAAACACCTCAGGTGGGGCAAAACCAGCCCAGGGATGGGCACAAACACCTCAGGTGGGGCAAAAACACCTCAGGAGGGGCAAAACACCCCAGGAACAGGCAAAAACACCTCAGGGATGGGCAAAAACACCTCAGGGATGGGCAAAAATACCCCAGGGATGGGCAAAAACACCCCAGGGATGGGCAAAAACACCCAGGGATGGGCAAAAACAGCCAAGGTGGGGCAAAAACACCTCAGGTGGGGCAAAAACACATCATGTGGGGCAAAAACACCTCAGGGATGGGCAAAAACACCTCAGGGATGGGCAAAAACACCCAGGGATGGGCAAAAAGACATCATGTGGGGCAAAAACACCTCAGGTGGGGCAAAAACACCTCAGGTGGGGCAAAAACACCTCAGGGATGGGCAAAAATACCCCAGGGATGGGCAAAAATACCCCAGGGATGGGCAAAAACAGCCCAGGGATGGGCAAAACACCCCAGGGATGGGCAAAAACACCTCAGGTGGGGCAAAAACACCTCAGGGATGGGCAAAAACACCTCAGGGATGGGCAAAAACACCCTGGGATGGGCAAAAACACCCCAGGAACGGGCAAAAACAGCCAAGGTGGGGCAAAAACACCTCAGGGATGGGCAAAAACAGCCCAGGGATGGGCAAAATCACCTCAGGAATGGGCAAAACCACCCTGGGATGGGCAAAAACACATCAGGTGTGGCAAAAACACCTCAGGTGGGGCAAAACCAGCCCACGGATGGGCAAAAACACCTCAGGAATGGGCAAAAACAGCCCAGGGATGGGCAAAACACCTCAGGAATGGGCAAAAACACCTCAGGGATGGGCAAAAACACCTCAGGTGTGGCAAAAACACCCCAGGTGGGGCAAAAACACCTCAGGGATGGGCAAAAACACCTCAGGGATGGGCAAAAACAGCCCAGGGATGGGCAAAATCACCTCAGGAATGGGCAAAAACACCCAAGGTGGGGCAAAAACACCTCAGGGATGGGCAAAAACACCTCAGGTGGGGCAAAAACACCTCAGGTGGGGCAAAAACACATCATGTGGGGCAAAAACACCTCAGGGATGGGCAAAAACACCCCAGGGATGGGCAAAAATACCCCAGGGATGGGCAAAACCACCCAAGGTGGGGCAAAAACACCCCAGGGATGGGCAAAAACAGCCCAGGTGGGGCAAACCAGCCCAGGAATTCCCACTGATTCCCTCTCCTAAAGTTCTGCTTCAGAAACTCTTTCTTATTATTAAATATCACACCCTGCAAGAAATGGACATTTCAGTTCTTACTTCATCATCTTTTTCCACAGTAATGGATATTTTCATT
Organism: Melospiza georgiana; assembly: GCF_028018845.1. Taxonomy (NCBI): domain Eukaryota; kingdom Metazoa; phylum Chordata; class Aves; order Passeriformes; family Passerellidae; genus Melospiza; species Melospiza georgiana. The sequence goes on along the minus strand of NC_080431.1, from coordinate 119,391,897 downwards.
CTTATTTCATCATCTTTTCCCATAGTAATGGATATTTTCATTCTTATTTCATCATTTTTTTCCAGAGTAATGGACATTTTCATTCTTATTTTCTATTTCCACAGTAGTGGACATTTTAGTTCTTATTTTCTATGTCCATAGTTTTTCATTCTTATTTCATCTTCTTTTTCCACAGTAATGAACATTTTAATTCTTATTTCCTACTTCCATAGCAATGGACATTTTCATTCTTATTTCATCTTCTTTTCCCACAGTAACGGAAATTTTAATTCTTATTTTCTATGTCCATAGCAACGGACACTTTAATTCTTATTTCATCTTCTTTTTCCATCGTAATGGACATTTCAGTTCTTATTTCATCACTTTTTTCCACAGTAATGGACATTTTAATTCTTATTTCCTTTGTCCATAGTAATGGAAATTTTAATTCTTATTTCATCTTCTTTTTCCACAGTAACGGAAATTTTAATTCTTATTTTCTATTTCCATAGTAATGGTCATTTTAATTCTTATATTCTACTACCATAGTACTGGATATTTTAATTCTTATTTCCTACTTCCATAGTATTGGACTTTAGTTCTTACTTCATCATCTTTTTCCACAGCAATGGACATTTTAATTCTTATTTTCTATGTCCATAGCAATGGGCACTTTAATTCTTATTTCATCTTATTTTTCCACAGTAATGAATATTTTAATTCTTATTTTCTACTTCCATAGCAATGGACATTTTCATTCTTATTTCATCTTATTTTTCCACAGCAATGGACATTTTACTTTTTATTTTCTATTTCCATAGCAATGGACACTTTAATTCTTATTTCATCTTATTTTTCCACAGTAATGAACATTTTAATTCTTATTTTCTATGTCCATAGCAATGGACATTTTCATTCTTATTTCCTATGTCCATAATACTGGAAATTTTAGTTCTTATTTCACATTCTTTTCCCACAATAACGGAAATTTCAGTTCTGGTTTTCTATTTCCATAGCAATGGACACTTTAATTCTTATTTCATCTTCTTTTTCCATCGTAATGGACATTTCAGTTCTTATTTCCTATTTCCACAGTATTTGACATTTTAGTTTTTATTTCATCACCTTTTTAACAGTTAACAGAAATTTTAGTTCTGATTTTCTTTTTCCATTGTAATGGACGCTTTAATTCTTATTTCATCTTTTTTTTTTTTTCCCCACAGTGGGAAAAATGGGACAATGAAACCCCACAGACCCCATTCACCACCTCATTTTTAGTGTTAGCATCCCCAAACATTTTAGGGCAGTGACTTCCATCCTTTAATCATGCATCAAAAAAATTCAGTGATATTTTAGAGCTCTGTCCCAAGTTCAGTTTCACCAAACACAGCCCATTTTTCAATCATTGCCAGAATATTTCTGTATTTTATGAGGGAAAAAAGCACCTGGTCAACAAAGAGATAAAACCCCAATGCAAACAACCCCAAATGGCCACTGGGAAAGGGCTGAATAAATCAATAAATCACAAATAAAGCCCAGAATTAATTAACCAAACCCCAGAATTAACCAAACCCCAGAATTAATTAATAACCAAACCCCAGAATTAACCAAACTCCAGAATTAACCAAACCCCAGAATTAATGAACCAAACCCCAGAATTAACCAAACTCCAGAATTAATTAAATAACCAAACCCCAGAATTAATTAACCAAAGCCCAGAATTAACCAAAGCCCAGAATTAATTAACCAAACCCCAGAATTAACCAAACTCCAGAATTAATTAATTAACCAAACCCCAGAATTAACCAAACCCCAGAATTAATTAATAACCAAACCCCAGAATGAACCAAACCCCAGAATTAATGAACCAAACCCCAGAATTAATGAACCAAACTCCAGAATTAACCAAACCCCAGAATTAATTAACCAAACCCCAGAATTAATGAACCAAACTCCAGAATTAACCAAACCCCAGAATTAATTAACCAAAGCCCAGAATTAATTAACCAAACCCCAGAATTAACCAAACCCCAGAATTAATGAACCAAACCCCAGAATTAATTAAATAACCAAAGCCCAGAATGAATTAACCAAAGCCCAGAATTAATTACCCAAACCCCAGAATGAACCAATTAATTAATTAATTGGTCCCTGGAGCATCCCTGGGGTCCCTCCCCAGGATTTTCTGTTTGCCCACAGGAACAACCCCCAGACTCCACTGCAATTTCTGATTAAACATTAAAAAATAAAAAACATTTTTAAAAAGCTAAAGAAGCAAAAAAACCCCAGGAGCATTAAAAATACTGTCACAATTCAATATATGAAATTGCTTCATTGTTTTTTAATTATTTCCTTCAGTTCTCCTCACCTTCTGTTATGACACCAATAATGTTATTTATTAATAACGAATATTATTAATAAATTTATAACCACTGCTTATTAGAACCTGAATATGAACTGCCTCAGCAATAACCTGGCACAGAATTAAACTTTTGGTGCTAAAATGACTTTATCATTTAATCCTGCTCTGCATGGGACAGCTCAGTGACTGCTGACAGTAATAAATAAAAATAAATTAAAAAGTGACTGCTGAAAATGATAAATTAAAAAATAAATCAAAAAGTGACTGCTGATAATAATAAATAAAAATAAATTAAAATGTGACTGCTGATAATGATAAATAAAAAATAAAAGTGACTGCTGATAATAATAAATAAAAATAAATTAAAAAGTGACTGCTGATAATAACAAATAAAAAATAAAAGTGACTGCTGATAATAAATAAAAATAAATTAAAATGTGGCGGCTGATAATAATAAATAAAAAATAAAAGTGACTGCTGAAAATAATAAATAAAAAAATAAATTAAAAAGTGACTGCTGATAATAATAAATAAAAAATAAAAGTGACTGCTGAAAATAATAAATAAAAAAATAAATTAAAAAGTGACTGCTGATAATAATAAATAAAAATAAATTAAAATGTGACGGCTGATAATAATAAATAAAAATAAATTAAAATGTGATGGCTGATAATAATAAATAAAAATAAATTAAAATGTGACTGCTGATAATAATAAATAAAAAATAAAATGTGACTGCTGATAATAATAAATAAAAAATAAATTAAAATGTGACAGCTGATAATAACAAATAAAAAATAAAAGTGACTGCTGATAATAATAAATAAAAATAAATTAAAATGTGACTGCTGATAATAACAAATAAAACATGCCCAGATGTGAATTTTGGATCATTTTGGTTCATCCTGTCTGGGCTCTGGTGCTGCCCAAGGTGCATCCATGGAGGCTTTCAAAAAATATTTATTAAAAGATTTATTACATTTTATTTTAACAAACTATCAAAATTTATGATTAAATTATTATTTTCTTATAGTATTATAACATAATAATATATAATGTTATGTGGTGTCATAATAATTTATCACTAAATTATTATTTAGTCTTTATTATTTAAATAAATAATAAGAGTAAATAATAAATATTATTTGTAAGAAACAAATTCCTAAATGATAATATATAAATAATATTATTTATAAATGTTTATACCATTTATAAACATGATTTATATATTATAAATAATATTTTTTTTAATAATAAATCCCTGCTCCAGCTCAGCCTTCCCAGGGATTTCAGATTTTCCTCAATTTCCCTTTGGTTTTCAGGAAAATGAAATTGTGAATTCTGGGATCTCCCTCCACACTCTGAGCTCTGGAGAGCAGGGAAATATTTTATTTTTTTTTAATATTTCCAACAATATTTGTATCTCCAATATTTAAATCTCCAATATTTTGTTAATATGTCCAACCTCAAACCCATCCATGGCAATTTTCCAACGCTGCTTTTCCAGGTTCAGGTGTTTTATTCCATTTTTTGGTGTTTTTGAGGCACCCAACAACCACCTTGTGCAGCAAGAGTTATTCAAATATTGAAATAAATATACAAATATTCTCTATTTCCATTTTTATCTTTACCTAGAAAAGTTGGTTTGAAGCACTGATCAGCAAAAAATTGGCAAAAAAAAAAAAAAAAATCGGGGTTAAAAGGACGAAAAAAAGCCCAGGAATGGGGAGAAATTCCTGTGGGAAAAATTTGAATGAAATTCTGATTTTTGGACCTAAAAATTGGCCAAATATTCAAAAAATAAATCCCCAAAATTTTCTGAGGATTTATTGGGAAACCAGAAGCATTCAAATCCAGAAACAGCCACAAAAATTGAGATTTATTTTTTATTTTGGAAACCAGAAGCATTCAAATCTAGAAACGGCCACAAAAATTGAGATTTTTTTTTTTTTTGGAAATCAGAAGCATTCAAATCTAGAAACAGCCACAAAAATTGAGACTGATTTTCTTTGGAAACCAGAAGTATTCAAATCTAGAAACAGCCACAAAAATTGAGATTTATTTTATTTTGGAAACCAGAAGCACTCAAATGTAGAAACAGCCACAAAAATTGAGATTGATTTTATTTGATTTTATTTTTTTTTTTTGGCAGAGAAAGAATGAAAACTTTCAAAACAGATGCGGGTGCCAATAATTCATTTTATTTTCCCATGAGGGAAACTTGGCCAAAATCAGGGCTGTGGTCACAAAAATCTATAAATGCAAAACCACTTTTTGATTTTTATAGAAATTTGTTTTTAAACTGCTTTGGTTTTAATCTAAGGAGCTTCAAAAAGGTGAGGGAAAAGGATTCCAAGGCAGGAAGAGATCAGCAGGAAATTCAGATTCTTCAAGATCTCCTCAATATTTCCTTAATATTTCCTTAATATCTCCTCAATATCTCCTTAATATTTCTTCAATATTTCCTTAATATTTCTTCAATATTTCCTTAATATTTCTTCAATATTTCCTTAATATTTCCTCAATATCTCTTCAATATTTCCTCAATATTTCCTCAATATTTTTTCAATATTTCCTCAATATTTGTTCAGTATTTCCTCAATATCTCCTCAATATCTCTTCAATATTTCCTTAATATTTACTCAATATTTTTTCAATATTTCCTCAATATTTCTTCCATATTTCCTTAATATTTCTTCGATATTTCCTCAATCTCTTCAATATTTCTTCAATATTTCCTCAATAATTTTATATTTCCTTCATATTTCTTCAATATTTCCTCAGTATTTCTTCAATGTTTCCTTAATATTTCTTCAATATTTCCATATTATTTCATCGATATTTCCTTAATATTTCCTCAATATTTCTTCAACATTTCCTCAACATACCCTTAATATTTCCTCAATATCTCTTCAATATCTCCTCAATATTTCTTCAATATTTCCTTAATATTTCTTCAATATTTCCTCAATATTTCCATAATATTTCTTCAATACTTCCTTAATATTTCTTCAATATTTCCTCCATATCTCCTCAATATTTCTTCAATATTTCCTCAATGTATCTTCAATATTTCTTCAATGTCTTCAATACTTCCTCAAGATTTCCTCAAGATTTCAAGATTTCTTCAAAATTTCCTCAATATTTCCTCAATATCTCTTCAATATTTCTTCAATATTTCCTTAATATTTCTTCAATATTTCCTCAATATCTCCTCAATACCTCTTCAGTATTTCCTCAATATTTCCATATTATTTCTTCAATATTTCTTCAATATTTCCTTAATATGTCTTCAATATTTCTTCAATATCTCCTCAATATTTCCTCAGTATTTCCTCAACATTTCCTTAATATTTCCTTAATATTTCTTCAATATTCCCTCAATATTTCCTCAATATTTATTCAATATTTCCTTAACATTTCTTCAATATTTCCTCAGTATTTCCTCAATATTTCTTCAACATTTCCTCAACATACCCTTAATATTTCCTCAATATCTCTTCAATATTTCCTTAATATTTCCTTAATATCTCTTCAATATTTCCTCAATATATCTTCAATATTTCTTCAATTTCTTCAATACTTCCTCAAGATTTCAAGATTTCTTCAATATTTCCTCAATATTTCTTTAATACTTCCTCAATATTTCTTCAATATTTCCTCAATATTTCCTTAATATTTCCTCATTATTTCCTCAATATTTCCTTAATATTTCCTCATTATTTCCTCAATATTTCTTCAATATTTCGTCAATATCTCTTCAATATTTCCTCAATATTTCTTCAATATTTCCTCAATATCTCTTCAATATCTCTTCAATATTTCCTTAATATTTCTTCAATATTTCCTCAATATATCTTCAATATTTCCTCAGTATTTCCTCAATATCTCCTCAATATTTCTTCAATATTTCTACAATATTTCTACAATATTTCCTCAATATTTCTTTATTATTTCCTTAATATTTCTTCAATATTTCCTCAATATTTCTTCAATATTTCCTCAATATTTCCCCAACATTTCCTCAACATTTCAGTTTTCCAGGGAAGTTTTCCCAGAGAAAAGCTGTTCCACGGCAGAACTGCCTGCTCTCAGTTTCTCTGCGAATTTACGTTGTTAATTATGGAAAATTTGCTGCCGCGCTCATTAATTTGCAGCAATTAGCAGATGAAGGTAATTATCACACAGCCATTCAAGGTGGAAGAGACTGTCCCATGGAAATAGGACAAAATGTGGTGTGAAATCCGGAGACAGGTTCAAAATCTGATTTTTAAATGTCCCCGAGTGCCACGTCCACCACCTCAGAACGCTCTGGGATGGGAACTGCAGCACTCAGCAACATTTCCATGGGATTTGAGGGAAAATTGTCCCAGTGCCAATCTCTGCCAGCCCTAAATCCAGAGATTTTCACAGAAATTCAGTTTTTACAGCAACAATTTGTGCTGCTCTCAGCCCTCAGATAAAGGAAATTTGGATTTGGGGTTTGGTTAGGGTTGGGATTCAAAGTGTGGGATGGGATATTTGATTTATTAGTTTTTATTTATATTACAGTTTCCCAAACTGGGAGTTTTATAGTATTTTATTTCCATAAATTAAAAATGGAGCTGTATTTTTATCAAGGTTTTCAGGAGAAATTGTTTCATTAAGAAATGATACTAAGGGGAAATGGAAACTGGATTTGGGGTTTTGGTTAAGGTTGGGATTCAATGTGTGAGATGGGACTTTTTGTTTATTGGTTTTTATTTATATCACAGTTATAATTATTTCTATTTAAAACTGGGAGTTTTATAGAATTGTATTTCCATAAATTAAAAATGGAGCTGTATTTTTATAAAGGTTTTCAGGATAAATTGTTTCATTAAGAAATTATTCTAAGGGAAAATGGAAACTGGATTTGGGGTTTTTGGTTAAGGTTGGGATTCAATGTGTGAGATGGGATTTTGTGTTTATTAGTTTTTATTTATATCACAGTTATTATATTATAATTTATTTATATTTAAAACTGTGAGTTTTATAGAATTTTATTTTCATTTATTACAAATGCAATTTGGGTTTTTTTATAAGGGTTTTAAGGATAAATTGTTTAATTAAGAAATGACACTTTAAGGGGAAATGGAAACTGGATTTGGGGTTTTCTGGTTAAGGTTGGGATTAAATGTGTGGGATGGGATTTTTTATTTATTAGTTTTAATTTATATTACAGTTTCCCAAACTCTGAATGTTAGAGTATTTTATTTCCAAAAATTAAAAATGGAGTTGTATTTTTATAAGGGTTTTCAGGATAAATTGTTTCATTAAGAAATGATATTTAAATTATTTTTAGTTTTAACTTGATTACTAACTACTTGTGGTTTGTAATGTGGAATTTTAATTTAATTACACAATATTACTTATAAAGAATGATTAGTTTTTGTTTTAAAACTTTTCTCTTGTTTGATATATATTATTATCTATTAGAACTTATTTAAACTACATTAAAATTTGACACATCCCTGGGGATGAGCCAGGGAAATGTTTCACCTGCTTGGATCTGAGAGCACAAATTCCACCAAAAAACAGCTCCTAAAAATGGAATATCACATGAAAAGGATGGAAAACCACAAAAACCTAATTGGAAATTATTGACTGATGCATTTTCTTAAACAAATGAGTACACGGGAACAGAGTTTTAAAAATGAAATTCAAGAACTCCAATTCCTCAAGCACACAGTCAACACTGAAGTTACAGATGCAAAGTGAAAATCAGGTTCAGAAAATCCCAATTTTTCCAATGTCATTTGCCAAGTTGAAGATGAGAAGAAAGGGTTTTATCTGTGGTAATTTCCTGTACTTCAATAAAAGGAAAAAATCCAGAATCTAAAGGAATTCCTAACTGTGATTTGGATAACTTGAGAGGAAGTTCTTGGGTAAATGGAACTTTTTTTTACTCTGGAAGGTTTGGGGCTGGTATTAAGAAACTGGGCATGAAGAATTTTTATTTCTTCCAAGAATAAATTGTCATTTAACAAAATTAACAGGAAGGTCAGGGTTTAAGAGACGCCTCACAAACCATTTAAAACTTCTGATTTCTCAACTGGGATTATCAACACCTCAATAACAAAATATTGAAAAATTGAAAAGGAGGAAGAGGAGGAAAATCCGAGCAGCACTTGCAGCACAAATCTTCATTTGGGAGGGACAGAATAGAAACAGTTCCAGTGCCTGTCTTGTCTCACCTTTGATTGGATCAACCCTCCTCAAAGAGGGCAATCCAGGATTATTGAGGGGCCCTCTGAAGGGGGAAAATCCCATTGCAATGGAGAGAAAAAATCCCATTTAACTGCAGAGAAAAATTCCATTTAAATGGAGAGAAAAATTCCATTTCAATGGAGAGAAAAAATCCCATTTCGATGGAGAGAAAAAATCCCATTTAACTGCAGAGAAAAAATCCAGTTAAATGGAGAGAAAAATTCCCATTTAAATGGAGAGAAAAATTCCCATTTCAATGGAGAGAAAAATTCCCATTTAAATGGAGAGAAAAAATTCCCATTTAAATGGAGAGAAAAAATCCCATTTAACTGCAGAGAAAAAATTCCCATTTAAATGGAGAGAAAAAATCCCATTTAACTGCAGAGAAAAAATCCCCATTTAAATGGAGAGAAAAATTCCATTTAAATGGAGAGAAAATTCCCATTTAACTGCAGGGAAAAGGTGTTTTAGGAGTGTTCCACCTGCTGGGAAAAGCAGAGTGCTCACAGAGTGGAACCAACCAAACACAGCGAAATTCAGAATATTTACAACCACTGAGCGTGGGGATCCCTTGATCAGCACCAAATTCCACAGCTTTCTGCACAAGTTGGCATTTTCTGGGCACGTTCTGCACCAAACCAAAGGGATTTTCTTAAAGTTCACCCCCTAACCAAGTGCAGCTTTTAGAGTGACCTCGGAATCCTTCCCAGGTGGTTCAGTGACATTTCAGTGTGGCCACATCACCTCACACACCTGAGGGACAAAACTCCTGCATTCCTTGGACACCAGAAGCACCAAAAGCTCTGCAAAACTGGATAAACCATGGCACATGGCAGTATTTTCCTCATTTTAAACAAAACTTTGTTTTTCTTATATCATCCAAATGCTGAGGGCACCTTTGACACCTCCAAAATCTGGGATTCAGCCTCAGGGCCTCGTTCCACTTTCCCTCTCTGCACCTTCCTGACATGCGGCCAACAAAATAAATTAAAAACGTGGCCAGTCCATGTGGCTTCCTAAAAATGTCATTTATTTCCAGCTTTCAAGAGTTATCAGCTCTTGCCAGCTCTGTCACTTGATAAAACGAAGCTAAATGATGGATTTCAGTGCTGAAATCCAGTGACCACACACCTAAACCGATTTCTCATCCATCAAAAGTCCGTGTGCACCTACCTTCCAAGGACCTCCACCTGCCTTACTTTTGAGTTTTGTGTTATTTCTAAAACTTTGAGACCTTTCTTCCCACCTGGAGACAGACATGTATTCGAGTTCAAGGCAGTTCTCCCATTCTTTACCTTAGAAATGCAATTTATGCAGGATCTATGCACGGTGAAGACGACACAGTTTGTGCTGAGATGATGAGACTCAAATTCATTTGTCACCACTGCCCCATCTCTCAAGTCCATTCTGTTTAATTCAAATCTGTTTAAAAACTAAGCACCTCCTCCAGTATGAAAGGGTTTGACAACAAAAACAAGAAAACAAGAACAAAACCACAACATCGGGCGCACCAAACACAACCTTCAGCACAAAGCTCAGCCTCGGGGTGCAGGGATTTTTGATTTCGTTCCTGTTTCCTGCACAGCTTCACCCCGAAGGATGAAGCAATCAAAGGAATGAAGGTAAAACAGCTGCTGGTGTTGAAAGTCCCGTGGAATCACCGAGGTTTGGGCACCACGGAGTGCCAGCTGTGCCCCATGGGCACCTTGTGCCCAGCCCAGAGCACTCAGTGCCACCTCCAGGGCACACCTGCAGGGATGGGCACTGCAAAGCTCCCTGGGCAGCCCCTGCCAAGGCCTGAGCTCCCTTTCCATGGGCAAATTGCTGCTGCTGTCCCAGCTGAGCCTGCCCTGGCCCAGCCTGAGGCCGCTCCCTCCGCTCCCGGAGCCGAGCCCGGCCCCTCCTGGCTCCACCCTCGGAGCGGGCTCGGCTCAGCCCGGCTCGGCACCGAGGGGACGGGCGGGGCACACAGCCTCGCTCCTCATTCCCCGCTCCCGGGAGCTTTCTCTCCTACAGAGACCCGCGGCAGCCCCGGCCCCGCAGCCCGCGCCCCCCTCCCGGCTCCCGGCCCGCCTCACCCGGCACGGGCCGTCCTGGAAGACGCGCGGGTCCAGGTTGCAGGCGATGGTGGCGGTGGGCAGATCGCGGAGCGCCACCGCCTCCATCTCGCGGTCAACGAAGCTCCACTCCGCGTCCGCCTCCTCTTCCTCCTCCTCCTCCCCTTCCTCCTCGTCTTCCCCGGGCGGCAGCGGCTGCTGGAGCGCCGGCTCCTCCATGGCCGGAGGCGAGCGGAGGCGGCAGCAGCGACGTCGCGAAGGCGGCTTCTCCCACCCCCCGCCCGCCATCTTGTTTCCTTCGCCCCCGCCCCGCAGCAGCCAATCAGAAGCCGCCGCCGCGCCCACCCTGGGCCGTGTCAGCCAATCGGAAGCCGCCGCCGCTGCGGCAACAGGTGGGGCGTGAGGCCACGTCCGCCATGTTGGGCGAGGGCAGTGCCGTGAGGGAGCGGCTGGGCTCCCACCCACAAAATAAAATATATATGTATAAAATATACTATATTTACCGTCTGTACTGTATATTTTGTATACGTTGTGTATGTAATACACGTGCCCACTATATATAATATATTCTAGCTGAAAATTTACCATATACCATATTATTTACCATATACCTTATTATTTACCACATAATATACCATGTATTGTTATAATACCATATATTAATATAATATACCATATATATTATAATTATACTACCATATATATTATAATACCATACAATATTATACCATATCTAATTTACCATATAATTTACCATATAATATACCATATATATATATATATATATCCTATAGTGTATGTACTGTCTTTATAACATTTTGCTATATTACATGTAATATAATATAAAAAAATATGCTGTGTATACTATGCTGTATGTCTATGCTAGTACACAGTATATAATACATAAAAAGGTGCTTTATGTAACGATATACTCTGTGTATGTGGGAATATAAATAGCATAGTGTATATAATGCCTATAAAATTTGCTGTATATAATAATATACTGTATGTATATAGATATATATAAGTTTCTATATATAATGCTTTATTATTGCTAGAGAGAGAAAGACATGAGCTCCATGTCCCATGCCTGGAAGTGTTCAAGGCCAGGTTGGATGGTCTATAAGAAAAATATTAAATATTTATATAAAAATGCCACATGAATATAAAATTTCCTCACTCAAAGACTTACAAGTCAGCTGAAAATTGCCACTGTGTGTTATAATTCACTTATCTGCCTTAGGGACCAGCTGACCCAGCCTTGGTGGGCTTGGCTGGTTAGTCTGACCTAAGAGACCTGGACAAATATTTTTATTATATTTTTAATATAATGTGCCTGTATCTATATAAAATATCTTCTATAATATTACCCTTCAGTTTCTTTTTATATGTACTTAGCACCACCTTCCAGGGGAAGGCCCAAGCTTCAAAGGTCACAGAGTTTTATGAAGTTATTGCTTTTTATTAAGTTACTGTTTTTTATGAAGTTTTTTATTAAGTTATTTTCAAGAAGTTATTTTTATGAAGTTATTGTTTATGAAGTTTTTTATGAAGTTATTGTTTATGAAGATACTTTATGAAGATACTTTATGCAGTTACTTTTTCTCAAGTTATTGTGACATTTGTGCATCTCCAAACATCCCACACCAAATTTCTTCAGCCTCTCTGATAGATTTGGAGTAATTGAAGTATTTTTCTGAGGGATAAGCTAAATAAAAGATGATTTTGTGCTCATTTGTGCTAATTGCCATAAAATCTTCATCCTCTCAGATGCAGACAAATGGTCTCTCAAAAGAAAATAACTTCTCTGAGCAAGGCCAGGTGTTTAATGCTAAATCCAGCCAAAATAAAGCCAATTTTAATTTTTTTTTTTTTCAGAGGTGTTTCACGACAGGGCTGGTGACGCTTTCCCCTCTGAGGAGCATCTCTGGATTCTCTGCAGCCCCCTGGAGAAATCCCACCTGAGGAATTCCCACCTGAGATCTGCTGTTCCACAGAACTCAGAAAATCCAGAAGTAAAACCTGGCAGCAAGAAATCCCCATCCCTGCAGCCTGGCAGGAAAACCCCCGGGAAATATTCACAATAACCACTTCAGGTGGCACATTTGAAGGGGAAAAGACGCCACTAATCGCATTTTATGTCATTAATTGTATTTTATGTAATTAATTGGAACTGAGATCTTGCCCTGCAGGGCTCCAGGACCAAAGGACCTCTCTGCCCTAAGATCTTCAGTGTTTTCAGCATTAATTCAACCACAGACGTGAGAAAAAATAAATATACCAAGCTGAATCTCCCTCATGTGAGATTTAATTTCCATCTTTTCTTTTTCCTAGAAAGGGAACGCGATGGCGCTTTTGACTGGAAGAGGTGGCGAGAGAGGGGAAAAAAAGGAATTTCCTGCAATGTTTGGGGCCAAAAAAAGGAATTTCCTGCAATGTTTGGGGCCGGTTTGAGTGTAAGTGAGGGTGATTAATGCTAATGATTGTGAAAAACGCCAATCACTTGTTTTTAAAATTGTAAAAGTTTAATAGTAATAAAGTGGTTATAAAAATAGTAACACAATTAGAGTAATAACAATTTGGACAAATTGAATTAGGACGATATGAGACAATAAATACAAAGAGTTGTGGACGTCTGGGTACCTTTTTCTGGGCAAAATAAGCCCAAAAAAGGCCCCACGTTAACAGAGGATTAACCCTTAAAAACAATAACCTGTTGCATATTCATACAGCTCATCCATGGTGCATAAATTCCATTCAAACACAGGATTCTGGCTGGGCAGTGTCAGCTCCTTCCTCTGGATCCTGACGGCATCTCCAGGGCTGAGTGAGGCAGGAAGAAGTTCATTTCTCCTGATGATGGAGCAATAAATTCTCTTTCTCTGAAAGATTCAGGTGTCCTGTGGCTGCTGTCTCACTGCCAGTCCTTTCTTTTAAAAAAAGTATCTGTAATTTAACATTTTGTTATAACCTAAAACTATATTTAACACAGTACTTAAGAGAATGAATACAGCATAACTCTCTAACACAACACATACAACATTCATTTGAATAGTTGCGAAAAGCAAGCAGAAAACGCGTTTCTCCCGTGATTAACGCTAATAATTACGCTAATGATTAGCGGCGGTGGTTTCCCGCAGGAAGGGGGCTCGCTGTGCAGCAGGGCCGGGAGGGTGCCCAGCACGGACACCTCCATCTAGCGGCCGTGGAGCCCCGGCGGGACACAGGGAATTGCACTGCGGGGAGCTGCCCCCACAAATCCGCCTGGCACACGGGCATGCGGCTGGCTGCAAGGGAATGAGACAGAATGAAACGAAAGGAAAGAAAATAGAATAAAATAAAATTAAATAAAATATAAAAGAGAATAAAATAAAGTGAAAAATAAAATGGAATTCAAAAATGAAATATAAAATAAAATTCAAAAATGAAATATAAAATAAAATTTTTAAATTAAATATAAAATAAAATTTAAAATGAAAAATAAAATAAAATAAAACAAAATATGAAATAAAAAATTAAAATAAAAAATTAAAATAAATAGAATAAAATAAATAGAATAAAATAAAATATAAAATATAAAATATAAAATAGAATAAAATGCAAAATAAAATTCAAATATGAAAAATAAAATAAAATAAAATATGAAATAAAAAATTAAAATAAAAAATTAAAAATAAATAGAATAAAATAAATAGAATAAAATAAAATATAAAATATAACATGTAAAATATAAAATATAAAATATAAAATGTAAAATACAAAACAGAAAATAGAAAATAGAAAACGTAAAATGTAAAATGTAAAATATAAAACGAAATACAGTAAATAGAATGAAACTAAATAGAATAAAATAAAAGTAAATAAATTATAAAATAAAATATAATATGAAATTAAATTAAAATATAATAAAATATAATGTCAAATAAAAATATGATGAAATAAAATTAAAATGAAGAAACCGAAATGGAATTAAATAGAATTAAATAAAATATTAAATAAAATAGAATAAAATAAAATGAAATATAAAATAGAATTAAAAATTAAATATAAAATAAAATTTTAAAATGAAATATAAAATAAAATATGAAATAAAAAATAAAATATAAAGTGAAATAAATAGAATAAAATAAAATAAATAGGATAAAATAAAAAATAAAATATAAAATACAAAATATAAAATATTAAATATTAAATATGAAATATGAAATATTAAATATAAAATGGAAAATAGAAAATAGAAAATAGAAAATAGAAAACGTAAAATGTAAAATGTAAAATATAAAACGAAATAAAGTAAAATAGAATGAAACTAAATAAAATAAAATAAAAGTAAATAAAATATAAAATCAAATATGATATGAAATTAAATTGAACAAAATACGATATAATATAATGTCAAATAAAAATATAATGAAATAAAATTAAAATAACGAAACCAAAATGGAATTAAATAGAATTAAATAAAATATGAAATAAAATAGAATAAAATGAAGTTAAATCAAATGGAATAGAATAAAAGGAAATACAATAAAAATAAAATATAAAATATAAAATATAATATAAAATGAAATTAAAGATAATATAATATAATATAATATAATATAATATAATATAATATAATATAATATAATATAATATAATATAATATAATATAATATTGCATATATTATATTATATTATATTATATTATATTATATTATATTATATTATATTATATTATATTATATTTTATATTATATTATATTATATTATATTATATTATATTATATTATATTATATTATATTATATTATATTATATTATATTATATTATATTATATCGTAACATAATGTAATATAATATACATAATGAAATAAAATGAAATTTTAAAAAATGAATAAAATAAAATATAATATTAGATCAAATTGAATGAAATGAAATGAAATAGAAAAAAGAAATTAAATAAAATAGAATAAAATAAAAGGAAATTAAATATGAAATTAAATTATAAAATAAAATAGAATAAAATATTGATTATCATTCAACGGAGAAAGAATGAACATCACAGAATTCTCGAGGTGAGAAGAAACCTTTAAACACCAAACCTTGTCCCCAAGGGCCACATGCAGACACGTCTGGGACACTCCCAGGGACAGGGACAGTGACCCCAAAGCTCCCCGTGCAGCTCATTGCAAACCTCACCACTCCTTCCATGGAATGTTTTCCTGAAATCCAACCTGAACCTCCAGCTTGTGCATTTTGCTTTAAAAAGTCACGAGATGTTTTCAGCCAACGCAGCTGCAAGTAGTGAATGTAAATGGTGAATTCCTTGAATGCTGTTGATAAAAACACCGGCAAATATTAAAATAGTGATCTATTCAAAAATAACTTTTAAAAAAAGAAAGAAAACAACAAAAAAAATAGAAAATCTGGTGAACATTTTCCACCTGAAATCTGCTGTTCCACAGAATTCAACAAATTCAGAAGCAAAGCCCAGCAGCAAGAAATTCCTGTCCCTGCAGCCTGAGTTGTTTCAAGATGAACAGTTTCCTTAGGAAGAGGTCTGGACCAGGTGTGAAGCCACTTTTAGCAGCTTTAGGAGGAAAAAAGCCACTCCTGAGATGTTTTCAGGGCTGGATGTGCTCAGCTGAGCACAAAGAATAGTGAGGAGAGGCTCCAGCTCAACCTGGAGCACCAGGAGAGTTCTGGTCACAGAGCAAGAACAAATGGCCCCAGTGATTAAACAGATTTCAGCAAGAAATTAAACATAACTTTAACATTTAGCATCAGAATAAACTGTTAAATGAGGCTGGGGATTTCCTTTAGGTCTGCTTTCTTTTGGAGGGCACCCGCTTTGCTCAAAGTGAGGTTAAATTAAAGGATTGGGATTTGGGGGACTTTATAAACTCCCTTTGAGTGTCTGGATTGTGCTGGGGACGCTCAGGCCTGTGGGTGTGGGACAGTCTTGGGGGGAACAACCCGTGTGAGAGAAATCAGCCCAGAGGGGCTGCTTGGCACAGGCAAAGCACCTCAAAAAGTGCTAATTTACCTCAGAAAGTAAAAGGGAGACTTTGCTGAAGAGGATTTTTAGTGCAATATCCCAGACTGGCAGGAAGGATGCGGCAAGCAGGGGCGGCCTGTGAGGGAGCCACTGCCTGGAAAGGTCAAAGTGCCCTTGGCAAAAGCAGGAGCTGTTCCAGGGCAGGGCAGGATCACACATCATGGAATGGTTTGGGCTGGGTGGGACCTTAAAATTCATCCCATCCATGGCAGGGACATCATCCTCTGTCCCCAGTGCCCAACCTGGCCTTGGGCACTGCCAGGGATCCAGGGGCACCCTGTGCCAGGGCCTGCCCACCCTCACAGGGAGGAAATTGTTCCTAATATCTGATCTAAACCTGTAATTTTTCAGCTTAAAGCCATTCCCTGTGTGCTGTCCCTGCATCCCCTGGCAATTGTCTCTCTCCAGCTTTCCTGGGGCTCCTCCAGGCCCTGCAAGGCCACCCTGAGCTCAGCCCAAAGCTTCTCCTGTGCAGGTGAACAATGCCAGCTGTGCCAGCCTTTCCTGCCAGCAGAGCTGCTCCATCCCTCTGCCCATCCTGGAGCCTCCTCTGGGCTCTGCAGCAGCTCCAGCTCCTCCCTGGCTGGGGCAGCTCTGCAGGTGGGAAATCACCTGTGGGGCACAATCCCAACCCCAACCCCAACTGCAATAATAAAAATTAAAATTAAATTTAATTTCATTAAATACTGGATTTAACTAAAGTTTCTTAAACAGCATTTTATTTCCATCTTTCTAATGAAAGATTAAAATAAAATGCTGTTTAACAAAACCAACACAGTGGAGTTGTTTTATGGCAGGCATCCGCCTCAAAAAAGCCACGTTTCGCAAGGGAAATGGAGTGGGCTGGAATAAAATAAAATATAAAATAAAATTCGGCTCCGGAATGAGGTGGGGAGGAGAAATAACAGGAGAGCTAAGAGCTTCCTTGGAGTTTGTTTTTATTTTTATTCTTTTATTTCTTCCAGAGCAATCAGTACCAGCCCCGGTTACTGATTTACAGCCGGGCTCGGTCACGGGTGCTGGGGCACAAACGGGTTTGTCAGGCAGAGCTGCTGAGGGAAAAATCAAATAAATGTGAGAACATTTCAGTAAAACCTCTGCCAGAGCTGCTGGGAGAAAGGGCAAGGGTGGGTCCTAATCCTGGGAAAAGGAAAAATCATGAAAGGGAAGGAAAGGAAAAGGGAAAGGAAAAGGAAAAGGAAAAGGGAAAGGAAAAGGAAAAGGAAAAGGAAAAGGAAAAGGAAAAGGAAAAGGAAAAGGAAAGGAAAAGGAAAAGGAAAAGGAAAAGGAAAAAGGAAAAGGAAAAGGAAAAGGAAAAGGAAAAGGAAAAGGAAATTTCAAGGAAAGGAAAGGAAATTTCAAGGAAATTTCAAGGAAAGGAAAGGAAATTTCAAGGAAAGGAAAGGAAATTTCAAAGAAAGGAAATTTCAAGGAAAATTCAAGGAAAGGAAAGGGAAAGGGAAAGGGAAAGGGAAGGAAAGGAAAGGAAAGGAAAGGAAAGGAAAGGAAAGGAAAGGAAAGGAAAGGAAAGGAAAGGAAAGGAAAGGAAAGGAAAGGAAAGGAAAGGAAAGGAAAGAAAGGGAAAGGAAAGGAAAGGAAAGGAAAGGAAAGGAAAGGAAGGAAAGGAAAGGAAAGGAAAGGAAAGGAAAGGAAAGGAAAGGAAAGGAAAGGAAAGGAAAGGAAAGGAAAGGGAAAAGGGAAAGGGAAAAGGGAAGAGGAAAAAAGAAAAAGAAAAAGAAAAAGAAAAAGAAAAAGAAAAAGAAAAAGAAAAAGAAAAAGAAAAAGAAAAAGAAAAAGAAAAAGAAAAAGAAAAGGAAAAGAGAAAAGGAGAAGAGGGAGAAACAAAAAGAGGAGAAAGGAAGGAAGGAAGGAAGGAAGGAAGGAAGGAAGGAAGGAAGGAAGGAAGGAAGGAAGGAAGGAAGGAAGGAAGGAAGGAAGGAAGGAAGGAAGGAAGGAAGGAAGGAAGGAAGGAAGGAAGGAAGGAAGGAAGGAAGGAAGGAAGGAAGGAAGGAAGGAAGGAAGGAAGGAAGGAAGAAGGAAGGAAGGAAGGAAGGAAGGAAGGAAGGAAGGAAGGAAGGAAGGAAGGAAGGAAGGAAGGAAGGAAGGAAGGACAAAGAAAGAAAAAGAAAATTAAAAAAGAAAAAAGAAAAAAGCAAAAGAAAGGGAGAAAGGAAAAGGAAAGGATTGTGGCATAACCTGCATGAAAATAAAATAAAATGGTCATTATGAATAAGAGAAATTCTCCTTGTACCTCTTGACTGCACATGTCACATTCTTCTACATCAGCAACTCGAATATTTACATTGCTGCTTTGAAATATTCCAGGTTTTATTCCCCACATCCATAATTATCACAAATTCCCTGGGGTGGGAAGAGCCCTTCAGGATGGTCCAGCCCTGCTGTCACCCCAGCATCACCCCTGAACCCCCAACAGTTCCTTTAAAATACGTATTAAACATAAAAATTCCCTGAGTTTTGCAAAGAAGAACTGGAATAAAAGCCAAGATCAATTGGCAGTAGTGCAGAATGGAGGGGGAAAATAAAAGCTGTGAAAGATGAAATTAAATTTAAAACAAGAATATTTTTAAAAAATCAAGTGAAGTGTGATTAGGGGTTATATTCCAAGAAACTATTTCAAGAAACAACAGGCACAGTAAATAGGAAACATTTGAAATCAAAGTTTGATGAAGTAGGAGTTAAAATAATGGAGTTCAAGACAATCTGGACACTTTATTTAAAATGAACAAAACCTCTGGGAGCTTCCAAAAGCCTGGAGTTATTTCCAGGCTCCCAGTAAAATGGCTCTAATTAAGGCTCGCTAACGAATTTTGCGGAGCACTGTGAGGAAAGCAGCGTTTATTGCCCGGAAACTCGAGTTTATTTAATTCATTCCGAGCCTGAAGGTGTCCGGGCACTGGGCTCGGGGCAGTTTTATTTGCAGATTTATTTGCAGTTTTATTTGCAGGTTTATTTGCAGTTTTATTTGCAGATTTATTTGCAGTTTTGTGTGCAGGTTTATTTGCAGTTTTATTTGCAGATTTATTTGCAGTTTTATTTGCAGATTTATTTGCAGTTTTGTTTGCAGATTTATTTGCAGATTTATTTGCAGTTTTATTTGCAGTTTTATTTGCAGATTTATTTTAGTTTTATTTGCAGATTTATTTTAAGGGCTGGTTTTCATTTGCCTGGAGCAGGCGAAATCCAGCTGAGGTCGGAGTCGTTTTCCACACTCACCTCCCCAATTCCAGGAGGAGGAAGAGGATGAAGAGGATGAAGAGGATGAAGAGGATGAAGAGGATGAAGAGGATGAAGAGGAGGCAATAATGAAATCCCAGCTCCTCGATGAGCCTGGCAAAGGCTCTCAGCGTTAAACACCTGAGCGATCCCCCGAGCAAGGAGGGGTTTGGAACTGGGGTCCCTCCCTAAGGCAGGAATCCAGGAATCCAGGAATTCAGGAATTCGGGAATTCAGGAATTCAGTAATTCAGGAATCCAGGAATTCAGGAATCCAGGAATCCAGGAATCCAGGAATCCAGGAATCCAGGAATTCGGGAATCCAGGAATTCAGGAATCCAGGAATCCAGGAATTCGGGAATCCAGGAATTCAGGAATCCAGGAATGCAGGAATTCATGAATCCAGGAATCCAGGAATTCAGGAATTCAGTAATTCAGGAATCCAGGAATCCAGGAATCCATGAATCCAGGAATTCAGGAATCCAGGAATTCGGGAATTCAGGAATTCGGAAATCCAGGAATCCAGGAATTCAGGAATCCAGGAATTCAGGAATTCGGGAATCCAGGAATCCAGGAATCCAGGAATCCAGGGATTCAGGAATCCAGGAATCCAGGAATTCAGGAATCCAGGAATCCAGGAATCCAGGGATTCAGGAATCCAGGAATTCAGTAATTCAGGAATTCAGGAATCCAGGAATTTGGGAATCCAGGAATTCAGGAATTCAGGAATCCAGGAATCCAGGAATCCAGGAATCCAGGAATCCAGGAATCCAGGGATTCAGGAATCCAGGAAGAGCCTCTGGAAGCGATGGGAGCAGGGAATTCAGAGCTCGGCAGGGATTTCCCGAGCAGAATCAGAAGCCTGGAGTTGTCCAAAAGGAGCCAACACGAGGTTCCAGGGCAATCACCAGGACTTTGCTGCTTTTCAAATTCCGAATTTAATCCTAAACCACGATTTGATTGAATTAGACTTAAAAAAAACAATATATAGTGTCTGGTTTTTACCTTGGCTTCATTATTCTATTTTTTAATTGTGCTGCTTAACCAAAAGAAAAGGAAAATCGAAGCTTCTTTTGGACAATGAGCAGAAAAGGAAAATCAAAGATTCTTTTGGACAATGAGCAGAAAAGGAAAATCGAAGATTCTTTTGGACAATGAGCAGGTTTAAAGTACTTGAACATAATGAAAGTGACTGAGTTTGATTTCTTTGCAAGCTTTGTTGCTGTTTTTCAACATATTCCAGAATGATTTTTTTTCAGAATGTAACTCCGGGCTGCTCCTGTGGGAGCCGGGAATTCAGGAATTGAGTAGAACCAGAAGGAAGAGCGGGGCTCGGCATGAAGGAGCATCTCCTCCTTTTCTCTCTGCTTGTTCATCCTTATTTTTGGGGAGATTTTTGGGGGGTTTCTGTGCTGCCCAGTGCAGCACCCGGGATTCCCCTGTGCCCTGAACGTTCCTGCCTTTGTCCCGGAGCAGCTGCGGAGGGCCGGGAATTGGGCAGGGATTGGCCCGGATCGGCTCGGCACAGATGGCAGCCCCGCAACCCGCCGGGATTTCCACCAGGACATCCCTCCTCCTCCTCCTCCTCCTCCTCCTCCTCTGCTCTGAACCCTCCCAGCCACGAGATACCGGAATTTCACACCAGGAAAATCAAGGAACCCGGGGCAAACGGAACGAACATCCATGTATTCTGAAAGCAGGAAAGAATTCTAGTCCTCCCATAGAATTCTTTCACTTGCAACTTTGTCTTTCCCACAGTTTAAATAGCATTTAAAATAGGATATAGAACTGGCTTATACACAAATAAAGGGGTCTGGGGTTATTTTTTCCATCTCAAAGTGTATTAATATTCGGTATTAGTATATAAGTATTGATAATACAGTATTCATATTCTTATATAGATAATTTTTTATGCCACAAGTGCTTCTTGTCTCCAGCCAGGCAGTTTGTACCTGTCTGTGTTTACCCTGACAAATCCCTCCCTCCATCCCAAGCTGGGGACACCCAATTTAATTCCCCCCCTTCTTCTGGAGCCTCGACTTCCCTCTAATTCCCAGTGCAAAAAATCCGAAGCAAAAGGAGTTGGTTTTTTGGTTTTTTTTTTTTTTTTTTTTTTCCCCTTATCTCTGGCTGTAAAAAAATATTACAGCTTCGGTCTGCAGTGGGGAAGAAAAAGGAGTTCCAATAATCCGAGCGAGTCCAGCCTAATTAAAACCCCCCAGGGATAAAAGTTGTCCCCACCAGACTGCGAGGGGATCTTCGGCTGTGGCTAAAGCCTGACATCTGTGAGCATCAATTAATTAATTAATTAATGCCTCCACTCATCCTTTAATAAAGAAGTGTGCGCTAATCCTCCCCGAAGCCGAGCTCCGAAAATCACATTTATTAGCCAAGGGCTGTTTTAGGAACAGATGGGGTGTAAAGAGCTTGACGGAACGGGGGGAGGAGCGCGGAGAGCGAGAGATTAATTAATTAATTAATTAATTGTTAAGTAATTGAGGGATGAGTGAGGGGAGCAAGAAATGCAAAGCTCCGGGGTGCCCCTGGGTTTAACATTTCTGTATTCCCAAAATTCCTTCGGGAAACCCAGAGGTGACAAGGGACCTCTTCACCTGTCCCCGGCTCTGTCTGTCCCTGCTTCCCGCCCTGTCCCGGTGCCCTCACAAGCTCAGTTCAGCAAAATGACAAAAATCGAGAGAGGGAGAGCTCAGAGCGATCCCTAACAAATGATTCCTGCCATTCGCGACGGCATCAAACACACAAGTT
The DNA here is from genome assembly GCF_028018845.1 of Melospiza georgiana. Lineage (NCBI taxonomy): Eukaryota > Metazoa > Chordata > Aves > Passeriformes > Passerellidae > Melospiza > Melospiza georgiana. Next base: position 119,369,232 of record NC_080431.1, on the reverse strand, counting down.
TGTGTCCCACCAGGAGAATCAGCGGCTGCCCGGGGAGCTGTTAGTCCTCAGCTCTGTCTTTGTAAGGCTCCCGAGAGTGTTTAACCAGTTAATCTTTTGTTGGGCTTAAACCCCGCGCCGATGTTCGCGGCAGGCACGGCTTAGCGCAGAAAGGGATTTCTGTTGGTTTTTGGTCTGGTTATCACTGAAAGGGTTTGGGCTTTGTTGGCCTTGAAATCCTCACCTTGTGAGAACTGAAGGCAGGGAACGGGTAAATAAAGGAAAATAGGATCGTGTGTTAATGGATAAGCTGTGCAGGGAACAGGGCACAGGCAGCTCTGCTGGGCTCCACCTGATCGGCAGGACACAAATGCTGGGTCACACTGGGAACCTGAGCCAAACCTGGCACAAACCCAAAGGAGCCGTGTGAGAACCCAAAACATTCAGTCACCCAAAGGATCTGTGCCAGAACCCAAAACATTCAATCACCCAAAGGAGCTGTGCCAGAACCCAAAACATTCAATCACCCAAAGGAGCTGTGCCAGAACCCAAAACATTCAATCACCCAAAGGAGCCGTGTGAGAACCCAAAACATTCAATCACCCAAAGGAGATGTGCAAGAACCCAAAACATTCAATCACCCAAAGGAGCTGTGCCAGAACCCGAAACATTCAATCACCCAAAGGAGCTGTGCCAGAACCCAAAACATCCAATCACCCAAAGGAGCCGTGTGAGAACCCAAAACATTCAATCACCCAAAGGAGCCATGTGAGAACCCAAAACATTCAATCACCCAAAGGAGCTGTGCCAGAACCCAAAACATTCAATCACCCAAAGGAGATGTGCCAGAACCCAAAACATTCAATCACCCAAAGGAGCTGTGCCAGAACCCAAAACATCCAATCACCCAAAGGAGACGTGTGAGAACCCAAAACATTCAATCACCCAAAGGAGCTGTGCGAGAGCCCGAAACATTCAATCACCCAAAGGAGCCGTGCCAGAACCCAAAACATTCAATCACCCAAAGGAGCTGTGCCAGAACCCAAAACATTTGATCACCCAAAGGAGCTGTGCCAGAACCCAAAACATTCAATCACCCAAAGGAGCCGTGTGAGAACCCAAAACATTCAATCACCCAAAGGAGCTGTGCCAGAACCCAAAATATTCAATCACCCAAAGGAGCTGTGCAAGAGCCCAAAACATTCAATCACCCAAAGGAGCCGTGCCAGAAGCCAAAACATTCAATCACCCGAAGGAGCTGTGTGAGAACCCAAAACATTCAATCACCCAAAGGAGCTGTGCAAGAGCCCAAAATATTGACAAACTCAAAGGAGCTGTGTGAGAACCCAAAACATTCAATCACCCAAAGGAGATGTGCCAGAACCCAAAACATTCAATCACCCAAAGGAGCTGTGCCAGAACCCAAAACATTCAATCACCCAAAGGAGCTGTGTGAGAACCCAAAATGTTCAATCACTCAAAGGAGCTGTGTAAGAACTCAAAATATTGATGGACCCAAAGGAGCTGTGTGAGAACCCAAAATATTCAATATTGGGATATTGGGAATGAGGAATTGTTCCCTGCAGGGTGGGCAGGGGCTGGGATGGAATTCCATCCCTGGATCCCTGGCAGTGCCCGAGGCCAGCCTGGACACTGGGACAGTGGGATCATCATTAAAGATGATGGCAGGGATGATCTTTAATGTCCCCTCTGACCCAAACCCTTCTGGAACTCTCTGACATGACCAGCCTTCAGGCCAAGGTTAAGAGCCCTTCAGGTGAGGATGAATAAACCAGTATTGCCTCTCCAGAAGTTACCGAGTTGTGTCATTCTACTGCTATCAAACCCCGTAAGAGATCGGGGAGATAATTGCCTCAGGATTGTCTCACCTGCAATACCTTCATTGGCAGGTGCTGAGTTCCTGCTCCTAAATCCTCATGAGCCGTTGTTCCCAAATCTTCCAGGGATGAGCCTCTGTTCCTAAATCATCTTCCAGGGATGTTCCTTCTGAGTATACAGCTGCCTCCATTCTTCTGTCTCACTCGGCATGCACCTCCGGGCCAGCATCAAAGAGCTGCAGGATTGTTCACTGATTTGGCTGTCCGTGTTTTATCGGGGCAGAGTGTTTGACCTGCTGCAATGATTTATTCTGCAGGATTTCCCCGCTCCTGTCGGCTGCATCTCCCCCCTTCACACCCACTCCAAACCCCGGCTTCTATCCCTGCTTTGTTCCCTCTTAAATGTAAAAATATTTATATTTTATAATGGGGTTATATACTCAAATATAAAGAGTGTATATAGAAAAAAAAAAAATATATATATACACTATATATATATATATATATATACACTATATATATACACTATATATATATACATATATATAGTGTATATATATGTATATACATATATATATATATGTATATACATATATATACTATATATATATATATTTCATTGGATTCTGCTGTGAATCCAATATATATATATATACACTATATATATATATACACTATATATATATACATACACTATATATATACATACATACATATATATATATGTATATATGTATATGTATACATATATATATATACTATTTGTATGTACACAAAAGTATATATACAAATAAAAAACTGTTTAACTGTCTGGTTTTTTTTTAAATTAGGATACCTCACTCTGGTCAGCCAACTCTGCCTCCGCTGTTCTGTCAGCACCTCGAAAATCAGGATTCTTTTCCTCATCTGAAGATAAAGTTCTGACTTCTTTCTCAGCAGCTGATGGCTCTGCTCAGGACACGCCGTTTCCCACCCCATTTAAATGCAAGCTCGCAGAGGATCCTCGCACGTGAATGAAAATTCCTTAAAAGCATCGAATCCAGGTGTTTATTTCCTTACACAGAGCGTTGTGTTGTTCCCTTTTACAACTTTCGCGAGCTGATAAGGACACATGTCCCTTTTTAACAGCCTTTGGAGCAGCCCGAAGCGGCTCATCCGTGTTTTTACCCAGGCGTGCAGCCCGCGGGGGCTGTGCCGGGTCAGAGCATCAGCAGCGGTGTGGGTGTGCAGAGGCTCCTTCCTGCAGCTGGTTTGGGAAATGAGGCCGGCAGAGCCCCAGCCGCACCTGCCCGCAGGTGTGAGCCAGCCTGGGCACGGCGAGCAGCAAAGCAGGGCACGGACGGGGCGAGGGGTGCGAGGGCAGCCCCGAGCGGGTGCGGGCAACACACACAAGCACAGAGTGGAGATTTTGGGCCACTCTGCAAAGGCTCCGGTGCCGGCGGGCGGGGGTGGCAGCGCTCAGTGCGCCGCGGTCCCGCTGCACAGCGTGGCTGGGCACGGGTTGTGCCCGGAGCGGTGGGACAGGGCAGGGGCTGTGCCCGGAGCGGTGGGACAGGGCAGGGGCTGTGCCCAGGCAGGGGCAGGGGCTGTGCCCAGGCAGGGGCCGTGTCCGGAGCAGTGGGACGGGACGGGGCAGGAGCTGTGCCCAGGCAGGAGCTGTGCCCGGGCAGGGGCAGTGCCCGGAGCGGGGCAGGGGCCGTGCCCGGGCAGGGGCAGGGGCTGTGCCCAGGCAGAGGCTGTGCCCGGGCAGGGGCAGTGCCCGGAGCAGGGGCAGGCGGAGGGAGGAGCGCAGCCCCGGCCCCGCGGCGCAGGCACCGCCCCCGTTTCCCGGCCGTGCCCGGCGCTGCTCCGCGGCCGCTCCGCTGCTCCGGCTCGTCCCGCGCTCACGGCGGTCCCGGCATGGCGGAGAGCCCGGGGCGGCCCCCGGAGAGCAGCGATGTCCCGCGGGAGGGAGCTCGGCCCGGGCTGTGCCCCGAGGGGGCGGCCGAGCCCCCGGACGGGCCCGCGGAGCGGCCGCGGCTGAGCGCGGAGGGGGCGCCCGGGGACAGCGGCTCCCCCGAGGGCCCGGGGACAGCGAGCGGGGACAGCGCGGGGACAGCGAGCGGGGACAGCCCGGGGACAGCGAGCGGGGACAGCGCGGGGCACGAGGGGCGGCCGGGCGGGGAGCCGGGGGTGACGGACGGGCCCGAGGCGGGCAGGGCAGAGCCCGAGGGAGAGGCGGGGGCAGCGGCGGAGCCTGAAGGGGCAGCCTCGGGGGGAATGGAGCCCGAGGACGCGGCTGAGAGCCCGGCGGGGACGGCGCAGGAAGAGGCGGCCCCGGCAGCGACAGAGCCCGAGGACGGAGCCGCGGCCCCGGCAGGGACGGAGCCCGAGGGCGCAGGGGCTGCTCCGACGGGGACGGAGCCCGAGAAAGCGGCAGCGGCGGGGACGGAGCCTGAGGGAGAGGCGGTGGCACCGGCGGGGACGGAGCCCCAGGTGAGAGAGGCGGTGAGGGAGGAAGGCCCGGCGGAGAGAGAGCCCCAGGAGGCGGCCGCGACTGTCCCGGCAGAAGCAGAGCCTGAGGAGGCTGCGGCGACAGCCCCGGCAGGGACAGAGCCCGGGGAAGGAGAGGGGACAGCGCCATCGAGGGCAGAGCCCGGGGAAGGAGAGGGGACAGCGCCATCGAGGGCAGAGCCCGGAGGGGCGGTGGGACAGGCGGCCCCAGAGGGGACAGAGCCCGAGGACGCTGTGGCGACAGCCCCGTCCGGGACAGATCCCGAGGAAGCTCCGAGGGAGGCGGCCCCGACGGGGACAGTCGCTGAAGATGCGATGCAAGAGGCAGCCCCGACGGGGACAGAGCCCGAGGAGGCCGCGGGGACAGCTCCAGAGGGGACAGTCCCCGTGGATGCAGTGCAGGAGGCAGCCCCGGCTGATGTGACAATTCCCGAGGATGCGGTGCAGGAGGCAGCCCCGGCTGATGGGACAGTCCCCCAGGAGGCGCTGGGGACAGTCCCGAAGGATGAGCCGCAGGAAGCAGCTCAGGCAGGGACAGTTCCTGAGGAGGGGGCGGCCCCGCTGGGGACAGTCCCCAAGGGTGAGGGGCAGGAGGCAGCTCAGGCAGAGACAGTCTCTGAGGAGGGGCTGGGGACAGTCCCCGAGGATGCGGCGCAGGAGAGAGCTCCAGCAGGGACAGTGCCTAAGGATGAGGGGCAGGAAGAAGCCCCGGCAGGGACAGTCACCCAGGAGGCGTTGGGGACAATTCCCAAGGATGCGGTGCAGGAGGCAGCTCCAGCAGGGACAGTCCCCAAGGATGAAGAGCAGGAGGCAGCTCCGGGTGATGTGACAGTCCCCAAGGATGTAGTCCTGACAGGGACAGCCCCTGAAGATGCGGTGCAGGCGGCAGCCCCGGATGATGTGACAATTCCCAAGGATGCGGTGCAGGAGGCAGCTCCAGCAGGGACAATCCCCAAGGATGAAGCGCAGGAGGCAGCCCCAGATGATGTGACAGTCCCTGAGGAGGCAGCTCCGGGTGATGTGACAGTCCCCAAGGATGCTGTCTTGGGTGATGTGACAGTCCCTGAGGACACGGTCCCAGGTGATGTGACAGTCCCCGAAGATGCTGTCCCAGCAGGGACGGTCCCCGCGGATGCTGTCCCAGGTGATGTTACAGGCCCTGAGGACACTGTCCCAGGTGATATGACAGTCCCCAAGGATGCTGTTCCAGATGATGTGACAGTCCCCGAGGATGCAGCCCCAGATCATGTGACAGTCCCCGCGGATGCTGTCCCAGCAGGGACGGTCCCTGCGGATGATGTCCCAGGTGATGTGACAGTCCCCGAGGATGCAGCCCCAGATCATGTGACAGTCCCCGTGGATGCTGTCCCAGATGATGTGACAGTCCCAAAGAATGCTGTCCCAGATGATGTGACGGCCCCCGAGGATGCTGTCCCGGCTGATGTGACAGTCCCCGCGGATGCTATCCCGGCTGATGTGACAGTCCCCGCGGATGCTGTCCCGGGTGATGTGACAGTCCCCGAGGATGCTGTCCCAGCAGGGACGGTCCCCGCGGATGCTGTCCCAGCAGGGACGGTCCCCGAGGATGCTGTCCCAGGTGATGTGGCAGTCCCCGCGGATGCTATCCCGGGTGATGTGACAGTCCCCGAGGATGCAGCCCCAGCAGGGACGGTCCCCGAGGATGCTGTCCCGGGTCCTGTGACAGTCCCCGAGGATGCTGTCCCGGGTCCTGTGACAGTCCCCGAGGATGCAGCCCCAGCAGGGACGGTCCCCTCGGAGGGCAGCGCGGACGCTCCCCAGAGCCGCGGGGCCCTGCCCGGCTGTCCCCGGTCCCCGGGCGGCCCCGGTGCCGAGGCGGAGGCGGAGCGGGCACCGGCAGCCCCGGCGGGGAGCGGAGCCCCGGGCCCCGAGAGCGGCTGGGAGCGGAGCCTGAACGGGGAGCGGGAGCGGGAGCAGCTCCGGGAGGACGGGACGGGCTCGCCGGGCGCCCCGGAGGAGCAGGAGGAGGAGGAGGAGGAGGAGAAGCAGGACCACGACATCTCCCTCTTCGTCAAGGTAAGGCTGAGGGGCTGCCGGGGAATCTCCGCAGGGAATCTCCCCTTCCTGATAATGTTCCGAGAAGCATCAGCCTCGGGAAGAACCCTCTGGAAGAACAAACCACCCGAATTCCCTGGAGGCTTTCACCGGGCGCTCCCTGATTTCCATTAGCCATGGAACAATGGCATTTACTTCCTTTAGGTAACAATTCCCGCTATCCCAGGTGTTCCAAAGGGTCCTGTGGGGAGGAATTTGAGTGTGGCAGGCGCGGGGCCAGCCCGGCTAAGGTGATTTGGTCATTAACGCCCGATATAAACGTGTCTCTGCCTCCTCGTTCCTTCAGGAATCGCTGGCGTGAGGAGCTCCCCGCGGGTTTTCAGATCTCCAAAGCGCAGGGAGAGGGGCTCTCATCATAGGGGCTGGGAGGGAAGAACCTGGGAAATGTCGTTTCAAAAGCAATGCTGCGATTTTCTATTTTCTAACACGAATTATGGGCGACATTTAGAGAATTGTCCCAAATTTTGGCAAGGCTGAATTCACAGTCAGTACACTTGGAATTGCCCAGTTCGTGTTTGTTTGAAGGGAAGATTTGGGTTACAGGGAAATAGGGGAAGAAAAAAAAAAAGGAGGGGAAAACTAAAACAAATTTCTGATATTTTACTGAGTAGAGCTTTAGACCTTTCTATCCTGTGCCTGGAATCCCACCAAAATCCCTGGGATTTGGCATGGGAACAGCAGCCATCCACTGAGCCTTTATCAACGGGGATTTTTGGTGTGTTGGAAGCATCTGGAGGTGATTTCTTCCCTCTTCTCTGACCCCTCTGGACTAAAATGTGGAGCAGGGTGGGACAAACATAAAGCTAAGGAAATAAACCTGGGGAAGCAGAAGGCATTTGGGAACCTTCTCCTCCACAAACAATCCCATCTTGTCCCTCCTGAGCTGGCTGAGGCTGCTTCTGCCAGCCAGAATTCACAGTCAAAATTAAAATTAAAATTAAAATTAAAATTAAAATTAAAATTAAAATTAAAATTAAAACAATATTAATATTAAAATTAATATTAAAACGTGGTGCCTTCCACCTTATGGGAGGAAAACACAGCCAAAACAAGAGAGCAGCCTAGAGAACAAGAGCATTTGTTGTGACTCTGTGGTCCCCAAATATTAGGATTAAACGTGGGCTTTGAAAATATTTGTGAATTAATAAAGGCAGAAGGAGAAGGGAGGAGCATTTTTGTGATGGGCTTCATATTTAAGAATATATTTATATGGGCTTCATATTTAAGAATGCCTAGAAAACAATCCAGCTGCTTTTCTAATTATTTCTGTACTACAAATCTTGAGTATTTTACCTCACCTGGAGCTGGATTTTTGTAGTTGGGCTTGGATTAGTTTTCAGTCAGAGGCTGGCATGAGTTTCTCCAGGAAAAGGAAAAAAAATCCAGCTGGAGAGCTCAGTGTCTCCCCAGGCACCCAAATGGCCATGCCATGGTTTGATAGCGCAACAGATATACGGAGAAATATAAAAATAAACCCCAAAATGGGGGAAAATGCATAATAAAACAGCACAGGAACAGAGCTGCAATAATCCTGGCAGTTCCCCTGCTGGGGAAGATTCCCCCAGGCCAGGCCCACATTAAGATGCTGTGGCAGTGATAATGTTCTGAGAAGCATCAGCCTCAGGAGGAACCCCTGGAAGAACAGAACACCAGAATTCCCTGGAGGCTTTCACAGGGTGCTCCCTGATTTCCATTAGCTCATGGAACAATAGCATTTATTTCCTTTAGGTAACAATACCCTTTACTCCGGGTGTTCCAAAGGCAAATGTTCCCCAAGGTCACCCAGATATCCTTTCCTTGGGAGTTCAGTGTCCCTGGTGCCTTGTGCTCTCTGCTCCTCAAGGGCTTTTCCCCCTTCTGTAGCCAAAGCTCTTTATTGATCAGAAAACTTCTGTAAATGTCAGAATTTATTTCTTTTTTACCATTTGAATATACTTGAACTCTCACTCAAATTCACTCCATTGATTTTTAAGCAATACATCATTTATTCAAGACTTAGGAGCTTATTTCTAAATTGAAATTGCTATCTAATTATTTATGGATGGAAAAACTCAACAGAATCACAGCTGCAGATTTCAGAATTCCAAAGATGCTCGAGGATTTCTCTGTACCACAAACACTTGGCCAAACAGCCCAGCTGGAGCACAAGGCCTTGCTCATCTCCCTCAGTTTCAGGGTTAAATGGATTTTAGTCAAAGCTGGCCATGAGCACAAGGTGATAGATTTTATCCAAGGAAAAGCAGGGGGATTTATCCACTTTGGTTACATTCTTGGTCTCTACATCATTTCTCTCCATTCAGAGGATGATTTCATTCCCTTCAGAGACAGAATTTCCCTGAGATACCCTCGAGTGACTTTGCACAGAGCAGTGCAGAGTCACAGAAAGGGCTGGAAAATGGGAAAGGAAAAGCTTTGCTGGGAGTACAGGAATGGGAACAACTGCATCCCTGCCTGCAGGGTCTGTGCCCAGCAAGAATGGCAATGGGGGCTTCCTACAAAAAAAAAATCTTCTTTTCTCTGATGTGATGAATCTGGGCCTTAAATAGAACTTGCATTACGAAGCAGCAACTGAATTTTGAGTGCTGTAGGTGAGAATTCCATGTGCAGCAGGAGCTCAGCTCCCTGAACACCTGGATGTCCTTTCCGTGGAGTCTGGGCTGCGCCTGGTGCTTGGTGTAAACACTGCAATTGTCACCACTGGGGAGGTGCTGGTGCTGAAAATCTGGATTTTCCTCCTCACTCAGGGTGTAGCTGGGTGAGGTGAGTGTGGCACACAGCCAGGAGCTGTTGTGCTGTGTCCAAATGCAGGGGGGCAGCTCTTTATGGGCCTTTCTTGGTGCAGACTCACCACAGGAGCTCAGTATTTCAGTGATCTCAGTAAGGGAAATGAAAGATTTCTGTGTGCAGAATTTCCCTGCGCTGCTCCTCGGATACCCTTGAGTGATTTTACACTCCCTGTAACTTGTGTGGAGTCACAGAAAGAGCTGAAAAATGAGAAAGGAAAAGCTTTGCTGGGAGTACAGGAATGGGAACAGCTGCATCCCTGCCGGCAGGGTCTGTGCCCAGCTGGAATGGAAATGGGGGTTTTGTTCCCTCTTGTTCCACCAGCTCCACACCTGGGGGCTCTGCTCCCTTCTCCTCACTCCGTCTTTTTCTCCTTCCTGAGCTCCACTCCTTGGACCTCAAGGTGCCACTTTTAAAAAAAGTTAAATCTTTAAAAACCCTGACATTATTTTGTAAGTTGCTTCCCTCCACCATTCCTTTGGATATTTTCATTTGCATTTTAAGTGAGACTTCTGCTTTTTTTAACTGGGGAGTTCTGAAAGCTTTGAGCTGGGGACAAGGTAGGCATGAGGCACAGCTGGGACTCCATGGGCTGGGAGGGCTTTTCCTATTGTATTTGTGTTTCCTACTGTATTTCCTATTCCTATTGTATTTGGATTTCCCCCAGATGAAGGAAGGAGTGATGAATCTGACTCCATGTTCTCAGAAGGCTAATTTATTATTTTAAGATACTAGATTATATTAAAGAATTATATTGTAATATAATTATAAATATAATATAATACTATAATTAATAATATAATAATATAATTATTATAATATACTATTATAATATAATTATCGATTATTCTATTCTATTCTATTCTATTCTATTCTATTCTATTCTATTCTATTCTATTCTATTCTATTCTATTCTATTCAAGAATACAGAAAGGATATTCACACAATGCTAAAAAGATAATAATGAAAACTTGTGACTCTCTCCAGAGTCCTGACACAGCTTGACCCCAGTTGGCCAGTGAGTGAAAATAATTCACAGCAGAATCCAATGAAACAATCACCTGTGGGTAAACAATCTCCAAACACATTCCACATGAGCACAACACAGGAGAAGCAAATCAGATAAGAATTGTTTTCCTTTTTCTCTGAGATTTCTCAGCTTCCCAGGAGAAAAATCCTGGGCGAAGGGATTTTTCCAGAAAATGTGAATGCCACTTTTTCAGCCTCAGGGATTTGGGGATTCTGTGAGAGTGATCCCAGAAGAAAGATGCCCAGCCCTGAGCCCTGTGGGGCTGCCCAGCAGGAGCAGCAGAGCCCCAGAGCTGCTGCTCAGGCCTGGCTGTGCTGATTTGGGCTCTGTGGCTGCACAAAATCTCCAGAGCGGCGTTTCTCCCAAGCCTGAGCAGGAAGTTGGCTCCTTTCCTGTGGGTATTTGCCCTCTCACAGCTCCCTTTGAATGTTTTTTGTTTTTTGTTTCAGCTGGAACATGGCAATTCCAGGTTCCCTAAAGCAGCTTAGAGGAGCTGGCATTACAAATTCCATTCATAACTCCCGGGGTTGTTGCTGGGGGCTCCATGAGCAGCAGCTTCTCTGTGGGTGGGAGTGAGGTGGGCTGCAAGGTCCCTCCCAAACCTTTCCGTGGTTCTGTGATTCCAGGAGGGGCTGAGGGAGCTGGGAAGGGGCTCAGCCTGGAGAAAAGGAGGCTCAGGGGAGACCTACAATTCCCTGACAGAAGAGGCTGTGAGGTGGGGTTGGGCTCTGCTGCTGTGTCCCAAGAGGAAATAAATTGTCATAAATTGCACCAGGGGAGGCACAGGTTGGAGATTAGAAACAATTTTTCCTTCTGGAAGTGGTCACGCCTTGGGCTGAGGTGCCCAGGGAGGTTTGGAGTCCCTGGAATTGTCCCAGAGCAGTCTGGATGTGGCCTTGGGGACAGGGATTGGGGTGATGCTGGTGGCACTGGGTGATCCTGAAGGGCTCTTCCCACTTGGTAATTCTGGGATTTAGACAACTGACAGACCAACATCCTTTCCAGGTTGACATAAACCAACAGACGGAAATCAGTGATCAGAAATACAAAGTTGCATCTAAGTTATTTTTGTATGATTTAGTCAGAGCCACTGACTGGTTTGGGTTGGAAAGGGCCTCAAAGCCCACCCAGTGCCACCCCTGCCATGGCAGGGACACCTTCCACTATTCCAGATCGTTCCAAGCCCTGTCCAACCTGGCCCTGGACACTGCCAGGGATCAGGGAACTACAACCCCTTTGGGAAAACATTTCCTGGAGTCATCCTTTGCCTGGAAGTGTTAAATAATCTCTGTGGAAGTGTTAAATAATCTCTATGTTCCCCCAGGACTGTTCAGGCCTCAGGCCCCTGCTCATCCCCAGGGCCCATCTCTGTGGTTTGAAGGTTGGTTTTAGCCCAAAAAAAAAAAAAAAAAAAAAAAAAAAACTGAAGGAAAGTCAAGGTCTTCAAAGGCTCCTGGCCCTATTCCTATTTTTACTTCCTCCCTGCAGTAAAGCCCACACCATGTGTTGTGCTTTAAGCACAGGCTTAGGGTCACGTGCAGCGTAAGCCCCTCACTAAGCAGGGAGCCCCCTCCTGATCCAGGCCCAGGACTCAGCCTGGATTTGGGGCTGCCTGGAACCAGCAGAGTCTCCTGACACATCAGCCGGTGCCAAATTCCACCCCTGGGGCCTCTGCTCCTGAATTTTGTCTTTGCACAACTGCTCTTTATGTGAGCAGCACAGAGCGGGCCAAGGGTGCAAGTTCTGCTTGGTGCCCTCAGGCCCTGCTGGGTTGAAATTCCACCTCAGCCCCCTCGGCTCCTGCTGAATTTCCCTTGTCTGAAATTGCACTTCAGCCCCCAAATCCTGTGGGAGAGCCCCAGCCTTGCTCAGGAGCCTCCCCGGGGTGTCCCTCTGCCTGTGGGACATGGCTCAGAGGTGGTCATGGTGGGACTGGGTGAGCTGGAAGGGTTCTTCCAAATGTCACCGTTTTGGGATGAGGGGATCATCCTGCAGCTCTGCCAGGGAGTTCTCACTCTGCCAAAAAATATTCAATTTTTCTGAGGCTTGATTGATTGTCACAGACATATACTTTTATGAAAAATCCTTTTGCCAGGATCTTTTCTCCTGAGAAGCTGAGAGGCCTCAGGAACAAAATGTAAACATTGATTATCTGCTGCTGTGGAATGCAACAGGTGATTGGCCTCATATGGATGTTTTTAATTAATGGCCAATCACAGTCAGCTGGCTCAGACTTTCTGGTCAGTCACAAGATTTTATTATCATTCTTTTCTATTCCCTTCAAGCCTTCTGATGAAATCCTTTCTTCAATTATTTTAGTATAGTTATAATATATAATTTTCTTTTACTATAATATATATAATAAAATAATAAATCAGCCTTCTGAGACATGGAGTCAAGACTCTCATCTCTTCCCTCATCCTGAGATCCACAAACACCACCACATATTGATGTTTTCTGTGGAGGAATAACAAAGCAGTCTAGAGAACTCCTGGCATCCACAAATATAAAACATCAGAGTGTGGGGAGTGATGTTCTGGAAAGAGATTTGACCAATTACTTGCAAAATATAACTGTACTAAAATCAAATTATTTAAAACATCAGGGGAACTTTGGAAAGGGCATTCTTTAAATAAAAATCTCCTTGCTGAGATGATCCAATGTCCCCCTGTGCTGAGGCCCTGTGTGCATTTCCATTTGCAATCTGATTATTTCCTGATCAAAACTCAGCTCAAGGGATTCTGTTCAGCTGCTCTCAGTGGCAGCACTGTCTCAGCACTGAAAGTTTTAATTCTTTCCTAAAAATACCGATTTTCTCCCAGAAACAGCTTCCACAGCCTGGCACTGCTGGTGGAGGCACAAGGACAAAAGTGGAATTTCCCTTTTTGCTCCATTTCTCTCCACATTTGAGCACATGTAAAAATATTGCAAATATTCAGAAGTGGAGTTGTCAGAGACCAGAGCCAAGAATGGGACCAGCAGAATGGGAGCAGTGGAAGTGGAGCCTTCCCTGAGTTATTCAAATGGGGCAGTTATAAATGAGTTAAACATTGACTCAGATTGCAGAGAAATTCCCATTTTGTCTTGGTGAATCATTGACATTTCCCTGCTGGCTGCTGTGGAAATGATCTTTAACATTTTCTGTATTTTATAACTACAGAAAAATCAGTTTTTTCATAATGGAGTAGATGAAACTCAAAACAGGCTCCAAATATACCCAAAATTATTCAACATTTTCATAGGAATTGGAAGTTACACTGGGAATGGAAATTCAATTTTATTCCATTTTTACATGTTCTTGGAGGGCACCTTCCCACTGCAGCTGACAGGATTTATTTCATTCTTTCTGTGTGGACCAAAACATCACAAATTATTTGAGGTGAAAAAACCTCCCACACTCTTCCAATATTTCACTTTTACCTCTTGATTTAAATTAGGAATATCATTGGCAAAGTATTTTCTACCCAAAGCTGCACAAAGGACCTTCTTTATCTTCAGTATTTCTTAGAATTCTTTAAGTATTCTTACTATTCTTTAGTATTTCTCATTTATTTATTGGTTTCCAGCACAAATCATAGGTATTTTAAACATATAATTTATATTTATTTTGTTTGTATGTATTGTATAGAATTTATATGTATTAATTTCTATCACATAAATTAGTTAATTTATTATTAATAATAAATTAATATATTATTATTGATTTTAACTTATTTTATAATTTATTAGAACACATATACTATTTATCTGCATTATTACATTACATATAGTTTATTACATATATTACAAATAATTTATAATTTCAGTTTTAATGAATTTATTACATATCATTTCTTACAATGAATTTATACACAAATAAAAATTATATGCATATCAATTCAGAAATATAATTTATAATTTTATATATAATATATATAATTATGTATAATTTATAGTTTACATACTATTTAGTATTTCTATTTATGGTTTACATACTATTTAGTATTTGGTATTTACATACTATTAATTATGTATTTATTATATGTATAATTATTATATTACATAGCATGTACAATTTCAGTTTTTACTGAATTCATTACATAGAATTTCTTACAAGGAATTTATACACATATATAAAATTGATATGCAATCAATTTAAAATTTAGAAATATAATTTATAGTTTACATACTATTTCTATGTATTAATTATTATATTCCATAGAATTTATAATTTCAATTTTTACTGAATTTATTACATAAAATTTCTTACATAGAATATATGTACGTAAATGAAATTGATATGCACATCAAATATATATAAATATACTATATAATTATATATAATTTATCATTTATATACATACTATTTCTATGTATTAATTATTATATTCCATAGAATTTATTATTTCAGTTTTTACTGAATTTATTACATACAATTTCTTACAAAGAATTTATACACATATAAAATTGATAGGCATATAAACTTAGAAATATAATTTATAGTTTATATATAATATATAGATATAATTTTTAGTTTACATACTATTTCTTGTTTCTATTTATAGTTTACATACTATTTATTATTTATTAGTATTTACATACTATTAATTACATATTTATTATACGTAACTATTATTATATTACATAGAATTTATCATTTCAGTTTTCACTGAATTTATTACATATAATTCATTACATATAATTTACACACATATAAAATTAATATGCATACAATTTATAAATACAATTTTTAGTTTATATATATTATATATAATTATATATATTATAGTTTATATACCTACGATTTATATGTATTTATTACATTACATAGAATTTAAAATTTCATTTTTTACTGAATTTATTACATAATATATAAAATTTTATTATATAGGTATATAATAACATGAAATAATGTATATTATGATATATTTATATAGAATATAAATATATAATAATGTATTATATAATATACAATATACAATATACAATATGTAATATGAAATATGTAATATATAATATTTATATATTTATATATTTATATATTTATATATTTATATATTATATATTATATATTATATATTATATATTATATATTATATATTATATATTATATATTATATATTATATATTATATATTACATATTATGTATTACATATTATATCACATATATATTATATATTATATATCATATATATCATACATTATATATTACATATTATATATTACATATTATATATTATATATTACATATTATATATCACATATTATATATTATACATTATACATTATATATTATATATTAATTATATATTATATATTATATATTATATATTATATATTATATATTATATGATATATGACATAATATATAATAATATAATATGTGTGATATTATTTTATATGTATAAATATATAATATATATAATTATATATATAATTTCTTACAAAGAATTTATGCATATATAAAATAATATGCATATCAATTAATACATATAATTTGTTTTTTAAAATTAATTCCGAGTTCCATAGGTAGTTTTTATATCATTTTTAGTGCCATTTCTGTATTTGGCTCGGCCCAGCTGTGTTGCAGGCTGAGTGTGAATGCAGTGCAGAGCAGGAAATCCCCTGTAATCCCTTTGCCCAGCCCTGCACCCCATTTTGAGGAACACAACCCCCTTTGTTGCAGTAATTCCCGGCCAGGGTTCCCAGGGGACGTGGGCAGTTCTGTCCCCGGGCTGAGCTGGGATCGGGAGCAGCAGGGAGGGCCAGAGCCCAAACTGCTGCCCTGGCTAAGGGTAAGAGCCTTTGGGCCGTGCTTGTGACCTGGGAGTGCTTCCAGAACGTTCCTGCCAGGAAGGGATCGCCTGGAATGTTCCGTGCTTTCATTCCATGGCCTGGGGCTGGAGAACAAACTCCTGGGCACAGAATTCCCTGCGCAGGAGGGTGGCATTGCTGCTGGCACATCCAAGGCTCTGACCTGGAACTGACTGCACCTGCCCTGCTCAAAGGGCTCGGGGCTCCTTCCACTCCTGCAAAGGCTTGGAAATGGTCTTGAAAACTGCAATTAGACTGGGGAAGGATTAAAGGAGTGATCACAGCAGGCTGTGGGATGGGGCAGCTTTCCCACCCTCACAGGGAGGAATTTCCTCCTAAAAGAAGACAAAAATTCATCATCATCTGTTACACCGACCTGTGTGGGTCGCAGCTGGTGAGAGAGAGACGGTGAATCTTGTATCGTGATCAGAAGGCTTGATTTATTAAGATATGATATATAATACATTATGACTATACTAAAAGAATATAGAGAGAAGTTTGCAGAGCTGCTAGCTAAGCTAAGAATAGATAGAAAGAATCCCAAACAAAGTTGTGTCCAGGGACTCGGTCCCCTAGCTTGCACTGGTGATTGGCCCTTAATTATAAACATAGGAAATGAGCCAATCAAGGTGAATCCTATTGCATTCCACAGCAGCTGATAGCAATTGTTTACCTTCCCTTCTGAGGCCTCTGCCTTCCAGAAGACACAGAAATCTGAAAGAAAGGATTTCTGTGGAAAAATGTCTGCGACAATCATCATCAATCATCTGCTGAAAAAGCAAACAAATGGTGCTGACTCCAATCACTGAGTGAGACACAAACCAAGGACAACCCAAAATGCAAACCAGAATTGCAAAGGGGCAATTACTGCTGTAGGAGAAGGGTGCTCCCAAATTGGGCAAGATTAATTCAAGCTCTGCTGAAGTTTTTCACACTCAAGTTTTGCAGCTCAAGTTTTCCAGACTTTCACTCCACAATCTAATTTCCCATTTATTTTGCCATTTAATTTTCGTAGCCTCTGCTAAATCCTGTAGCTGCTGCAGTGGCTTTTACTGCAGGTCCGGTGCAGTGAGACACATTTGAGAAAAGAAAGCTGAAATTTGTATTTTGCCATTGTAATTTCATTGGATTTTAGGGGTTAAAAAAAACCCAAACAACTGTAGAGAGCCATGGCTGTGTCTGGAAATTCCTGTGACACCATGAGGGGCCTGGCCCAATACAACAGCAATGTTGAAAATCACAGAATTTGTTTATTTTCCTCTTTTTGTAAAGAGTGCTTTCACACATCATCTTTAATTTATTAATTGTAAATAAGTTGAATATTAGTAAAACTCAGTCTCTAAAAATGCAATACAAGACATCTCACATTTTAATTTTCACCTGCACTCCCTTGGTTTTTGCTCACTTTACAGAATTCTCATTTAATAGTTCATTTATTTATCACCTTTATCAGAACTGGAAGGGTGTAGAAATACTGGGCAGGTTTTAATATCAAAATCAAATTTAAATGGGCGTTTGATCTGAGTTTGGACCTTTTGTTTCTCATTATTTATAAAGCAACTGGCCACAGGTAAAAATTTGAGTGCCACAAAGTTGCTTCTTAGTGAAGGAGAGTTTCTCCCTCTGCATCAAAAACATTTAATGGCTTGCAGAGTGATTAAGTTAATTTCTGCAGTAATTATTTCCCCATGGGCAGTAAATAAAGCAGGGAGAGAAGAAAAGAGCCCTGAGGCAGCCAGGGGAGAGAGGGAGCTGCATCCAGAGGGAAAATCCTGCCCTGGGAGAGTGGGAGGAGAATTCCCCCCAAAAATAGAATAGAATAGAATGGAATAGAATAGAATAGAATAGAATAGAATAGAATAGAATAGAATAGAATAGAATAGAATAGAATTCCCAAAAACCCCTGGCTGCCCCTGCATCCCTGGCAGTGCCAAGGCCAGGTTGGACACTGGGGACAGTGGGAGGTGTCCCTGCCATGGCAGGGGTGGCTCTGGATGAGTTTTAGGGTCCTTTCCAACCCAAACCATTCCATAATTCTATGAAATTACAGCTTCAGGCCCATTGTCCTCTCTGGGGTCTAGGGAAAATTAGAATTTCCAGGTGGATGTCACCCCCTTGAGCTGTGAGCACTGCTCAGTGCATAAAAACAGGGCTGAGGGAGATACCCCATAAAAATCCTACATAAATAATATCTTAAAAATAACATGTTAAAAATATGCCATAGCATAAATAAAAACGTAAAAATATCCGATAACATATGTTAAAATATCCCATAAATAAATAATATGTTTAAAATATTCCATAACATAAATAATACACCATAAATAATAAAAATCCCATAACATAAATAAAATGTTAAAAATACCAGATAACACAAATAATATCTCATAAATAAATAATAAATATCCCACAACATAAATAATATCCCATAAATAAATAAATATCCCATAACATAAATAACTTAAAGTCATAAATATCCCATAAATAAATATGTTAAAAATATCCCATAATATATAGTATGTTAAAAATAACCCATAACATAAACAATATCCCATAAAAAACCATAACATAAATAATATGTTAAAAATATCCCATAATGTAAATAATATCTCATAAATAAATAATAAATAATAAATATCCCATAACATAAATAACTTAAAGTCATAAATATCCCATAAATAAATATGTTAAAAATATCCCATAACATAAGTAATATATTTAAAAATCCCACAACATAAATAATATCCCATGAATAAATAAATATCCCATAACATAAATAACTTAGTCATAAATATCCCATAAATAAATAGGTTAAAAATATCCCATAACGTAAATAATATCTCATAAATAAATAATAAATAATAAATATCCCATAAACAAATATGTTAAAAATATCCCATAACATAAATAATATATTAAAAAAATCCCACAACATAAATAATATCCCATAAATAAATAAATATCCCATAACATAAATAACTTAAAGTCATAAATATCCATAAATAAAATGTTAAAAATATCCCATAAACACCCAACATATCCAACTTTTTAAATCCTGGCCATGGCCTGAGGACCAGGAGCATTCAAAGAACAATTTCCAGCTGAGAGCTTTATTGAGCACACGAGTCATGAAACCTGAAATCAAATAATGGCAGGAGATTGACTCCAACGCTGCATGAAAGCAAGAATGTCAAATCCCAGAAACCAAAACAGAATGGGAAGGCTTAAAAATGGAATTGTGGCTGTCAGGAGATCATCCATGGCCAGGATAAACCTGGTGCAAAGTTAATTCCTTTAATTCCTTAATTCTTCTGTGCAGGTGGAAAGTTAAAGTTAATTATTTTCCATGCAGGTGTAAAGTTAATTCCTTTCATCACCTTCAGTGTAAAGTTAATTCCTTTCTGTGCAAGTGTAAATTCCTTTCTGTGCAGGTGTAAAGTTAATTCCTTTCATCACCTTCAGTGTAAAGTTAATTCCTTTCTGTGCAAGTGTAAATTCCCTTCTGTGCAGGTGTAAAGTTAATTCCTTTCTGTGCAAGTGTAAATTCCTTTCTGTGCAGGTGTAAAGTCAATTCTTTTTGTCACCTTCACTGTAAAGTTAATTCTCTTCTGTGCAGTGTAAAGTTAATTCCTTTCTGTGCAGGTGTAAAGTTAATTCCTTTCATCACCTCCAGTGTAAAGTTAAATAATTTCTTTCTTTAATTCATAATTTCTTCATTAATTCCTTTCTTCACTTCCAGTGTAAAGTTAACTCCTCTCTGTGCAGGTGTAAAGTTAATTCCTTTCTGTGCAAGTGTAAAGTTAATTCCTTTCTTCATGTTCAGTGTAAAGTTAATTCCTTTCTGTGCAAGTGTAAATTCCTGTCTGTGCAGGTGTAAAGTTAATTCCTTTCTTCACCTCCAGTGTAAAGTTAAATAATTTCTTTCTTTAATTCATAATTTCTTCATTAATTCCTTTCTTCACTTCCAGTGTAAAGTTAACTCCTCTCTGTGCAGGTGTAAAGTTAAATTCCTTTCTTCACTTTCAGTGTAAAGTTAATTCCTTTCTTCATCTCCAGGGTAAAGTTAATTACCTTCTGTGCAAATGTCAAGTTAATTCCTTTCTATGAAGTTGTAAAGTTGAAGTTATTCCTTCCATACCTTCAGTGTAAAGTTAATTCCTGTCTGTGCAGGTGTAAACTTCATTACTTTTCTCACCTCCAGTGTAAAGACAATTCATGTCTTTCTTTAATTCCTAATTTGTTCATGAATTCCTTTCTTCACCTCCAGAGTAAAGTTAATTCCTCGCTGTGCAGGTGTAAAGTTAATTCCTTTCTCTACCTTCAGTATAAAGTTATTTCCTTTCAAGGTTAATTCCTTTCTTCACCTCCAGTGTAAAGCTAATTCCTCTCTGTGCAGGTGTAAAGTTAATTCTCTTCATCACCTTTGGTGTAAACTTAATTCCTTTCTTCACCTTCAGTGTAAAGTTAATTCCTTTCTGTGCAGGTGTAAAGTTAAAGCTAATTCCTTTCTTCACTGTCAGTGTAAACTTAATTCCTTTCTGTGCAGGTGTAAACTTAATTCCTTTTATCCCCTTCAGTGTAAGCTTAATTCCTTTTGCCACCTCCAGTGTAAAATTAATTCCTTTTGCCACCTCCAGTGTAAAATTAATTCCTTTTATCACCTCCAGTGTAAAATTAATTCCTTTTATCACCTTCAGTGTAAAGTTAATTCCTTCCATCGCCATCCCCTGCTCTCAGTTCTTTCCATCCCCTTCCCCTGGTGTCTCCTTTGGGTCAAAACCCTTTCATCCACCCAGAGTTTTATAAAAACACTTCCAAAAATCCTGTGGCATTCCCTGAGCCCTGCCCATGGTCTGTGAATAGAATTTCTGCTGGATTTTAAGTGAGGAGCAGAATTTTCATTCAATTTTTGTTCAGCACTGAGTTCATAGCCCGGATGCTGCTCTGAAGGGTTCTTTCCATGCCCCTGAGGAGGAAGGAAACAACTTATAAAAAATATTAATAACTTATAAAGAATAATAACTTATAAATAAATAATAACAACTTAAGTGGGGCAAACTGGGATAGTGGAAAGTGCTTATAAACTGAAAAAAATGAAAGGAAAATTCTTTTCTTTACCTGAAGGAGTGTCCAGCTGCTGTTTTCACACCTCTGTTGTTGAATTTCCATTTGAAGATGTCACACACAGCAAGAATCAACCCTGCAAGTGCCAAAAATACAATTTATCTGCAGAAATCACCAGCCACATTTTAATTTAAACATATTTTTTGGGGTTTTTTTTTCTGCTGTTTGGCTGAGAAAATAAACAGCAGCTGAAATATCTGATTTTAGAGCTGGGTGTTGGTGGGCCAGAGCTCTGGGGCTATTGAAAATCATTGGAATAATAAGTGGCAAAATTGGGACTTTCTCCCTGATAATGAATTTTTAATTGCAGCTGCTGTATCTTAAAAATCTTAAAACTGAGCCTAGAACATTTCAAGCCCAGCAGGTGGCATTAAAAGGGTTCTGTAAAATTCAGTGTTTGGGTGTTTGTTTTCCATCTGAGGCCATGGAATAAAAACAGAGAGAAAATTCCAGGTGATGCCTTCCTGACAAAAAGCTCTGGATTGGATGGGATCTGACCCAAATAGAACATAAATTTTTATACGAGTTTCATTGAGTGAACAGAAATTAATTACAATTTTAATTTTTATGGCATTTTTTTTAACAGCAGCACTGTTGCCAGACAGAAGTAATTTTGAATTTTTAAAACTATTTTTATAGCCAGTATATATTTTAAAATATTCAATATTATATATTTTTATTAAATAATATAAATAGTGTGTATATATGTATGGATATATAAATAAATAAAAAGGATAAATATTAATCGATATAATTTTATATACTTTATATAATTTATATAAATTTATCTAAATTTTATCTAAAATTTATATAAAATTATATATAACATTTTATATGAAATTAATATAAAATAGCATAAACATAATATAAATTTTTATATAAGATTCCAAAATTTATATAAGATTTATAAAAATTCTATATAATATTTATATAAAAGTTAGGTAAATTTATATAGAATTTTTATAAATCTTATATCTTAAATTATGATTGATTAGTTATTATATTAATTATATAAATTTATAAACTTTATAAAATGTATATAAATTTATCTAAATTTTATAAAAAATGTATAAAAATATATATAAAATTATGTTTGATTGATTAATTATTATAGTGATCATATAAATTTACATAAATTGATATACTTTATGAAATTCGTATAGATTTATCTAAATTTTATATAAAGTTTAGGTACATTTATATAAAATTAAGATTGACTCATTATTTTATTAATTATTAATTTTATACAATTTAATCTAAATTTATATAATTTATATCACAAAAGTGGTCAGGCCTTGGCTGAGCTGCCCAGGGAGGTTTGGGGTCCCTGAATTGTCCCAGAGCAGTCTGGATGTGCCTTGGGGACAGGGATTGGGGTGGGGCTGGTGGGGCTGAAAGGCTCTTCCTCCTCAGGAACTCTGGGATTCTGGGACCAGCCTGAGCTCCTGGGCCTCAATTCTGGGATTCTGATTCTGATTCTGATATTGATTCTGATTCTGATATTGATTCTGATTCTGATTCTGATTCTGATATCAGCCTGAGCCTGAGCTGAATTCTGGGATTCTGATTCTGATTGTGATTCTGATTCTGATTCTGGGACCAGCCTGAGCTCCTGGGCCTGAGTTCTGGGATTCTGATTCTGATTCTGATATTGATTCTGATTCTGGGATCAGCCTGAGCCTGAGCTGAATTCTGGGATTCTGATTCTGATATTGATTCTGAGATTCTGATTCTGATCCTGATTCTGATTCTGAGATCAGCCTGAGCTCCTGTGCTGAATTCTGGGATTCTGATTCTGATTCTGATATTGATTCTGATTCTGATATTGATTCTGATTCTGATTCTGGGATCAGCCTGAGCTCCTGAGCCTGAATTCTGGGATTCTGATTCTGATATTGATTCTGATTCTGATTCTGGGATCAGCCTGAGCCTGAGCTGAATTCTGGGATTCTGATTCTGATCCTGATTGTGATTCTGGTTCTGATTCTGGGATCAGCCTGAGCTCCTGAGTCTGAATTCTGGGATTCTGATTGTGATTGTGATTCTGATTCTGAGATCAGCTTGAGCCTGAGCTGAATTCTGGGATTCTGATTCTGATTGTGATTCTGATTCTGATTCTGGGATCAGCCTGAGCTCCTGTGCTGAATTCTGGGATTCTGATTCTGATACTGATTCCGATTCTGATTCTGATTCTGATTCTGATTCTGATTCCGATTCTGATTCCGATTCTGATTCTGATTCTGATTCTGAGATCAGCCTGAGCTCCTGAGCCTGAATTTTGGGATTCTGATTCTGAAATTGATTCTGATTCTGATTCTGATTCTGGGATCAGCCTGAGCCTGAGCCTGAATTCTGGGATTCTGATTCTGATATTGATTCTGATTCTGATTCTGATATTGATTCTGATTGTGATTCTGATTCTGATTCTGGGACCAGCCTGAGCTCCTGAGCCTGAATTTTGGGATTCTGATTCTGAAATTGATTCTGATTCCAATTCCAATTCTGATTCTGATTCTGAGATCAGCCTGAGCTCCTGATTCTGATTCTGATATTGATTCTGATTCTGATTCTGATTCTGATTCTGATTCTGGGATCAGCCTGAGCCTGAGCTGAATTCTGGGATTCCGATTTTGGGATCAGCCTGAGCTCCTGTGCTGGTATCAGCCAAACCCCCTCAGGTTCTCCTGGCACAGCTCCCAGCCCTGTGGGTGTCACTGAGCTCCAGGGCTGTCCCTGTCCCCTCCCTGTGTCTCTGCGCCCACCCCGGGCACAGCTGGTGCCTCCTGGTGCCCAGGGCACTGCAGGTGCCACCAGAGCAGGACCCTGCTGCTCCTCAGGACCAACATCTCAGGAGGCCCCTGGGTCACCTCAGCTCTGCCATGGCTGGGTCAGCTGCCCAAAGCTGCTCAGCTCCTCTGGATTTCTCCACACTCCAGGAGCCTCAGGGAGCAGGGTGCCCAGCACAGCCTGGCAGGGCCTGGCACTGGGTGCCTCTCATGGTGTTCACAGGGGTCCCAGGATGAGGGAGGAGATGAGAATCCTAATTCCATGTTGCAGAAGGCTGATTTATTATTTTATGATATGTATGATATTAAAAGAAAATGATATATTAAAGCTATGCTAAAGAATAGAAGAAAGGATTTCATCAGAAGGCTTGAAAGGAATAGAAAGGAATGGAGTGATAATAAAACCAGAGAGTCTGAGCCAGCTGGGCTGTGATTGGCCATTAATTAGAAACAACCCCATGAGACCAATCCCAGATGCACCTGTTGCATTCCACAGCAGCAGGTAATCAATGTTTACATTTTGTTCCTGAGGCCTCCCAGCTTCTCAGGAGAAAAGATCCTGGCAAAAGGATGTTTCATAAAATACATCTGTGACAGGTGCCTGCAGAGGCTGTGGATTCTCCACCCCTGGCAGTGCCCAAGGCCAGTTTGGATGGATTTGGAGCAGCCTGGCACAGTGGGAGGTGTCCCTGGTGTTGGGTGCACAGCTGGCAGCACAGCTGGGCTGGGGCAGCAGGGCGGTGGCGGCTGCTCCAGCTCCAGAGGTGCAGCTGGGAAGGAGCTGGGTCTTGGCTTCTGCCTCTGTCCGGCTCACCATTGAAGCACTCGAGATGGCATTTCGTGTTCAGACTCAGATATCTGTTTATTATTTCTTGTCTGGATTACAAGCTGTGAGTTCTTCTGCATTCTACTAACAAGCTACAAAATGGCTCACTGTCCTTCTCTCCAAGGCTGTGCAATCTTGACTTCTTTCCACCAGGGTCAGGATTAAATGTGTGGGAGGGTATTTCTTGTTGGGGCTCAGATGTTTATCAGTTCTTATCTCTGTCACAGTCTCACAAACCCTGAGTTCTGCAGCACTTCACTCCAACAAACTAAAAATGGAGCCCTGTCTCTCTCTCTACAAGGCCTTTGAAGGATAAACTGTTCAATTGAGAAATGACACCTCAATTATTTTCACTTTTCACCCAATACCCAACCACCCATGCCCACAATGGATGGGGCATTTTTTATCCAATGACACAAAACCACCCAAACCCATGGAGAAGAAGGTGAAGAAGAAGGAGCAGCCTCCACCCCAAAACCTCCATCTTGCTTTCTATCTATTCCTGTATTCTAAACCCTTCAGCTCTGAGTTTCCCACCCTGTGATATCACACACTTCTGTTCAAACTCCACACCTTTAATCTCAGTTTTATTGTTGAATTCTGGAAGCTTCTCCAGGCCCTCAGGTCAGTGCAGTGTTCTCCTGGGGGTCAGTGCCTGGCAGCACAGAAAGTCTCAAATTCTCAGCACCCAGGGTTCCAACAGGAAGGAGCTGGTGACACCCAGATGCCCCAGCCTGCTCCTCCACGCAGGGCCTGTCCCCAGCAGTGTCCCCAGGCTGCTGCTCCTGCCCTGGACACAGCCTGGGCTCACCATGACACTCCTGCCCATTGCCAGCACCCAGGGCTCACCATGGCACTTTGCCCCTGCTTTTCCCTTTGGGGTGGGTGACACCTGGCACCAGAGGCAGGATGAGACCGGATGGAGCTGTTGTGCATTAAAATGCACATTAGAATGCACATTTAAGTGCACACCCTCCATTCTGAGCCCTGCTGGCAGCGTTTCAGGCTCAGTTTTCCAAGTTCCACAGCAGTTTTGTGTCTCCTGGCTGCACAGCGCTGCTCTGAGTGGGAGGAAAACCACAATGGCAGCTTTTGAGCAGCCCTCAGCTTTGCCACCTACAAAACCAGGCACTCCTGACAGAAACAAGGCTTTTCTAAGCCAGCAGTGCTTTACAGCTGGCCCAGCATCTTTGAGAGTTCTCATCCCCTGGCAGTGCTGGAGGCACTCCTGCTTTTCCCAGTGGTTTTGGAGGGATTTCTCCAGGAGATTCCTCAGGTTCACAGGGAGAACCAGAGAATTTATCCAGCCCTTTGCCATGCATCCCTCCAGCTCCTGCCTGCCCCTGGCCAGGCCCTTTATCCCAGACATTGAGCTCTTTGTGAAGGTGAGCACTGGGAAGTGTGGGTTTGCTTATGCAGGAGTTATTGAGGTACTTGAGATTTCTTTGATAGCAGCAGAGATTTCTTTGAGATTTGAGATTTATTTGATATCAGCACTGAGATTGGTATATTTGAGATTTCTTTGATAGCAGTGTGTGTTTGTGTATGTAGGAGTTATTGATATATTTGTGAAGGTGAGCACTGTGCAGTGTGTTTGTTTATGCAGGAGTTATTGATATATTTGAGATTTCTTTGATAGCAGTGTGTGTTTGTTTATGCAGGAGTTATTGATATATTTGAGATTTCTTTGATAGCAGTGTGTGTTTGTTTATGCAGGAGTTATTGCTGTATTTCAGATTTATTTGATAGCAGTGTGTGTTTGTTTATGCAGAAGTTATTGATAAATTTGAAATTTCTTTGATAGCAGCACAGATTTCTTTGAGATTTCTTTTGAGATTTATTTGATAGCAGCACTGAGATTGATATATTTGAGATTTCTTTGATAGCAGTGTGTGTTTGCTTATGCAGGAGTTTTTGCTGTATTTCAGATTTCTTTGATAGCAGTGTGTGTTTGTTTATGCAGGAGTTATTGATATATTTGAGATTTCTTTGATAGCAGTACAGATTTCTTTGAGATTTCTTTTGATATCTATTTGATATCAGCACTAAAATTGATATATTTGAGATTTCTTTGATAGCAGTGTGTTTGTTTATGCAGGAGTTTTTGCTGTATTTCAGATTTCTTTGATAGCAGTGTGTGTTTGTTTATGCAGGAGTTATTGATATATTTGAGATTTGTTTGATAGCAGTGTGTGTTTGTTTATGCCGGGGTTATTGATATATTTGAGATTTCTTTGATAGCAGTGTGTGTTTGCTTATGCAGGAGTTTTTGCTGTATTTGAGATTTGTTTCATAGCACTGAGTGAGGGAAAAAGGACAAACAGAACTGGTTTGATTCTGTGTTTTGTTGGCTTATAAGGGCTGCAAATCCTAATGAATTAACTTATTAACTGTGAGACACTTGGGTTTTAGTACTTCTGCCCCTGATTTAATCTCAATTTTAAAGCTGTGCTTTAGGAGAATCATGTGAAGGGCTTAAAAATGAGACCCCTGATCTCATGCAGTGTCACACCAAGTCTCGGCAGCATCTCTGCAAGGCTTTGCCTCATGTTAACAAAGCCTCTTCACAAACTGCAATATAAATTACCTGAGAGCAACACTTCCTTGGCCACCTCCTCCAGGGCTCCCACTGCCCTTCAGGTTGAAATTCTAAATGAATTGATTTATTCTGCTTGTTCCCTTCAGTGCTTTAGACATCATATCTCTGCTTAGGCTGGTAAATATTTCTCTGTTCCTTTCCTGTGGTCGTAAACTGATTTAACTCATTTTAATCTTGCAGTGACTTGTGCAGATTTGTGCCCACGTAGACAAATGAGGTGGAGGCTGTTTCCTCTGGGGGGACTGCTGTGATTTACACACAGATGTGTTTATCATTTGTAATTTTTCCAATTGTAGGCTGGCAGTGATGGGGAAAGCATTGGGAACTGCCCGTTCTCTCAGCGCCTCTTCATGATCCTGTGGCTCAAAGGTGTCATTTTTAATGTCACAACCGTGGATCTGAAAAGGTGAGATTGTGGCTTTCGATTCTGACATTTTAACCGTGCAGCACAACTTTCCCAAAAACGGGGATTTTCAAGGGTGGCTCTTCTCTGCCAGGCTGGGAGAGCTGGGTGTGTCCAGCCTGGAGGAGAAATGGTTCTGAGGAGATCTTAAAGCTCCTTCCAGTGCCTCATAAAAATGAGGGAGAGGGACTTTGTGGCGCTGTTCACAGGGGTCCCAGGACGAGGGGAGAGATGAGAATCTTGACTCCATGTTTCAGAAGGCTGATTTATTATTTTATGATATATATTATATTGAAAGAAAATTATATACTAACACTATACTAACAGAATAGAAGAAAGGATTTCATCAGAAGGTTAGAAAAGGAAAAGAATGGAATGATAATAAAATCTTGTGAGTGACCAGAGAGTCTGAGACAGTTGGGATGTGATTGGCCATTAATCAGAAACAACCACAATAGACCAATCCCAGATGCACCTGTTGCATTCCACAGCAGCAGATAATCAATGTTTACATTTCGTTCCTGAGGCCTCCCAGCTTCTCAGGAGAAAAGATCCTAGCAAAAGGATTTTTCACAAAATATGTCCATGACAGGACTTTTTATGGCTTTTCCTTTCCCAGAAAACCTGCAGACCTGCAGAACCTGGCCCCGGGCACCAACCCCCCGTTCATGACCTTCGATGGGGAGGTGAAGACTGACGTGAACAAGATTGAGGAGTTCCTGGAGGAGAAGCTGGCGCCGCCCCGGTACGGCATTCCCGATCAGCTTGGGGGGGCTCTGAAACACAATTGGGGCTGGGGAGTCACTGGGCTGTCCTGTCCCCAGTCTGTCCCCAGGCTGTCCCCAGGCTGTGCCCAGGTCACGGCCTTGCTGCTCCCACTGCTGCCCTTCATGCCAAGCTGGCTGCTGGCGCATTCCCAGGGCGTGGGATCCATCCTGTGGAAACCTGGCCTGCTCCCGCTCTGAGCTGGCCTGGTCTGGGGCTCCCCTCTTCACACCACACAGCTCATGGTGCTCGCTGGGGGCAGCTCAGGGTCACCCCTCTGCTCTCCAAAACCACCTGAGGGACCCTGCAGTGAGGTGGGCTGGGCTCTCCTGCCAGGTCCCAGGTGAAGGGATGAGAGGAAATGGCCCCGAGGGAGGTTCAGATTGGGGACTGGAAAAATGTGTTCCCTTCAGGAGTGGTCGGGTATTGAGTGAGTTGCCCGGGGTGGATCTCCATCTCTGGAAGGGTTCCAGTGCTCTGGATGGGGCCCTGGGGACGTGGTTTGGGCTGGGGATGGTGGGACTGGGTGGTGCTGAAGGTGTTTCCCTGCCTGCTGGTTCTGGGATTCTGTGAAGCTGAGGGCAGTGAACGCTTCTGCTAGGAAAATTCATCCACAAACAGCAGAGGTGTATGTTCAAAAAGGAGACAGAGGAGTCCTTTGACTTTATTCCAATAAAGGGGAGGCCATGGGGCATTCCCCTGGGGTCTCTCAGATTTTTGGAGGACACAGCCTCCTTTTTATCCCAATTTCCTGGCTGCATTTCCCTTCTCTCTTTCCCCATTTCTGAGGTATTTGAGAGGTTCAGACTTCCCAAAACACCTGATACCAAAGATTTCCCAAAGATTCCCCTCTAATGTATAACCCTCCCTTTTCATTTTTAATTCTTATGGAATTTAGGGGGTTTTCCCCATTGGCTGAGGTACTTGAGAGGTTCAGACTCCCCAGTACACCCGATACTGAAGATTTCCCAAAGATTTCCCTCTAATGTATAACCCTCCCTTTTCATTTTTAATTCTTACAGAATTTAGGGGTTTTTCTTCCCCATTGTTTCTTTCATCTCTCAATGTCCAATTTCATTTATCAACAAACCTAAAGTTTACTTGTAAAAGCAAATCTCTTTTTCCATTCATCAATCACTGGAATCCTCCCCATTGTTTCTTTTCTCTCCCAGTGCTGGTTTTACCTACCAGCAGCCCCAGAGGTGGTTTGAAAAGACAAATCTGCCATTCCTCTCCCCTCAGTGCTGGGGCCATTTCAGAGTGTCCACATGGGCCCACCAGGCCGCACACGAGGGTCTGAGTTTCAGATTTGTCCTCCCCCACCCCAGCAGCTCTTCCCACCTCACCCCAAACCCCTCTGTCCCTCTGCTGTCCCAGCATTGTGTCCCCTACCCCAGAGACCTTCTCTGCTCTGGGGTATCAGAGGAAGGGACGTCAGCCCTCTCCCTGTGCTCCCTTCTCAAGCAGCCAAACTTAAACCAGGGAAGCAGCTGCTTGCCTCCACTTTTTCCCATTTTTCTCCATCCCTGGCTGCTGACCAGGGATGACCAGGCAGCCTCAGCTCTGGAGGAGATAAGCCTGGGAGACACCCTGGGCTGTTTGGGCAGTGCTTGCAGCAATAACCATCATTTCCCATTGCCCTCAGGACGAGATTAATTAGGTAGGGTTTAAAAGAAGTGATTTTTAGTTTAGGATGGTTCCTTTTGAGTCCTGTGTGGCTCTATGTGGTCACGCTACAAATAAATGTGTGTTAATTATGGAGACAAAAAAATAAAGGATAATTGGGTCACTTCTTTTTGTTTCTCTGAACTTCTCAGGTACCCCAAACTTGCACCGAAGCACCCCGAGTCGAACTCTGCAGGAAATGATGTCTTTGCAAAATTCTCTGCATTTATAAAGAACCCGAGAAAAGATGCAAATGAAAGTAGGTGCTGCATTCCTGTCATCAGCCCTGGGAGGGAGAACCCAGACCTGTGCAGCTGTAGGACACTGCTGGGGATGCTCCATTTGCAGCTCAGCTCAAACTGATATTCCAGAGGGTGGAGGCTTTGGAAATGTGTGCCTGTTCCCTCCTTTAGGGCAGGGTTCCAAGAGCTGGTGGAAGCAGAGCTGCTGTCACCAGGGCAGCACCAATTCCAGCCTCTCCTCACTCCTTCAGCCCTGGGGTCGGTGAGGCTGCACCTTCCCCAGAGCTCTGCCAACAGCCCGGCCCTCTGGAAGTGAGGGATTCCCTGTTTCCACGAATGATGAGGACTCCAGCCATTGGCACATGCCCAAAGCAGGAGCCTCGTGAGCACCATGCATGGCCCTAGGCTGGAGGAAGGGTGAGATGAAATATTAGGGAGGAATCCTTTCCTGTGAGGGTGGTGAGGCCCCCTGGCACAGGTTGGTTGTGGTCTCCCCATCCCTGGCAGTGCCCAAGGCCAGGCTGGATGGGGCTGGAGCAGCCTGGCACAGTGGGAGTGTCCCTGCCATGGCTGGGGTGACACTGGACGGGCTTTGAGGTCCCTCCCAACCCAAACCATTCCAGGATTCTGTCTGTGTCCTTCAGCTCTCAGGCCTGATCCTTGGGCTGGCTTTGAACACCCCAAAGGGGCATCCCAGGACCTGCTGCTGTCACTGCAGCCTGGCTGTGACACCCCAAAGGGGCACCCAGGACCTGCTGCTGTCACTGCAGCCTGGCTGTGACACCCCAAAGGGCACCCCAGGACCTGCTGCTGTCACTGCAGCCTGGCTGTGACACCCCAAAGGGCACCCCAGGACCTGCTGCTGTCACTGCAGCCTGGCTGTGACACCCCAAAGGGCATCCAGGACCTGCTGCTGTCACTGCAGCCTGGCTGTGACACCCCAAAGGGCACCCAGGACCTGGTGCTGTTGCTCCAGCCTGGCTGTGACACCCCAAAGGGCACCCAGGACCTGGTGCTGTCACTGCAGCCTGGCTGTGACACCCCAAAGGGCACCCAGGACCTGGTGCTGTTGCTCCAGCCTGGCTGTGACACCCCAAAGGGCACCCAGGACCTGGTGCTGTCACTGCAGCCTGGCTGTGTCACCCCAAAGGGCACCCAGGACCTGGTGCTGTCACTGCAGCCTGGCTGTGTCACCCCAAAGGGCACCCAGGTCCTGCTGCTGTCGCTGCAGCCTGGCTGTGACACCCCAAAGGGCACCCAGGACCTGCTGCTGTCACTGCAGCCTGGCTGTGACACCCCAAAGGGCACCCAGGACCTGCTGCTGTCCCCCAGCTGTGCTGCCCTGCCCTGCCTGGGCCAGCACTGCAGTCAGTGTGAGGGCAGGGCCAGGCCACGGTGCCAAACCCCACCCCACAGAGGGGTTTGAGGAGCCATTCCTGGTCACAAGAGCCCCAGGATGGTTTTTCCCAGAACTCCCTTTAGCTCCTTAGAGCCTTTATCCCAGCATTAAGGTTTAAGCTTGGGTCAGGGAATTGCAGGAGCTGGCACAGCCAGATGTCTGGGCTGGTGCCAGCAGACAGGATGCAGGAGTCGCTTGGTGTCACGGGGACCTTGGTACAGCCTTGAATGATCTTTTTATTGTCTTAACCCAGATTTGGAAAAATCTTTGCTTAAAGCCCTGAAGAAGCTGGACAACTATTTAAATAGCCCCCTGCCAGATGAAATCGATGCTTACAGCAGGGAGGAGATCGCTGCTTCCAGCCGGAAATTCCTGGACGGGGATGAGCTCACTTTAGCAGATTGCAACCTCCTGCCAAAGCTCCACATCATCAAGGTTTGCATTTGCTTCTTCAGCCTCCTGCAGAGAAGGGAAGCACAGCAGCTCTGAAATCCTTTTCTAGGTTGTGGAAACCTCTCCCCAAAAAAATCCCTTGATGGAGAGATCCTTAAAAAGTTTTGTGCTAGGATTGAGAGATGGACGGGACTTTTGTTTCTTTGTCTTCAGGCTGTTGTTTATTTTTCTCTTATCAATAGTTTAGCACTCCTCTGCATCTCAGTGTATGAAGAAAAAGGCACCAAAAGTCACCAGACACGCAGGTTTAAGGTCTTTTAAAGCTATTTTGTTCAATTAGCTTTTAGAATGTATTTTATTTCTACCTTTCTACCTAAAATATTATTATTATATAATATTAACACCTAGTAACTAATTATTCGTGTGTTCAAACAACATCTGATTGTGGCTCTTTCTCACCAATCCCTCTGTGCCCCCAACACTGCAGAAAACAGAGCAGGTGAAGAACAAGAAGGAGATCAGACAATGCCCCAAATCCTCCATCTTATCTCCTACCCACCTCCACACCAAAAACCCCAAACTCTGAGTTTTCCACCCTGTGATAAACTCTACCACTGCCTACTTCACACACACAGATTCCAGTCCATCCCAAAGGCTTTTTGGGAAGCTTTCTCCATGGATGAAGGTTAAAAGCAGTGCTCTCCTGGGCTCAGGTTAAAGGCAGTGGGCTGAGGTGAGTGCTGGATGCAGGGCTGCAGAGGTGCTCTCATCTGGGTTTCACACACAAGGTGCACATGAGCACAGCCAAGGAAGGCTACCTTATACTGTCCATCCCCATTTCTGTCTCTGCCATATTTAATTTCCAGTTCTGACAGGCTGGCCTCTACCCAGTGCCGCCCAGGCAAGGCTCCCAGCCTCCTCCTGCAGGACTGTGGGGCATCCACACAACCTGAATGTGGAAACCCAGGGCACAGGGAATATTTCTGTGTCTGCTCTGGTCAAAGTCATGGATGACTTTGACCCTCATCCATGGAGAAAATTTCCTAAACTCCAGAATAGACTGGAATCCACTAAGGTGTGAAATAGATTATGGAGAGCAGTGTAGGTGCATCACTTGGTGAGAAATTGAGGTTTTGGGATTTTTAATGTGTTGTGGATGGCAGCAAGATGGAGGGCACAGGATGTCATCCTGGGTTTGTTCTTCATGCTTCTTCTTCCTCCTTCTTCTCCATGGGTTTGGGTGGCATTTTGTAATTGGGCAGAAAAGTCCCCATTGCAGCTCTTTGGGATCACTTATTGGGTTAAAAAGGGAAATAAACCAGGTGTCAGTTTTTCATTGGATAGTTTAGCTTTAAAAGACCTTGGAACAAGAGACTGTTGGCCATTTCTGTGATGCTTTTCCAGTGCACTAAGCCTGGTGTGGACAGCTTGCAAAACTCTAGGTAAGATAACAACAAACAAGAATCTGAAGACTGAGAAGATCCAGTACCTCTCTCTGTCCTGACACAAAGCACCCCAGGAGGGTCTCCCCTGACAGAGGAGCCCCCCGGGAGGGCCCAGCCATAACCCAGAAGTCAGGGGATCTGTGACAGGAACCCCAACACCTGAACAGCTCCAGTGGCCTGGGACTGGCATTGCCACAGCCCAGAAGGCTGCAGAGGGACATGGAGGGACAGGACAAGGGGGGATGGCCTTGAGCTGAAGGAGAGAAGGGTTACACAGGGTATGGGAATGAGGAATTCCTCCCTGGCAGGCTGGGGAGGCCTTGGAGAATTCCCAGAGCAGCTGGGGCTGCCCCTGCACCCCTGGCAGTGCCCAGGGCCAGGCTGGACACTGGGGACAGTGGGAGGTGTCCCTGCCATGGCAGGGGTGGAACAAGGTGAGCTTTGAGGTCCCTTCAACCCAAACCATTCTGTGATTCTGTGATTCTACTCTGCAAGGCTCTGGAAGAGAAATGGCCACACTGGAATTTCACTGCTTTTAAACAACAAGGTCACCTCAGGAAGTTCCCTGTCAGACTCCCACTCTGCCAGAGGAACAGGGGATCCAATCTCTTTCCACAAGTGAGAACTTTGCCCAGCCGTGTCCTGGCTGATCCTGCTGCAGACAGCAGCCAGGGATGAGCCCTTCCCACACTCAGGCACAGCAAACCTTGGGAAGCAGCCAGGGCCAGCATGGGGGAGAATCTCCTGGGTCAGGGGAATGTCTGGAGAGGGACGCAGGAGGAACGTCACACTGCCACATCAGCCCTGCTGCCCGCAGGCATCAGGGATCATGGCCCAGCCCAGAGCTGTCTTCCCTGATCATTTGATATTAAGGCTTTTAATTCATATTTTTCTTATTTTTTATTTAATATTTTTCATATTTTAATTTTAAATATTTATTACCGCACCTGAGTGGGCGCTGCTGGTGATAGAGAGACGGTGAATCTTGTATCTTGATCAGAAGGCTTGATTTATTAAGATATTATATATAATACATTATTATACTAAATAGAATATAGAGAGAGGTTTGCAGAGCAGCTAGGCTAGAAAAAAATCGATAGAAAAGAATCTATAACAAAGTTGTGTTCAAGGACTCAGTCCCCTGGCTTGCACTGGTGATTGGCCCTTAATTATAAACATAGAAAATGAACCAATCAAGGTGTCCCTGTTGCATTCCACAGCAGCTGATAATAATTGTTTACCTTGTCTTCCGAGGCCTCTGGCCTCCAGAAGACGCAGAAATACAAAAGAAAGGATTTCTGTGGAGAAATGTCTGTGACAAATATTTTTAGAGTTTTAATTTATATTTTCTTCTTTTTAATTCATAGTTTTATTTCATATTTTTAATATTTTAATTCATATTTTTCATTTTTTAAAATGCATCTTTGAAATTTTTTTGTTCACGTGTTTCTGTGAAAGTTTTCAAGTTTATTCCTGTAGGTTTATTCTGTTCATTCTAGCTTAAGTTTGCTGGGTTAACCTGTTTCTCTTCCAGTTTGTTCTACTGGTCCACGTGGCTTTGCACATCTTTAGCAATATATAGATAAAAATAGAGATATAGACACAAAACAAATCCTTTACAGGGAGTTCAGCAACTTTCTCCACCCCATGTCTTCTTTTTGTGTCTTTCCTTCTTTGCCCTTGCTCACCAACAACACCAGACCCACACACTGGAAATGAAAAAGAGGCATAAAGAGTAGGCTTGGGATGTTTTGGGATTTGCAGATTATATGTGTAATGATGTTTTTCTTCTTTATCCTTTTTTTCTTTTCATGAAAGGTCGTTGCAAAAAAATACCGAAATTTTCACTTCCCACCTGAAATGACAGGGATTTCCAGATACTTGAAAAATGCATATGCAAGAGATGAATTCACAAACACGTGCCCTGCTGACCAGGAGATTGAATATGCTTACTTGGACGTGGCAAAGAGAATGAAGTAACCTGAAGATGCCTCTGTTTGTTGCTTCTGTGATGGACAACAGCCAAGCTGGAAAAGCACAAACCAGCAGAGATTCTGCAGTGTGATTTTAAGTTCTGCTATTGGCCAATCCTTTTATAATGATTGTATTGCATTATTTACTCCTTCCTAAATTAAGTGTGTGTTTGTGTTTGTGTGTCTTGCACGCTGCAAAGTCGGTTGTCCATTCCAAGGGAAGGGCATCCATCAATGGCAAAGGCTTGTAGATTCAGGGGAGCAGTGTGGGTCACACACTTACAGCAGCACCACAGAACAAATCACTGCATTTTGGGAAGAATGAGGCTGTTTGAACACTCTGAGCCTTTCATAGTGCTGCCTCTGGTCTGTGCCACACCAAACTAAACCCTATTAAAGAATACAGAAAGGATACTTACAGAAGGCTAAAAAGATAATAATGAAAACTCCTGACTCTCTCCAGAGTCCCGACACAGGCAATGAGTGAAAATAATTCACAGCAGAATCCAATGAAACAATCACCTGTGGGTAAACAGTCTCCAAACACATTCCACATGAGCACTACACAGGAGAAGCAAATGAGATAAGAATTGTTTTCCTTTTTCTCTGAAGCTTCTCAGCTTCCCAGGAGAAAAATCCTGGGTGAAGGGATTTTTCAGAGAATGTGAATGTGACACTTCCCCTCTGTCAGGGCTGCAGAATCCTCAAACTTCCCTCCTGCTGCTCCCCCAGAGAGAACACTGGCATGGGGATGCTCTGCTGGTGGATTTTGGGCAAGGGAGGAGGGGGACACTTGGCTGTCCCTGTGGGCAGAGGAAATGGGTGACATTCAGGCCCAAATACTCATGTGGGATTTCTTTGTCATCCTTCAGTGATTCTTATTTGGGTTTGGAAAGCAGAGA
Organism: Melospiza georgiana; assembly: GCF_028018845.1. Classification (NCBI taxonomy): domain Eukaryota; kingdom Metazoa; phylum Chordata; class Aves; order Passeriformes; family Passerellidae; genus Melospiza; species Melospiza georgiana. Next base: position 119,332,698 of record NC_080431.1, on the reverse strand, counting down.
GGAGCAGGAGGAGAGGGCCTAAGAAAGGAACAATCCTTTGTGGATTCTCTGTATTTTCTACCTCTGTCGAGGTCAGGATTGAAGGCACTTGAGATGGTGTTTCGTGTTTGGACTCAGGTTATTATTTCTTATCAGTGTAACAGCCTCACAACCATGAGTTCAGCAGCTTTTCATTAGAAGGCACAAAATGGCCAACAATCTCTTGTTATAAGGTCTCTTAAGACTAAACTATCCAATTAAGAACTGACGCCTGGATTATTTTCCCATTTAACCCAACAATTGATCCCATGAGGCCTGCAATGTGGACTTTTCTGCCCAGTTACAAAACACCACCCAGGCTCATGAAGAAGAAGGTGAAGAAGAACCTGTCTCCACACTAAAACCTCCATCTTGCTTCAAATTTATTACTATATTCTAAAACCCCAAACTGTAAGTTTTCCACTCTTTGATACTACACACTTCCGACCAACTATACGCCTGTAATCCCTGTGCTATTATTAATTTTGGAAGTGTTCTACATAGCCTCAGGTTAAAATGCAGTGCTCTCTTGCGAGTCTGCGCCTTTCAGCACAGAAAGTTTAAAATTCTCAGCATCCAGGATTCCAACAATCCATCTGTACGCCCTGCCAGGGGGGTCGGGCTCTGCTGCCAGGGAACAGGGACAGGAGCAGAGGGAGCGGCCTCAGGCTGGGCCAGGGCAGGCTCAGCTGGGACAGCAGCAGCAATTTGCCCATGGAAAGGGAGCTCAGGCCTTGGCAGGGGCTGCCCAGGGAGCTTTGCAGTGCCCATCCCTGCAGGTGTGCCCTGGAGGTGGCACTGAGTGCTCTGGGCTGGGCACAAGGTGGGCACAGCTGGCACTGCATGGGCTGGCAGGGCTGTGCCAGCCCCAGGGATTTGGGGATCCTGTGAGAGTGATCCCAGAAGAAAGAAACCCTAATGCCGGAGCAAGGCCCTGCCCTAGGGCAGCACAGGAGCAGCCCCGAGGCCGGAGGTGCCCAGAGCGGCTCCAGCCCCGGCTGCCCAGCCCTGAGCCCTGTGGGGCTGCCCAGTAGGAGCAGCAGAGCCCCAGAGCCGCTGCTCAGGCCCGGCTGCGCTGGTTTGGGCTCTGTGGCCGCACAGCCCCGTGCAGCTGCTGCCCAGGGATCGGTGTGAGCGGCACAGAGCGGCTGCTGCTGCTGCCCAGGGCTCGGTGTGAGCGGCACAGAGCGGCTGCTGCTGCTGCCCAGGGATCGGTGTGAGCGGCACAGAGCGGCTGCTGCTGCCCAGGGCTCGGTGTGAGCGGCACAGAGCGGCTGCTGCTGCCCAGGGATCGGTGTGAGCGGCACAGAGCGGCTGCTGCTGCTGCCCAGGGATCGGTGTGAGCGGCACAGAGCGGCGGCTGCTGCTGCTGCTGCCCAGGGATCGGTGTGAGCAGCTCAGAGCGGCTGCTGCTGCTGCCCAGGGATCGGTGTGAGCAGCTCAGAGCGGCTGCTGCTGCTGCTGCTGCTGCCCAGGGCTCGGTGTGAGCGGCACAGAGCGGCTGCTGCTGCTGCTGCTGCTGCCCAGGGATCGGTGTGAGCAGCACAGAGCGGCTGCTGCTGCTTCCCAGGGATCGGTGTGAGCGGCACAGAGCGGCTGCTGCTGCTGCTGCTGCCCAGGGATCGGTGTGAGCGGCACAGAGCGGCTGCTGCTGCCCAGGGCTCGGTGTGAGCGGCACAGAGCGGCTGCTGCTGCTGCTGCCTCGGCGGGGGCTGCGGCGGGGGAGCCCCTCCCGCCGGGCCGGGGCTGCTCCAGGCGGGCCGGGCTGTGAGGAACGGCCCCAGCCGGGCTGCCGGGCCACGGGCAGCGTCCCCGCGGGGCTGTGCTGGCTCCGCTCTGGCGGCTGCACAGCCCCGCTGCCGAGGGCTCTCTCCCAGCACAGCTCTCTCTCAGCCGGCCCCAACGGGCGCCTTCAGTTGGCCTGCAGAGAGCAGCGCCAGCCCTGCCCTGCCCGCCCGGCCGGCAGCTCTCCCGCTGCGCTGGGGCTGAGCGCTCCCTGCTCACAGGGGACTCCGTGCCACTGCCTGGGAAAATGCATCGGCACCGCCTAGAGACAGAAATGAAACCCGGGCACTCTGCTCTTGTGCCTTTTCAGAAACTTTATTAGAAAACATGCTAATTCTTAAGTAATTGGAACAGTGTTCCTTATCCGGTGATTTCCTGGACATTATAATGTATGGTAATTAGAACTTACTGTATATTCATGTTTTTATATCATGAATTGTTGTATAAACATACAATATGTACTAAATGCTAAGTATGTTCTAACAGACCTATCCATTACATTTTATCTTCATTTCTGTATTCCTAAATTATTTGTCCTATTTTTCTCATTCTACTCCTCTTCTTCCATAATCATTTTATTGTATTGTATTGTATTGTATTGTACTGTATTCTATTCTATTCTATTCTATTCTATTCTATTCTATTCTATTCTATTCTATTCTATTCCTCTTAATAATATTCTTCCTCACTGAATTTTGAAAATGTTCTCCATCCTGTTCCTCTTCTTCGCATTCTTCATCTCTGCTGTTGTCTTCATCATTTCGGTTCTCCTCTCCATCCCCGTCTCCCCGCTCTCGTTCGCTGCCCCGGCTCCCCCTGGTGTTGGCCGCGGGAGCTCCGGGAGCAGCGGCCGCTGTTGGTGCCGTGTCGGGGCCGCTGCTCGGGCCGTGGCCTCAGGCAGGGACAGCGGAACAGCCCCCGCCTGATTTCAGGTGAACAGGTCTCGTTTTTCCTTCCCGTGTGTGAACCCAGGGACTGACAATGTCCAAGTCCCTGTCCCCTGGGAAGCAGATGAGGACAAAGGGCTCTCTCAGTGGGAAGGGGATGAGGATGCAGGGCTCTGCTGAGGAGCACAGGACAGTCCCACTGAGCTGTCCCAAAGGAGGCACACAGCACCAGGGAGCTGCTGCCTGTCTGGAGGAAGCATTACATTAATGTAACAATCCCAGGAGATAATATTTGGAGCAATCCAACGTGGTTTTCTATCCCAAGGACATTTAAAGCCTCATTTCTTTATCCCAAATAGACGAAACTCCGTGGGTTTAGTGTCACATCTCACACAGCTGGGCCCAGGGGTGACATTGTCACAGCCCAGCCCAGCCCCTGGGGCCACTGTCCAGGTGCATTTGGAAGGGCACAGACACAATTTCAGCGCCGTCTGTCTTTGTGCTCTGTGAAAAATGGTTTTGTGATTTGTGTTCATTGGTAATTGTACCTGCTGTGTCAAAAAGAGATGCACAGAACGGCTTTGAAACTTTCTGACCCAATAGCTAAGTAAAGCATGGAAATAAAAGAAGTGTAGTAGAGTAGAAGAGATGAAGTAACAAGATGAGTGATGCTTTGAATGAAAGAGAAGAAGTTATGGTAAAGCCAAGAGATATTGCAAGAAAGCAGTGGAATGCTTCTGTACAATAAAAAATGTCACTGTTAGGTTGAATGTAACATATGCACACATGATCAAGGTCCAAGAAGAAAAATTTTTTTATGCTGTGTGTTTGCCAGCTGATATACTCTTAACAAAGCCTGATCTTAAGTCGTTAACTACATCACAATAACTTATTAAATTCATTGGTGCAAAGCAACTAACATCAGTATAATTGGCAAAGTCTTACAGAAATTCAACATGGCACGTATACACATCTACTTATGCACGTAGTGTAGCTTACCAAGATTTTCATGTATCTTTTCTAACCTGTTTCCATGCTGATGGCTTTGTCTATGGATGCACTCAAAAATCATCCATTGTTATTTGTTCTATGAACTCAGCTTTGCTTGCAGGCCAGCTGTGAATGAGGCTCCTGCACAGCCCTTGCACAAAGCAAGGCCAAGGTGTATTTGCAATGTTTGCAGATGCCACACGGAGGGACAGCAGCTTTTGAAGCTCAGTGACTCGGGCAGCACCTGAGGGATGAAGAGTCAGGCAGGATTCCCCACTCTGGATTCAGTCTCAGAGCTCTGACTAAATCCAAGAGCCACGTTGTGTTTTGCTGAGTTCACAGTAACACAACTGCAAGGACACACACAAACTGGTTTTCCTCATCAGCAGGGCTGTTACAGTGTAGCAGCCAAAACTTTCACAGCTTTTGTGCCAGTTCTTGGTTTGTTTTCTCTTCTGTGGGATGAGGATTGAAGGCATTTGAGATTACAGTTCATACTCAGACTCAAATGTTTATTTTTTCTTGTCCATGTTACAGGCTCACGAACTGTGAGTTCTGCAGTATTTCACTTACAAGGTACAAAAATGGCTCATTGTCTTTGTCCCCAAGGTCTTTTAAGGCTAAACTGTCCAATCAAGAAATGGCACCTAAATTAATTTCACTTTTAACCCAATAACTCATCACTCAAAGTTGGCAATGGGGACTTTTCTGTCCAATGACACAAAACCACCCAAACCCACGGAGAAGGTGAAGAAGAAGGAGCAGCCTCTGCCCTAAAACCTCCATCTTGCTCTATATCTATTTTTATATTCTAAACCCTTCAACTCTGAGTTTCTCACCCTGTGATATCACACACTTCTATTCAAACTCCACACCTTTAATCTCAGTTGTATTATTATTGAATTTTGGAAGATCCTCCAGAGCCTCAGGTCAGTGCAGTGTTCTCCTGGGGGTCAGTGCCTGGCAGCACAGAAAGTTTGAAATTCTCAGCAGCCAGGGTTCCAATTTTTGTAAGTTTTCCCTTAAACCCAAGGCCTCTAAGGTTTTTTTTCTTCCCACAGAATAGATTTCGCTGAGAACTTTTGGCCTTCCCTTCCAGGGGCTCTGGGCCATGACTGGTGAGGTAATTCCTCACAAAAACAATGCTCCTGTATGCTTAAAAAACCAACTTGTAACCAGCCCTTTGCTCTGTGCTGATAAACAATTAATAATCTCCCACAATATTTATTCCCAATGCCTTCCACTCCAAGGCTTCCCAGCCCCAGCTGTTCTGGGGGAGGCCAATGTCCAAGCCAGCCAGCATCAGCCCCTGACTCCTGATTAACAATTAACAAACCCATTATTGATTTGTCATTACTAACAACAGCTTTATGGGCAATTGTTTCCAGCTCCTTCAGTCTCAGAAGAGGCAATTTTTCAGCTCTGAGAGTCTGAAAGGCAATAAGCAACATTTCAACAAATGTGGAGCTTCTCCATATCACTTACAGTTGTTGTTGCTAATTGGAGAGCAGTTAATTCAGCTTTTATTAAGGAAACTTCTGGCTGTGCAATAAAGGAACTGAGGAACACTTTGCTGTGTCAGGTCTGCAGTTTATTTTCTGTTTCCAAGGCACACATCACAAATCCCAGCCACAAACTCTGCTGCAGAGAATGAAAACATATTTTTTTGAGTTTTGAAGCTTTTAGTACCACAATAATTAAGTACCAGAATATAAATCAGTAATTATTTATTGATATATTAATAACACCAACTGATTATGTTTGGCTACAAATGATGGATCAGTGCTATTTTTATTTTCACCTAATTCCATTTAGTTCTGATAGCAAGGAATGTCTGTCCAACAGCAATTCTGGTCTTGAGCCTCCCCCAAGACAGATCACAGCTCTAGAACAGCCCCATACTCTTTACAAACCCCTGTGCAGCCTCCAGAACAGCTCTGGATCCTGGAAAATTCTACTGTGATGAGAGATAAGGCACCTGCTTCCTGATCCCAGCTCCATGAGACCCATCCCAGGGGAGAGGGAAAAGGGAGTGATGGAGTTAGGAATGAAATCAGGAAAATGAGCTCATCCCTGAGCTCACCAGGGTTTGACAGTTTTGTCACTGACAAATTGGCCATGAGGAGCATCAGCACTGGAAGGCAGGAGGGCCAAATACACGGGGGTCTCAGCCCCCTCCTCGGGGGACTTGGGGGCCTTGGGACCTGCCATGTCTGTCCTCACCCAGCCAGGGCAGCAGGCGTTGAGGAGGATGTGCTCGCCCTTCCTCTGCTCGTCCAGCAGCCGCGCTTGGATCCTGGACAGGACAGTGACCCCGATTTTGGACACGCCATAGGCAGTGTTTGGCCAGCCCTCCTTCTCATGGACACCTCTCTTGGTGTCCTCCACAAATTTGGTCATGAGCTGCACCAGCTCCTCCTCAGTGATGGTGTCACTGCGGAATTTCTGCTGCAGCTCCTGGCTGCAGCCCCGCAGGGCTGAGCAGCTCACCATGCTGGAGACATTCACCACCCGGCCTGGAAAGAGAATAAAAATCAATTATTTACACACATCTTCTGTCACAGGCATAGTTTGTGAAAAAATCCATTGCTAGGATTTTTTCTCCTGAGAAGCCTCAGAGGAAAACAATGATTATCTGGATTATCTGCTGCTGTGGAATGCAAAAGGTGCAGCTTGGACTGGTCCATCTTGGTTGTGTTTTATTAATGGCCAATCACAGTCCAGCTATCTCAGACTTTCTGGTCAGTCACAAGAATTTTTATCATTCCATTCCCTTCTATTCCTTTCAAGTCTTCTGATGAAATCCTTTCTTCTATTCTTTTAGCATATACTTTTCTTTTAATATTATATAATAAAAAAATAAATCAGCCTTCTGCAACATGGAGTCAATTCTCATCTCTCCCCTCATCCTGGGACCCCTGGGAACACCAGCACATTTTCAGCTCCCACTGAAGTGGGGCTGCTCTCCAGTTCTGGATTCACTCCTCAGGTGAATATCTGTAAAATATTTTAGCTGGGTTGTTTTGCAGAGCTCCTGGAAAATCAGATGAACTCAATGTTCTGATTTCTAGTAAATACCATGAAAGTTAATTTAAGGTGTGAACCCGCAAAAGTTTCAGATAAACATCCAGGAAACAACTTTACAATCAGCAGGTATACTCTTACTACAGCAGAAATATCACCTGGAGATTTACAAATTCAAGGATTTATCTCCCAGCACTTCAGTAAGAGGAACAAGCCAGCTGAATCAGTAAATCACTCATCTCCAAAATGATGTTTCACTGTTTCCCCTCTTACCTGCCACTTCTGGTGATGAATTTGGTGACTTAATCTTAAAAGCCACAGAAATTAATGCTGTTAATGACTTTATTAACAGTCATCCTTCCATGCAGTACAAGAGCACTAGACTGCAACCTTGGCACTGTTTCCTCCCTCCCCAAATTCACTCACTCTGTTTATTCCTTCTCCCTCAGGAAACAAAAACCTGTATTTCATCTACTTGACTTCTTTTTTCCTTGAAAACCTCAATGTATTTAAATATTAGGAGAGACCACATTTCCTTTATAGCAGCAAACACATCTGAACACTGCTGCAGAGGCTGAGACTGGAGAGGATTTCCCATTGAAAAGGGCCAAAACTCAAACAAAACTCTTTCTCCACTTGTTATGTTTCACTCACCATAAGGCTTCATAAGAGGCAGCAATTCTGTGCAAACATTCCTGGTTGCAAAAAAGTTTGTCTTCAGTGTAACCTCAGCTTGGACTGCAAATGGAGTGGGGTCATCAACTGGTCATAAAAGGAAGGAGGGGAAAAAAATAACAAAAGTTAGAACTGTAACACTGTTTGAACAGAAGTTACCAAACCCCAAATAACAACAATTAGAATTGTAACACTGTTTGAATAGAAGTTACCAAACCCCAAACAACAACAATTAGAATTGTAACACTGTTTGAATAGAATACCAAACCCAAAATGTTTATCTTAGTTGCTGTTTTTAATACTTAGAAAACAGGTACATGATCACAGACTGGGCAGGTGTTCATGGTTTCCAAATCCAAATAATTCAGAAATTGTAACAAGTCATTATTGGATGTGATAATTCAAAAGAGAAACTGTAACAGGTCATTATTTGATGTGGTTTTTGTTGTAAGACATGTTTAATGACCCACACTCATTTGCAAATCACTCAATTGCATTTAAATCTCACACATGAAGCCAGATGATGAGCCACGGCCAGGGTTATGGCAGGGGGAGAACTGAAATCCTACAGAACCCCAAATCCTGCCTTCCTTGTGAGGGAGAACTTCCCCACACCCCAAACCCCACTCATGTGCCTAACAGGGTACATGGGAACATCCTGAAATTCCATGGTTTAAAGAAGCTTTATTAGACAACTCTTCCCAGAGAGGCTCATCCAGAAGACAACCACAGCTCCAGCACCATCTGATACAGGAAGTTTTTGCTGGTTCTAGGACTTAGCTGCAGAAATGCAGCACAAAACCAAAATAACAAAACTGAATGGCAAATCTAATCTTTGACAGGCTGCAATAGCACATAATGCTACAACTAAGAAAGGAAAGCATAAATTCTGGGATGGCAGCAAAAACTTGGTGAGGCAAGAAACAATCTTGGGTAGAAATACCAATGTGGGAAGCAAAATTGGTAACCATGGGAGAAGCATCACAGCAAGTTGTTACACAGATGTTACACCCTGTGTGCTTGATACTCACAGCAACAGTTCCTTTATCAGTTAAACAGTTTAACTGAGAATAAAACAGTTTTAACAGTTAAAGTCTAACAGTTCCTAAATTCTGTGACCTGCTGCTGACTCAGTTGTTGTCAGTTTGAGGAAAGTCAAGGCTGAACATCTGGAAGTGATATTTTAACTGCTGCTGGAATCCTTGCTGAGCACACCCTGAAGCTCAGACAATTCTATTAAGAGCTGCCTCCCAAGAAGCTGATCTTAAGCAATTTTCCTATAAAGTAACAAGCAAAAGAGCCAGGAGATCATCACTGCACTCCCACTCCATGAGAAGCTCCCTGCTCTCTCTCAGTGTGAAGCTGTTCCCCCTTGGAATGCCCCAATTAGGCCACCCCAAAGCTTCTCCTGTGCAGGTGAACAATGCCAGCTGTGCCAGCCTTTCCTGCCAGCAGAGCTGCTCCATCCCTCTGCCCATCCTGGAGCCTCCTCTGGGCTCTGCAGCAGCTCCAGCTCCTCCCTGGCTGGGGCAGCTCTGCAGGTGGGGTCTGACCTGAGGGGGGAACAGGGGCACAATCCCCTCCATAAAACCACCAGCCAGACTTGTGATTTGCTCTGTCTGGAGCAAATTCTGATTCTGGATTTCATACACTCAACAAAAATTTATCCTTCCACCTTGAAACTGCTGGGTCCTTCTCACTTTCCCTGCCTTTCTGCCCACTGGGAGGTGAAAGGGTTAAATTCTTGCCCAGCACAGCAGGATTTGAGTGGTTTAGAGGCGACTGAATGGCCTGGGGACAGCAAAGCCCACCCAGGGACAATGAAGGTGCTTTTCCATCAGCTGGAATCCCTGAGCAGACAGAGAGTGCACAGAACAGAGCAGGGGGTGGAGAAGAGAGAACACAGCAGCTCCCTGAGGCACAGGGAGCCATTCCCAATGGAGATGGGCACTGAGGCAAGGAACCCAGCCCAGCTCACTGCCCCGTGTGCCTCAGCACTTCACGCCGTGCAAACACAACCCTCAGGGAAGCACGTTTACAGAAACATGGAATTGTTACAGCTGGCACAGCCCTGCCAGCCCACGGAGTGCCAGCTGTGCCCCATGGCCACAGAGCACTCAGTGCCACCTCCAGGGCACACCTGCAGGGATGGGCACTGCAAAGCTCCCCGGGCAAACCCTGCCAAGGCCTGAGCTCCCTTTCCATGGGCAAATTGCTGCTGCTGTCCCAGCTGAGCCTGCCCTGGCACATTGCTCTCACACCATCCTTAAGATGGGAAGTTTGCCCAAGCAAAAATGCAGCATGGCACTGGCACAGAAGTGTTGGATGCACCCACTGCCCTCTCCACAGAACACAGGAGCACTTCCCACCTTTAAAAGCAATACCAGCATTGTTCACGTTGATCCCTCCATATTCTCCTTGAGGAAGTCCAGGCCCTCCTTGGGCACCTCCAGAGATGGATGGGCACTGCAAACCTCCCTGGGCAGCCCTTGCCAAGGCCTGAGCTCCCTTTCCATGGAGAAATTCCTTCTGGGATCGAATCTGACCCTCCCCTGGCACACTGTTCTCACATCATCCCTAAGATGGGAAGTTTGCCCAAGCAGAAATGCAGCAGAAGCGTTGGGTGCACGCCCTGCCCTCTGCACAGGAGCACCCCGGGAGAGCCCCGCCCACCTTTGAAGGCGATGCCGGCGTTGTTCACCAGCACGTTGATCCCTCCGTACTTGTCCCTGAGGAAGTCGCGCAGCGCTCGGATGCTCTGCAGGTCGTCGATGTCCAGCTGGTGGAAGAGCGGGCGCAGCCCCTCCTGCTGGAGCTGTGCCACGGCGGCCTGGCCGCGGCCGGGGTCCCGCGAGGTCAGGTACACATCCCCCGGGAACTGCCGGCACAGCGCCCGCACGATGGACAGCCCGATGCCCTTGTTGGAGCCCGTCACCACGGCCACCGGCACGCTGGACATTGTCCCCTGGGAACGGGAGCCGAGGGCACGGGAACTGCCGGCAGCAAGGGAAAGGCCAGTCACACACACAAAATGGCTGCCTGGAAAGGAATCAGGAACATGGCATGGGTTGGGTTGGAAGGGACTGTGGAAACCCAGGGCACTTCCTCTGTCTGCTCTGGGGTGCACTGACTCTGACCCTCATCCATGGAGAAAGTCTCCTAAACTCCAGAATAGACTGGAATCCACAAAAGTGTGAAACAGATTATAGAGAGCAGTGTAGGTGGATCACTTCCTGAGAAATTGAGGTTTTTGGGTTTTTAGTCTGTTGCGGATGGCAGCAAGATGGGGGGCACAGGGTGTTGCCCTGGGCTGCTTCTCAAGCTTCTTCTTCCTCCTTCTCCATGGGTTTGGGTGGCATTTTGTAACTGGGCAGAAAAGTCCCCATTGCAGCTCTGTGGGATCAGTTATTGGGTTAAAAGGGAAAATAATCCAGGTGTCAGTTCTTAATTGGATAGTTCAGTCATAAAAGACCTTGGAACAAGAGACTGTCGGCCATTTTGTGCCTTCTAATGAAAAGCTGCAGAACTTACAGCAGTGAGACTGTTTTACTGATAACAAATAATAAACTCTTAAATCCGAACATGAAACATCATTTTGAGTGCCTTCAATCCAAACCCAGAGAAACCAAAAACTAAAACTCTCACAACCTTAAAGATTATCTCGTTGCCATGGACACCTTCCACTATCACAGGTCACTCCCATCCAACCTGGCCTGGAACATTTCCAGCAGTGTGGAGCCTCCCTGGGTAAGTGTTTTTTCTTTAAAATATTATTTAAAATTCCACCTCAGATAATGTGAAACTACGTGTAAATTCCTAAGGCAACACGAGGTATTCACAGAGATATCTGGTGTTAAGTGTTCTGAAGAAAAGCCAACCAGCGATGGCTAAAAAGAAGAAATGTCTCGACTAAAAATTACCAGTGACTAATCTTTCATACTAAATTAACTTTTTGTAGGAGTAAGCTTTTCTGCACTTACACCTCACAGAAAGACTTTCCACCTTTTAGGAATATTCAATTGGGTCAGCTCAAGTTGTGCTGAAAACCTCAGGCTCCAAACCTGAGCAACCTGGTTTAGTGCAAGGTATCCCAGTCCATGGCAAGGGCTGGAACTGCATGATCTTTAAGGTCTCAAACAATATTTTAAAAAGGATGGGGTATCTTTATCTTCTAGTGCCAGGCAGGAGGAACACTTACAGCCTATTCCGGGAAAAACAGCAGAGCACAGGCTGACTACAACGGCTGGTTGTGTAACACAGCATCCGAAAACTGCTTGCTGCTTTTCTAACAGATACAGTGCATTTAAAGAGCTGCATTTCCCCCACAAAAATAAGTTTAAACGCTGGCTTTGCCCCCTTTTGACATCATTACCATCTCTTTCTTCCTAATTTACTTACTTCCTAATTTACTAAGCAGGCATCCAGGGAATACACAACACTCCAGGAATCTCCAGAGTGACGCCCCAGGGTCAGGAACGCCATTCCCCCCTCACCGCAAGTCTCCCTCTGTCCCCCCTTGTCCCGTCCCCCTCACGGGAGGGAACCCGCGCGCCGCCATCAACCCCGACGCCCTCAGGGGGGACACCGGAGTGAAGCGTCCGATGGAGGGGACACCCAAAACCCATCACCCACCTCCAGCACCGCGGGCACCTCTCCCTCGTCCCTCAGCTCCACACAGCGAGGACAGAGCACCTTAAATCCAAAGTACAGACAGCCACACACCGCGGGGAAGGGAGATGGAGACGCCCCTAAGATGGCGGGGCAGCCCCGCCTCAGGGGCGGGAGAGCGGGCGGGCACTCGCGCAGAGGGACAGCGAGGGAGTGTCGGTGTTTGTGTCCCCTTTGCAGGTGGGTTTGGGATACCGGGGAGCAATTCCAGCCCGGGAGAGACTCGGGAATCACAGTCTGGGCTGGCAGGGGAGGACGCGGTTGGGGCTCCCGGGGCAGTGCGCGAAGCACGGGCGGTCCCTCAGGAAGTTCCGCTCCCGCAGCGCTGCCGGGGCCGGTTCTGTCCCTCCCAGCCCGGGGATTTGTGCCGAGCGGGGAATGGAGGTTGGTTAGCACAGGATTCCCAGTTCTGGGGTGGGATGGGATGATAGGGGATGGGGTTTGGACTCGATGATCTCTGAGGATTTTCTACCCAAAGGAACGGGATGTGATGCAGGGCCGGCCTCTGAGGAGCCCGAGCTCCCGGCTCCCTGCGGCCCCTCCGTCCTGACAGGGAAAAGCTGCGCTTCGAGCTTCAGTTCAGGGCAATTTTAGCAAAAGGAAAGAGATCAGGGAAAGGTTCTTCCCCCAGAGGGTGCTGGCAGTGCCCAGGCTGCCCAGGGAATGGGCACGGCCCCGAGGCTGCCACAGCTCCAGGAGCCTTTGGCCGGCGCTGCCAGGGATGCCCGGGCTGGGCTTGGTGGGCTCTGGGCAGGGCAGGCCTGGCACTGGGGGATCCTTGTGAACTCAGGATATTCCATAAGTCCATGAAATATCATCCAATCTCATCCCATCCCATCCCCATGGCAGGGACACCTCCCACTGTCCCAGGCTGCTCCAGCCTCAGTGCCCAGCCTGGCCTTGGGCACTGCCAGGGATGCAGGGGCAGCCCCAGATGCTCTGGGCACCCTGTGCCAGCGCCTGCCCACCCTCACAGTAATAAATTTGACTTTAAATGTTTCTAAATCAGTTATTTTAAATTTTTTTTTAATTCAGGTTGTCTAAAAAAGGCAAAATCTGTTGCTTAATATGAAGAAAAGCAGAGGTCGGACAGGTCGAAAGAGAAGAAGGAAACACTTGAAGAGTTTTATGGATGGAGGTATCATCATACCTGGAAGTTAAATAAGAAAATAACCAATTGTTCCTCAAGGTGTCACTTTATTATTTATATTTTCAAAAGCCTTTGTGCTTGGAAAATTACATTCATAAATGTTAGCTTTTTTATATGCAAATATCTGAGTGTTAGTTTACAGTCCCAAGCAGAGCAAGGTGAATTTTCTGAGCTCACTTTTCTGCCTAATGGCAAATATTACATTATTCTAAAATTCCTTGGATATGCTGAATAACTCACACATTTCTGAGACTTCCCAGTGCCCACAGACCCCGAATTTATTTAGTTTAATTCTTTCTTGCCATTTTGTTAGGCTTTAAAATGTCCAAAATGCAGTTTCTCTGGCTATGCAGTAAAATGTTTATGTTTCCTTTATTGTCTATCAGAATGCTCTTTAACAGCATTAATTTATTTTTCTGTTTTTAGTGAACTGCAGTCACAAGCTGGAATACATAAAACTTAAGAAGTGGCTAAAAGAGAGAGGATTTGAAGACAGTAATTTAAGGCCAGCAGAATTCTGGGGTAATGCTTTAATTATTTCTTGATGGTACAAATTTCTGAATATTCTAAGAATTTTAGATTCCTGCTTTCATTTTGAATTATGATCCTGTCTGGCATCAGAAAAAAAAAAAGATACTGATACTCTTCCAAGGATACTTGTAATGTCAATTTAACATGAAAAAATAGAATGGAGGTCTGAAAAAGCCAAAATTTGAAGTGTTAACAAAACAGTTTTTGGAATTTAACCTTGTTATAATTTGTTTATCTTTTTATCCCCAAGCAAGTTCAGCAGAGAGCTGAGGTTCACTTAGTAATCTTTACAGTAAAGATTTATACTTATATTTTTTCTCTTTCTGTAGGTTTTATTTAAAACATTTTGTAGCATTATAGACAGAGCAGAAAGAACAGAATGGATCAGAGAAAAATATTGTGACAAGAAATGCTAAAGTTCAGTTAAAACTCTGAAACCAAGAGCTGCAGCTGGTGATGAAGGATTTGTGTGAGGAAAAAATGGAGAAAAAGAAGGTGAATAATTGCTATGAGTGGGAGGAAAAAAAAGCTGAACAATTGCTAGAATTAGACAGCAAATGCTGCAGGATATGCAGGGAAAAGATCCTGAAAAATAAAGGAAATTGGAGAAAAATAAATGAGGTGTATCTAGAGCAGCCCACAATTGAATTTATGTTTTGTTACACGTGCTGCCTGTTCTTTTAGAGCTGTTCCTTGCTGCCCTGATCCCTGATTTTCCATATCTGCATTTATTTACTCCTGCCCTTTGTTCCTTCTTCAGGGACAGGCAGGGGATTGATGACAACAAAAGCTCTCCAGGTGAGTGATGCTGTTGGTGATGCAGGAGCCCTTCAGGTTTTTCCATTTAATGATTTTTGCAACAAGCAAAGCTCAGAAATCCCTTGTGAATGGAATTTCTGACTTTTGGACTGTGGCAGCCAGAATGTGACCCCACCAGTCCCCATAGTAATGAAATGAGTCTTTCCAGTTGATTTTTACTGGGTTTGTGTGTAATTTCTTTCCTCCTCCCTCCAAGGCAGGAGATGTGATTATTTCACTGCCTGAGAAGTGTTTGCTCACCACCAGCACCGTGCTCAGCAGCTGCCTGGGAGGGCACATTGAGAGGTAGGTGACAAGGGACACTTGGTGGCCTTCAGTGGGGTTTTCAGCAGGGGTGAACCCTCTGAAGGGGTGGTGGAGCTTGAAAGTGAAAATCCTGAGTGGTGCCAGCATTTCAGGGGTGTGGAATGCTCAGACAGGGAAAAGTTTTGTTAAATACTGAACATCTGATAAATGCTGAACATGTGATAAATCCTGAACATCTGATAAATACCGAACATCTGATAAATACTGAGCATCTGATAAATCCTGAACATCTGATAAATCCTGAACATCTGATAAATCCTGGACATCTGATAAATCCTGAACATCTGATAAATCCTGAACATCTGATAAATCCTGGACATTTGCTAAATACTGAACATCTGATAAATCCTGGACATCTGATAAATCCTGAGCATCTGATAAATCCTGAACATCTGATAAATCCTGAACATCTGATAAATACTGCACATCTGATAAATACTGAACATCTGATAAATACTGAGCATTTGCTAAATACTGCACATCTGATAAATCCTGGACATTTGCTAAATACTTAGCATTTGATAAAGTACTGAACATCTGATAAATCCTGAACATCTGATAAATCCTGAACATCTGATAAATACTGAACATTTGCTAAATACTGAACATCTGATAAATCCTGAACATCTGATAAATACTGAGCATCTGATAAATCCTGAACATTTGCTAAATACTGAGCATCTGATAAATCCTGGACATTTGCTAAATACTGAACATTTGCTAAATACTGAACATTTGCTAAATCCTGAACACCTGATAAATCCTGAACATCTGATAAATCCTGTACATCTGAAAAATCCTGAGCATATGATAAATCCTGAACATCTGATAAATACTGAACATGTGATAAATCCTGAACATCTGATAAATACTGAACACCTGATAAATCCTGAACATCTGATAAGTACTGAGCATCTGAAATCCTGAACATCTGATAAATCCTGAACATCTGATAAATCCTGTACATCTGATAAATCCTGAACATCTGCTAAATCCTGAACATGTGATAAGTACTGAGCATCCCCTTTTAGCTTGGCACAGCTGGAGAGGGCACAGGCTGCAGCTGGAGCTGCCTCAGAGCCTGCTTGGCCCTAAATGCCAGTTAGGAATGGGGTTTGGGCATTTGGGAGCCAGCTTCAATAGGAGAAGGAAGATAAAGCTGGGCTGCAGAGCCAGGGCCTTTGAGAAAATTAGGAACAAATTGGAAATTTGGAGAATTTGGAATATACAATACTTGTGTCTCCTGAAAAAGGCCAGCCCGAGGGGTGCACCTGGAATTGTTATTAAATCCAGCTTTTATTGCCCCGTGGAAATCAGCCACAGCACTTGGAGATGAACTACAAAGAAGTTTGAAATAGAAACTGTTTGTAACTTCAGAGAGCTCTGAGAGAGGTAAAACTGCTGTGCCCATGTCCCATCTCACCCCTGCGGGTCTGCTGCATTGCTGTTTTTATTATTATTTTATCTCGATTTTTCTTTCATTTTTATTTTTATTTTTATTTTTATTTTTATTTTTATTTTATTTTTAGTTTACTTTTAGTTTACTTTTAATTTTTATTTTACTTTTTGCTTTTTTATTTTTATTTCTTTTCTATTTTTATTTCATTTTTATTTTATTTTATTTTATTTTTATTTTTACTTTTATTTATTTTATTTTTATGTTTACTTTTTAATTTTAAGTTTTAATTTCTTTTACTTTTTTATTTTTACTTTGTACTTTTATTTATTTTTCTTTCTATTTTTATTTTTCTCTTTTCTTATTCTTTTTATTCCTATTTCATTT
Source organism: Melospiza georgiana (assembly GCF_028018845.1). NCBI lineage: Eukaryota > Metazoa > Chordata > Aves > Passeriformes > Passerellidae > Melospiza > Melospiza georgiana. Next base: position 119,316,062 of record NC_080431.1, on the reverse strand, counting down.
TTACTTTTGTTTATTTTTATTTATTTTTAATATTTATTTAAATATTTATTTTTATTTTTATTTAATATTTACTTAATATTTGTTTATTTTTATTTTTAATTTTAATTTATTTTTATTTTTATTTTTATTTTTATTTATTTTAATTTTCCTTTCTATTTTATTTTTTATCCTTATTTTATTTTTCTTTCTATTTTTTCTTTCTTTTCTTTTACCTTTTTACCTTTATTTAATTTTTTTTTACCTCTTTAAAACTTTTTAATTTTTATTTTTACCTTTTATTTTTTATTTCTATTTTTTAAACAAAATTCTATCTCAACTTTAATATTTACTTTTATTTTTATTTAATATTTATTTAATATTTTTATTTTTATTTTTATTTTTATTTTTATTTTTATTTATTACCTTTATATTTATTTATTTACCTTTTTTAAACTTTTTATTTTTATTTTTGCCTTTTATTTTTATTTCTATTTTTTAAACAAAATTCTATCTCAATTTTAATATTTATTTTTATTTTTATTTAATAGTTTTATTTATTTTTATTTTTATTTTTATTTATTTTAATTTTCCTTTCTATTTTATTTTTATCCTTATTTTATTTTTCTTTCTAATTTTTCTTTCTTTTCTTTTACCTTTTTATTTTTCTTTCTAATTTTTCTTTCTTTTCTTTTACCTTTTTACCTTTATTTATTTTTTTTTACTTTTTTTTTTTTTTACCTTTTATTTTTTATTTCTATTTTTTAAACAAAGTTCTATCTCAATTTTAATGTTATTTTTATTGCATTTTCATTCCCACTAGCTGGAGGCCGCCGGTGTCCCCGCTGCTGGCCCTGTGCACGTTTCTGATAGCAGAGAGACACGCTGGGGACAGATCCCCATGGAAGCCCTACCTGGATGTCCTGCCCAAGACTCACACCTGCCCTGCCTGCCTGGAGCCTGATGTCATCAATCTCCTCCCAAACCCCTTAAAAGAGAAAGCTCAGGAGCAGAAAATGATGATCCAAGAGCTCTTCAGATCCTCCAGAGCTTTCTTCTCTTCCCTGCAGCCTTTATTTGCTGAGAGCACAGGGAGTATTTTTAATTTCAGTGCTTTGGAGTGGGCTTGGTGCACTGTAAATACCAGGACAATCTACATGGAACATCCCCACAGGGACTGTTTCTCCCTGGAGCCAGATGTTTATGCACTGGCACCATATTTAGATTTGCTAAACCACAGCCCAAATGTTCAGGTGAGAGCCTCAAAATAGAGCAGTAAATTTCTTTATTTTTATAAAGTGCACTCTGTCAATGCCATCTGCATTGCTGTGGTGGATGAGGAGTGTGGGGAGGGCAGGGATGGATCTCACAGGGGCAGAAATGGCTCAGCCCCTCAGGGACTGCAGTGCCAGCACCCAGGGAATGGATTCAGAGGGCAGGGCTGGGGGGAATACTGGGAAAGAATCCTGTCCTGGCAGGGTGGGCAGGACTGGCATGGAATCCCATCCCTGCATCCCTGGCAGTGCCCAAGGCCAGGCTGGGCACTGGGGACAGTGGGAGGTGTCCCTGCCATGGCAGGGGTGGAACAAGATGTTTGAATTCCCTGCCAACCCAAACACTCAGTGATGCTGTAATTGAAATATTTCAGTTTGTGCAGCAAAGCCGAGGTGCAGGGAGAGCCCACAGAGCTGGGGGAGTTTGGCATCCAAACCAACTGTTGGGAGGAGCCACTTGTAAACATCCCCTGATCTGATCTGCTGCTGAAAGCAAGACAAATTCCTTGTCCTGACACAAATTCCTTGTCCTGACACAAATTCCTTGTCCTGACACAAATTCCAGGGTCCTGACACAAATTCCTTGTCCTGACACAAATTCCAGGCTCCCTGTGTTACCTCACCTCTGGCTGCAGCCTCAGAGCAGCCTGGGGGCAGTGTAGAGACAATCCCCACCTTGGCAGGCTCTGGGTGCCACCACTGGGCTGGGGCAGCACAGGACAGGCCAACCCTGCATGGAACCATCTGTGTCTGCAGATCTGGGGTCTGCCCCAGAGGTGCCCACAACTGAACAAGAATTTCAATCCTCAGGGGTTTCAAAATTCAAAGGTTTGTTTCCTTTTTCACCCCTTTACCTTTTATTTTTCACTCCCTGAAGGTCAAGGCTGGGTTTAATGAGCGGACAAGGAGCTATGAAATTTGGACAAACTCCCAGTGCAAAAAATACCAGGAGGTTTTGATCTGCTATGGACCTCATGACAACCAGAGGCTGCTGCTGGAATATGGATTTGTGGCCATGGACAACCCTCACAGCAGTGTTTATGTCTCAGCAGGTTGGATTCATGGATTGTCTGAGCACTGAAAGGCACAAAACCTGAGAACTGAGTGTGTGAGTTCTCAAGGAGTGCAAAAGGGTTTGATACCTCTTTAATGATTTAATTTTTGCTTCATTTAAAATATTTTTTGTTACCATTTTATTTAAAAAAATGTTAATAATAACAACTTCTGTGTAGAGATTCCAGCTGGATGTCTTAGATTGCAGCACTGGGGATTGAAATCCAGATCTCCACAAACTGGACTTGCTTGGAGTGTTTCATAACTTCAGGTGGAGTCAGGATTTCTGTTACAGGCACACAATCCTGGAGAGTGCTGATAGCTTTTGAGAATTCTGAAAGTTCTCCAAAATTCAACAGGTTTTGGTCTTAGTCCTACATGAAAAATATGGTTGAAATCTGTTCTCAGAATTGATGATTGTGGTTTCTCATACATACAATTTATTTAAATATTTAAACTGTATTTTTCTGCAGATACTCTCCTCAAATATTTCTCACCACTGGACAAGCAGAGAAAGGCCAAAGTTTCCATTCTAAAGGATCATGGTTTCCTAGAGTAAGTATCTGGAGTAAAAAAAATAGAATTATTTGTTTTTTAACAAACTCACTGCTTGGGAGAGATGGAGAAGTTGTAAACCCCAGTGTCAAAGCTGGAGATCCACCATGGCTGATGTGTCTCAGGAAGAAAAGTCACTCCAAAGCTCCCCTGACCTTCCTCTCATCCCTTGGACTGTGCAGGAACCTGACCTTTGGCTGGGAGGGACCATCCTGGAGACTCCTCACAGCCCTCAAGGTGCTGAGTCTGGCAGCAGAGCAATTGTGAGTTGGGGCAGCCTCAGGATTTATTGGGTGGGTGTGCAGGAGCCTTTGGCTTGGATTGCCTGGAATCACCAGGGTGGGAAGGGACCCCCAGGACCACCCAGTGCCACCCCAGCCCCACCAGCACCACCCCAATCCCTGTCCCCAAGGCCACATCCAGACTGCTCTGGGACAATTCCGTGACTCCAAACCTCCCTGGGCAGCTCAGCCCAAGGCCTGACCACTCTGCCAGGGAAATTTTCTGTGCCAATCTCCAACCTGAGCCTGCCCTGGTGCCATCTGAGGCCATTTCCTCTCCTCCTTTCCCTGCCCCTCCTGTCAGGAGCTGTGCAGAGCACTGAGGTCCCCCCTGAGCCTCCTTTGCTCCAGGCTGAGCCCCCCCAGCTCCCTCAGCTGCTCCTCACAGTTTGTGTTTCCCAGCCATTCAATATTTTCTGTTTCCCCTCACTCTTTGTTCCCTGCTGGCTGTGAGTGCCACACTGGGACAATTTTTGGATCTCCTGTGTCTGATTTGTGGACCCCAGGTGAGAAATGAAAAGAAGAAAGGCAGAGAACACCATTGGCTGTAAACTCCCTCCCCTTTTGCTGCTTTGCTGATTTCCTTTCCTGTATTATTTTCCCTTTCTATTTCAAGCGCCAGATATTCCTCAAGGCTCAGGCTCCTTTCAGGCCTTTTTCCTGTTGGTTTGATGAAATTTTTTATGCTTTTAATGTTTTGATTTCCTTGAGTCATGTGTTCCACAGGCTGGAATTGCAGGGCCAGGGAAGTTGCTGAAATTCATCCCCAGGGACTCTCAGTGCACTTGGAGCATTTATTCCAAATTCCAAATGGCAAATCTGCCTCAGACATCAGGGGTGGGAAATGATTACCTGCACTTTGCTTGGAATAAATGAAATGAGGGAATAAATTAATGAGCCAAGGCTTGTTCAGAGTTGTTTGTGCTTTGAAGATTCGTTGCTGAGTGGAATAAATTGATCTGAGAACTAAAAATAAATCCCTGGGCTGGGTTGTGAGCCCAGGTGAGGGCCAGGGCAGCAGAGCCACGTTTGGCATCCAGCTGGGGAGGGCAGCAAATCATTCTGAATTCTGAATTCTGAATTTTTCAAGCATTTTGGTTGCAGTGCCTGCTGGAGGAGGGTCCTGCTTGGTGGTGTCTCTTCAGCCAGGAATGAGCAGCAGGCTTTGGCTGCAGCAGCAAAAATTTGTCAGTTTTTAATAGAGGAGACCCAGCATGTCCTTGTCCAGGTAACCTGGGAAACAAGGGAGCTCAGATTCCTTTCTCTAGCAGAACAATGTCATTTTCTGAGTGACATTTTGATGATTTTTCCCTTTCCCTTTTTTTTGTTTTTCCTTTTTACTATCAAAGTTTCTCTTGTGAAATTAAAAAACCCCACTATTTTACCATAATCAATAAAATCCTTCCAGATTTCCACAGATTTTCTCTTCATGTCCTCTTAAATAATCAAAAATTTGAATCATTTCATCCCATTTGTCTTAACTCCAGATTTCCCAGTTGAAAAAGGACAAAGAGAAGCTCAAACCCCACCTGGCTCTGGTGGAAATGCTGCGCTCAGAAGACCTCAAGATCCTTCAAAAATCAGCTGAGATTCTTTGCAACACGAATTTAGGAACAGCTTGAGCCCCCTGGAGCTGAGACAGCTGTAATTGCTCAGGGATTATTGCCAGATTATTTCTCTTTTAATGGATTTGGGCAGCAAAGAATAATTAAAAAATTAATCAGAATAATTTTGTTCTTTGCTGTCCTTCACACAAAAGGTTCTGCTGAAGTGGAGAGTTTGAGCTCCTTGGTTTGGAGAAAAGAGAATTCTTTTAAAGGGCATTTCAGGGCAGGACCCTTATTTAAACTGCAGAAACTTCATTTGGAATTGGGATTCTCTTGTGATTATTTTCCATGATGTGATTTTAAAAAGTGTTTATTTTTGTAAATATATTACCTCATTTTCTACCAGACTTGTCTGTTTTATTTTTCTAAAATCCTTCCTGGAGCTGGAACTCCATTTCTCACATCCCTGAGGCCAATTCACTCCAGATTTGCCTAAATTATGTTTTTAAGTCACTTGCCACCATATTTTACTCTCTAATTAGGCCCTGCTCAGTTTAGATTGGATATCAGGATTTTTTTTTTAATGGGAAGGGTTGTAAAACATTGGAACAGGACACCCAGGGCAGAGTCCCCATCCCTGGGACTGCCCAAAACTGTGGATGTGGCACCTGAGGACTTGGTTTGATGGTGACCATGGGGTGATGGTTGGACTTGGAGCTTTCCAGCCTTAGGGATTCTGGGGTTTCCTGGCTCTGGGTGCCTCCTGAGGTTCCTTTGGGTTTGGGGGAATTCTCACCAGATTTTCTGCAGGTCCCCTGTGACTGTTTGACCTTCCTTTAATAAACCCCTTTTCATTCTCTACCACCAGCTGTCTTTCTAATTTTATCATTTTATCACAAAACGGTGCCAGAGTTAAAGGAGATAAGGCTGTTTGGCTGGTTTATTTATATATATTTTTTTTCCTGGGGATGGTTAATTTAAGAACAGCTCCTGTACAGTGTGTCTGGCGAGGTGAATACGAGTTTGACAAAAGTTGATTTGCTTTTCTGGGGGCTCCACATTTATTCCAGGTGCTTTGGAAATGAGCTCTGCTCCTGGAACTCCCACACACCCTCCAGGGAGAGCAGGCAAGGGGGTCTGGAAGTGCAGGAAAGAAGGCAGAGCACAGCAATTTATGTGTATATATATAAATATAACTTAAATTTAAGCTTAAACTTTTTTGATTCAACCTAAACTATGTGCAATACAGGCCTGAGAGCTGAGCTGCCTGAGGAAGCAGCAGCCCTGGGAATGCTCTCTACCTGTTTTACAGAATAAATCAAATTTTCAGAGTGAAAATTCTCCCTCTCAGCCTCTACTTTGAGCTGCAAACAGCATCTCGGTGATGTGCTGACAACATTTCACTCTGGCTCTCTGTTCCCTGGGAAAGGATTGAGCTGGGACCTTACTGTGGGGAAAAAAAAAGAAAAGTTTGATTTCCCTCGTGGTCTAAATTCCCTTTTGGATTGAAGCTGAAATCTGAGCAACAGTGGGAATAAACTCAGCTTCTGCCCTGGAGTGCTGCAAACCTGGGCCAGAGCAGGGCAGGGGGTTGGATTCACTCCCAGCTTGTGCAGGGTCACCCAAAAAATGACATTGAGGGGCTGGAGCTGGGCCAGAGAGGGGAAAAACAACTGGGAAAGGGCTGGAAAGCAAATCCTGGAGCAAAGGAGGCTCAGGGGGGACCTCAGTGCTCTGCACAGCTCCTGGCAGGAGGGGCAGGGAAAGGAGGAGAGGAAATGGCCTCAAATTTCATTCCTATTGGATATTGGGAAAATAAAATCCCTGGCAGAGTGGCCAGGCCTTGGGCTGAGCTGCCCAGGGAGGTTTGGAGTCACGGAATTGTCCCAGAGCAGTCTGGATGTGGCCTTGGGGACAGGGATTGGGGTGGTGCTGGTGGGGCTGGGGTGGCACTGGGTGATCCTGGGGGGCTTTTCCCACCTTGGTGATCCTGGGATTCAAGGAAAGCTGAAGTGGGAAGGCGCTCAAAGACAAACTGGGTTCGTTTAGGTAATAAGAGCCACCAGATTTCATGTGTAAAGAGCACGAGGCAAAAATAGCACAGTTGATTTTTTTTTTTATTTTTTTAACAGAGGTGTTGATTTAGTGCAGTCACTGAAGTCACTGAAAAATTACAAACATGAAACCTCCTGACAAAATCTTTGCTGTGTCAGTTTATGCCAATAAAACCTGGATTTCCTTTGATCTCCTGCAGAAAGTGGCTCCCAGTTGAGAGTTTTCTCCTGTAATGTGTGCAGCTCATCCATCTCTGCCGAGTGCCCTCAGGCCTGTCTGGTTTGGGACAAGATAAGGGAGTATCAACTTCACAGCCTGATAATTACAGCTTATAAATAAGCTATGAAAACACTGCCAATGACATTTCCAAAAGAAAGAGCTTTTTAAAATGATCTTGTCCAAAAGTGCTACACTTGGGCAGAATTCGTAATGTTTGTTTGCAGTCAGTGATTCAAGTGATGGATTTAATGTTCTCTGGAAGACAGGAAAATATCCCAAAAAAAACTTTATGGGTTTCTTTAAACAGAGGCATGGTCAGGTGGCTGCCCCTGGATCCCTGGAAGGGTCCAAAGCCAGGCTGGGTGGGATTTGGAGGAACCTGGCAGGGGATGAAATAATTTGTAATGTCCCTCCCAACCCAAACCATTCCAGAAATGGGAAGAAAAAAATTCCATTTCCAGCTCATTTCACTGCATGTTGTAGTGGATATCCGTAATCCCAGAATTCAGCTTTAGAAAGCACTGCACTGAAGTGTATTCAGGGGAAAAGCAAAGATAATTAATCCCAAATCAATTGTATAAAATGTAAAACCAATGCAATCTCTGTGCTGTCCACTAGATGATGCAGCTGTACCGCAGAGAAACAAGGAGTTACAGTAAATCCACATCCAATTATCATCCTATTTACTGTGTTACATTTATAACAGAAAAAAGCATTGTCTCCAGTGATGTACCATAACTGCATTTAGATAAATAGTTCAAATGTCATTTTCTTGGTGCTCTGAAAGCGAAACATGAAGGTTTGTAGTCTTTTATCTTCTCAGTTTTATTGGGATTTAACTTGGTTGTGCAGGTTTCCTCGTGGCATTCCTCTTGGAACTGTCACTCAAGACAGCTCAAATCATTGCCTGGATGATCTTGAAGGTCTCTTCCAGCCCTGGTGACTTCAAGAACTCCACTTTGATGGATTAATGAGTGGGATTGCAGTGGAGAAATGTCTGTTCCTGTGTTTTATTCCTTCAGAATGAGGGGCCTGACGGATCTCTGACGCAGATCCTTCCCAACAATGTCCTTGGATGGAGCAGATTGAAACATTTCCTCTGACTGGGGGCATTTTGGAGAAGGGAAACTTCAGGGTGACCTCATTGTGGCCTTGCAGGACCTGAAGGAAACATGGAGAGAGACAATTTCCAAGGGATGGAGGAACAGGACACAGGGAATGGCTCCCAGTGCCAGAGGGCAGCGCTGGGTGGAATTTTCATGGGAGCTTTCAGTCACCCAGACTTAAAGAGATGAATAATGATTCAATGAAGTTGTTCCATGGGGCTGGGAGGGAAAATTACCCATAAAACAGGAAATAATGGGATTAAACGTTCACCTGTAGAGACTCCTGGAGCATCATTTGGGGAAATCAGGGAGGATGATTGGCATGGAACCCTTGATGGATGGAGGGATTTGGGAGCAGGATGGGCAGAGGGATGGAGCAGCTCTGCTGGCAGGAAAGGCTGGCACAGCTGGCATTGTTCACCTGCACAGGAGAAGCTTTGGGCTGAGCTCAGGGTGGCCTTGCAGGGCCTGGAGGAGCCCCAGGAAAGCTGGAGAGAGACAATTGCCAGGGGATGCAGGGACAGCACACAGGGAATGGCTGCCAGTGCCAGAGGGCAGGGCTGGGGGGGATCCTGGCCATGAGGAATTGTTCCCTGGCAGGGTGAGCAGGGCTGGCATGGAATTCCATCCCTGCATCCCTGGCAGTGCCCAAGGCCAGGCTGGACACTGGGGACAGCGGGAGGTGTCCCTGCCATGGCAGGGGTGGCACTGGGTGGGATTTAGGCTCCCTCCCAGCCCAAAGCGTGCCATGGTGCTGGAGCAATCCCAGCTGGCTCTGCATCCCTCGCAGCCATTCCAGGGCTCTGCATGTGCCCCTTCAGGGCTCCCTCCTGCTGGGGCTGCCCTGGCAGGGCCGGCTGGGCCCCGTGACCCCGGGCAGGCAGCGACGAGGGGACAAGGGACACTCTCAGCAGGGGCTGCTGCCACTCTAGGCTGTACCAGCCTGCCCGGGCTGCCTCCCAGAGCTTGTCCGGAATAAACCAACAAGGAACTGTGTGGGAAATGGATTTATAGAAAATTTTAAAAGTTTAATGGAAGATTTATATAGTGTGTGATAAAATAAGTTTATTACAATAAGTATAGTGTGTTACAACAGAAGTTTATATAAATTTAAGTTTATACACTTAATAAAATGTAATGTAATTTAATGTAATATAATATAATATAATATAATATAATATAATATAATATAATATAATATAATATAATATAATATAATATAATATAATATAATATAATGTTATGTTATGTTATGTTATGTTATGTTATGTTATATTATACTATATTATATTATATCACATTACATCACATTACATCACATTACATTATATTACATTATATCACATTATATCACATTATATCACATTATATTACATTATATCACATTATATTATATTATATTATATTATATTATATTATATTATATTATATTATATTATATTATATTATATAACATAACATGACATGACATAACATAATATAATGTAATGTGATATAATGTGATATAATATAATATAGTATAGTATAATATAATATAATATATAATATAATATAATATAATATAATATAATATAATATAATATAATATAATATAATATAATATAATATAATATAATATAATATAATATAATATAATGTGATATAATGTGATATAATGTGATATAATGTAATATAATGTAATGTGATGTAATGTGATGTAATGTGATATAATATAATATAGTATAACATAACATAACATAACATAACATAACATAACATAACATAACATAACATTATATTATATTATATTATATTATATTATATTATATTATATTATATTATATTATATTATATTATATTATATTATATTATTTATATACAATAATTTTTAAAGTAATATTAGTAATAGTGCCTTGTGTACTTCACTGTACACAACAGTCAATAACCAACAAGCTTATAGTGTATTGTAATTAGGAAATAATTGGCTTCTGATTGTGATGGTCTGAATTATAACATCTGCATTGTCTCACCCTTCTCATGAGACTGAAAATAGAATAAAAGTTTTTAAAATGTCTCTCAGTTACCCCATCTCTGGGTCAGAAAAAGGCTTAACCCAACAGAATTTCAGGGAATTTGTGTGTCCTTCCCATGAGATGAGTTTTGAAAGGACAGGGATGGACTTTTGGGGAATTTGGGTGTCCTAGGGATGGAATTTGGGTGTCCCAGGGATGGAATTTTGGGGAATTTGGGTGTCCTTCCCATGAGATGAACTCTGCAAGGGCAGAGATGGAATTTGGGGGAATTTGGGTGTCCCAGGGATGGAATTTGGGGGAATTTGGGTGTCCTAGGGATGGAATTTCAGGGAATTTGGGTGTCCTTCCCATGAGATGAACTCTGCAAGGACAGAGATGCTCGCCGGGGCTGGTCTGGCCTGCAGAGGATGTTGGGGAGGGATCAAGAGGGATCTTCTGGGATTTTTTTGGCATTGCTGGAGCCTTTTTACACTGGTCCACCTGGAGGTGTCAATGCTCCTTGCACAGATGGATATGGACACAGATCCCAGGTGGGAAATCTCTCATTTTCTGTTATAGCAGTTTATCCCAGAATTCCAGAATTTTTTGGCTTGTAATGGGACCTTAAGGAACCATCCAGTTCCACCCCTGCCACAGGCAGGAACACCTTCCACTGGAAAATTCAGGTGTTCCTTCCAGGGCAGGAATACCTTCCACTGGAAAAATCAGTCAGGGAGTTGTGGAGAGCAAGGAAAAAAAAAAAAAAAAAGGAAGAGAGAAACAACACTGAAAAACCCTGAAAGGTTAAACATTCCTGATTTCCAAATAAAATGTTTTTGTTAGAGAAAATGGGCAGATCCTTGTGAAGCAAAGAAACCCCAGACCCCTGCAAGATGAAACAGCGTGAAAAATGTGGTTAATGCACCCAGATTCTCTGGAGCTTCCCCCTGCTCTCCCCGCTGGGTCACGATTTGGATCTAAGGCAACAACAAAATGCGACTGCTGAATGTCAAGGAGGGGGAAACGGGAGCGTTCCCTGGATAATTCACAAAGCAGCTGCTGCTGCTGGGCCGTGTTAGCCAGGAAAAGATGCTGCTCCCCTTGGGAGGAAGAGACAAATTTCTGCTAATTTGGGGCTGTAGGGGCAGCAGGGTTGTGGTGCTTTGTGAGCCCAGCAGACAGCAAAGAGGACTGAGGCGAAAACTCCTGACAGTTTGGATACAAATGTGCAGCTAAATGGACCCAAATCCTCTGTCTAGAAGGAGAAAAGTCAAGAGAGAGCTAACAGTGAGTTGTTTAAATCATTCTTTAAACACAGTCGGAGGGCCTGAGCTATTTTTACCTGTCTCGAAGCTCTCCAAGATTAATAAATAATTAAAAATTGTTGCAGACATCTTTTCATGAAAAATCCTTTCTTTAGGATTTTTCCTCTTGAGAAGCTGAGAGGCCTCAGGAACAAAATGTAAACATTGATTATCTGCTGCTGTGGAATGGAACAAGTAGATCTTTGATTAGCCCATCTTAAATGTTTACAATTAATAACCAATCACAGCCCAGCTGGCTTGGGCAGAGAGTCTGAGACAGAGCCTTTGTTATCATTCTTCATTTTTCTATTCTTAGCTTAGCCTTCTGATTCTGAAGAATAGGAGAAACCTTTTCTTCTATTCTTTTAGTATAGTTTTAATGTAATATATATCATAAAATAATAAATCCAAACCTTCTGAAACATAGAGTCAGATCCTTCATCTCTTCCCTCATCCAAGAACCCCTGTGAATACCGTCACAAAAAATAAATATAAATAATATAAAATACTAATAATTAGTTTAAAAATATGGAATATCCTGGCTCTTTTTGGTTGCAGTTGATTCATAAATCAAGTGCTGATGGCAGAAAGCTCCATCCAGCCTCTTTGCCCTCTGCCCACTTCAACACTGGGGAATCATTCCCTCCATTAACGCCCTGAAATTTCTGAGGAGTGATGTGGAACAGGAGTCCCAGCAACTCCTCCTTTGTTTATAGCCAGAAACTCTCTGGCTGCTTAACAGAACACGAAAGGCAGCTCCTTTCCTATTACTGTCAAACAAACCTCGCCTCCCCGCTCGCGTCCCGCGGGGTTTGTCACCGGCAGGAAGCGCAAACCCGGCCCTGCACAGAGCTCCCAGTCACTTCAGAGGGGGGAAAAGAGCCCTTTCATCATGCTCGGTTTTCCCCGCTGCTTTATTTCACTGGAAACATCACTCACTACCAAATGGTCTTTGTCAGGAGTAATTGGCAAACGCTGGAGGCGCTTTTCGAGGCCGTCTGGATGGAAAATCTCAAAAGCTGTTGTCTGCACTGAAAGAAAATATTGCATTTGATCTTTTTTTATGATTGCTGCAGACATGATGTATGTCTGCATTCCTCAGCCTGAGGAATTCTCCCTGTTTGGGTTTCTCTGCCTTTCAGTGACAGGAAGTAGCACTTCACCCTCATTTTGCAGTATTGTCTGGGAATTAACCACAACATAACAGTGATGTACATTTGCTTTTTGTGCTTCACAGAGGTCGGTTTTTATTAGCCATTTCTTGTGGTTTTCTCGTTGGCAAGTGGCAGATTGCCTCAGCGATAGCCGTGGCTGTTGCATTTCAGCTGGGTTTGTATTTAAAAGTGGATTTCTTCTGGTGGCTCCTTCCTAAGTGATGTCCAGCTCTGAGATCCCCGTGCCACAAATCAGCTCTTCCCTACTGCAGTTGTACAAAGGTGGCACTGCCCTGGTCACCTCTGCCCCTGAGAGTTCGTGTCACCCAGAGAAAGGACAGACAGAATGTGACACTTACCCTGGGGATTCCTGGCATGGAACTGTGGAATCGTGGAATGGTTTGGGGTGGAAGGAACCTTAAAGGTCACCCAGTGCCATGGCAGGGACACCTCCCACTGTCCCCAGTGTCCAGCCTGGCCTTGGGCACTGCCAGGGGTGCAGGGATGGAATTCCATGCCAGCCCTGCCCACCCTGCCAGGGAACAATTCCTCATTGCCAGGATCCCACCCAGCCCTGCCCTCTGGCACTGGCAGCCATTCCCTGGGTGCTGTCCCTGCAGGCCTTGTCCCCAGTCCCTCTGCAGCTCTGCTGGAGCCCCTGCAGGCCCTGCCAGGGGCTCTGAGCTCTCCTGGAGCTTCTCCTCTCCAGCCTCTTGGGAATGGCACAGAATCATCAAAGTGGACGAGAGTTCAGGGTCACCCAGTGCCATCACCCCAATCCCTGTCCCCAAGGCCACATCCAGACTGCTCTGGGACAATTCAGTGACTCCAAACCTCCCTGGGCAGCTCAGCCCAAGGCCTGACCACTCTGACAGGGAAATTTTCTGTGCCAGTCTCCAACCTGAGCCTGCCCTGGTGCCATCTGAGGCCATTTCCTCTCCTCCTTTCCCTTGGGACAGGACCGGAGACACCAAACCCCATCTCAGTAGATCTGGCAGATTCAGGCCCATTGGAAAAGGGGATTTATTAATTCTGCTGCCTATGGAATAATTTGGTGCAATAACACACAGTGCAGAATTCAACAATATGAGTATTTTTTTATTTTTTGTGGCTATTGGGCCACATCTGCCATGACTCTGTTGATTGTCACTTTTTCACAGTTTCCAAATTAATGCCACATCAGAGACTCCTAAGCCAACAGCACAATTATTGAACAAAACCATGTGAGATTGTGAGGAAAATTAAAGGAAAACTCTGGCAGTCAAAAGTTTTGTGTTTTTGTGATTATCCTCCAGCAGTTACTGTTGTCTTCTTGTAAATCTTATAACGAATATTCAGGGATGTTTTCCTTTATTTTTGTCACCAATCAGCAGAACATTAAATGCACAAAGAACTCTTCTTCGTTTTTCTCCCTTCTGCTGACAGGAGGAGCTGAGAACTCAGTGATGTGGGTGAGAAATGATCAGGATTTTATTAAAGGAGAAGGAGAGAGTGGAATGCCAGACCCCACAGGGTGTCACTTAATTCTGAATTTGTGCAGGGCTGTGTAGTCAGAGAAAAGGCAAGAGAAGACCAGACACCCACGGAGATGTTGGAGCATCCAGCAGATCAGAGAATCCCAGAATCTCTGATGTTGGGAAAGATTTCCAAGGTCACAGAGTCCCAGCTGTGCCCCATGGGCACCTTGTGCCCAGCCCAGAGCACTCAGTGCCACCTCCAGGGCACACCTGCAGGGATGGGCACTGCAAAGCTCCCTGGGCAGCCCCTGCCAAGGCCTGAGCTCCCTTTCCATGGGCAAATTGCTGCTGCTGTCCCAGCTGAGCCTGCCCTGGCCCAGCCTGAGGCCGCTCCCTCTGCTCCTGTCCCTGTTCCCTGGCAGCAGAGCCCGACCCCCCCGGCTGTGCCCTCCTGGCAGGGACTTGTGCAGAGCCACGAGGGCCCCTGAGCCTCCTTTGCTCCAGCCTCAGCCCCTTCCAGCTCCTCAGGGATTCTGCAGCCCCTTCCAGCTCCCTCAGGGATTCTGCAGCCCCTTCCAGCTCCTCAGGGATTCTGCAGCCCCTTCCCAGCTCCATTCCCTGCCCTGGACACTCTCCAGCCCCTCCAGGGCTCTCCTGCAGGAGCAGAACTGGGCCCAGCCCTCGGGGTGTCCCAGCACAGAGGGACAATCCCTGCCCTGCTCCTGCTGCACACACAATTCCCCATCCAGCCCAGCTGCCAGGGGCCTTCTTGCCCCCCTGGGCACCCCTGGGCTCGTGTCCAGCCCCTGTCACAGCACCCCCAGGGCCTTTTCCAGCCCTCCAGCCCCTCTGCCCAGCCTGGATCTCTCTGGGGTTGTGGTGGCCTCATCCCACGGATCCAGCCTGTCCTGGTCCATCCCAGCTGCCCTGGCCATATTCCAGCCTTTTCTTCAGGAATGGATTTACGCCATTACAGATTTATTCTTCACCTGAGGCACTTTCAATTTCACTGGCAAATTTAATTTGGGGATTTGGCTGCCTGCAGGGTACAGGTGTCACCTTGGGACAGTTGGGTTGTGGTGTGTGAAAATGCTGCTTCAGTGCTCAGCAAGAGCCAAAAATTCATGAACAGAGCATTTTTTGTGCCCTTTATAACTCATGGATGTACCTCCTTACAGACAGGAAGAATAGAAGAATAGAATAGAATAGAATAGAATAGAATAGAATAGAATAGAATAGAATAGAATAGAATAGAATGGAATGGAATGGAATGGAATAGAATAGAATAGAATAGAATAGAATATGCAAATTATATAATATAAATAAAATAAATTTATTTAAATAAATATATATATTTCTATATATAAATAATATATATTTCTATATATAGAAATAAAATATAATAGACTAGAATAGAATAAATAAATAATATAATATCATATAACATAATATAGGAATATAATGTAATGTAACGTAATGTAATGTAATGTAACATAATATATAATATAACATAACATAACATAATATAATATAATATAATATAATATAATATAATATAATATAATATAATATAATATAATATAATATAATATAATATAATATAATACAATACAATACAATACAATATTAGTACAATAACAGACACTGCTTTGGGCATCACTTCTCAAATCCAGCAGAATTAAAGAAAAGAGCAGAGATTGAAGTGATCCCTGCAGAAATGAAGATTAAAGATAGAAATTTCCTTAAGTTTGGGAAAATGGACAAATGGGGTAAGAAAGGGTCACCATGGGTGCCTATAAAATCCTGAATAGCACAGAGAAGGCAGATAGGGAAAGCTGAAATCTTCTTTCCCAAAACACAAACAGTGGGGGGTGCCTGGTGGGATTATAAAGCCAAAAAACAAAAGGAAAGAGCTTTTCCCAGCAGTGTGGAATTGGTTCGTGGAGCTTTATTGCCTCAAGATGTCCTGGAGGCCAAAAGGAGAAGCGTTTTCCAGAAGGATCGGGACAAGGACAGTGCCAATGGATGCAAACTGGGACAAGAGCATCACTTTGTTCTCTGCTTTTGGCTTTTCCCTGGAGCCTCTGTCCCAGCTGGACACTGGGATGGAGTCTGTCTGTTCCCATAGGAATTGCTGTTCCTCTCTCTGGTTTGGGAAGATGCCAGATGATGTTTCCTCAGCCCTGATGCTTCTGCTGCTCCCTCTCTTCAAGCTCTGTCCCCACCAAAGGTGTGGGATGTGCCTGGCAGCCACAAACTGGCATTGGGTGGGAGCTCCAATTCCTGAATGGAGAGAATCATGAATGTGTGAAAACCAGCTTCAGTCTCCTGTGAAAATGTAAAAAGTTTAATAAAGGACAACGGGAGACAAGGAGCACAGAGCAAAGGTTGTTACTCAGCCAAGAGCACCCTGTTATCCTTGGGGATACCCCTTAAATACCTTTTCATTCCATCAGCCCTTTGCATATTCATATTCATGTATGCACAGTAAGCTTTTCCCCAAAGCAGTTTACATGTTCCAATAATTGTTTAGCATATCTTCTTCTTGGGTCCACTTTTTTAGAGCATGTGTATTCCTTGGGTGTGGTTTCAGTCCTTTTTTATCATCATCTTCAGTTTTTGGGCCCTGGCCCACACTGCCTTCAGAGGGTGAGCACTGATAGCTGTGTACAGATGTGTACAGGTGTGCTCATCCTGTGTGCATTGGGTGTTATCCCACCCAAGCAAGGAGTTTAACACAAGCACACTGATATCAGCTATTTCACTGAGCTTAATTAACAACAGAAACAAAACCCATACCTTTGTAACAAAGCTACTTTAACACCACGCTATAAAATCCATTTTAATATTTGCAAAAAGCCAATATTATAATATGTAATTCTAACAAATGGTTTGGGTTGGAAGGGACGTTAAAATCACCCCATTGCCATGGGCAGGGACACCTTCTGCTATCCCAGGGAGGGAATATCCACAATTTCTCTGGGAATCCTGTGCCAGGGCCTCGCAGGAATTACCCTGTACAAATCCCCAGGTCTGCTCTAAGCTCTCTGACTCTGTGACTTAAGGCCAGGCTTAACAACTGCTCAACACTTTTATTATTTCAGTCTTAAGGAGCCTTTCTTAGGTAAATCCTCTCTGGGTTTGCAAGTTTGACTTAGTCATGATGAGTTTTTAAGGGAAAAGGACTGGCTCTGTGTCTTACTCCTTCAACAGCACAAAATTTAAAATCCAGTAGGGTTTAAAAGAAAAACATGATCTGCTTAGTGGACTTCAGTGGCATTTCAGGACCTTAAGATCCTGATTATCCATCTCAAAACCAAGTGGTGTTTTATTTCTCCCTTATAATCCTCCAGATGTGGCTCAGTGTGCATCTTACACAGATTTTTTTATTCCTTAATTTAATTTTTTTTAAAGAGTAAAGGCTAATGAATATTTGGGTTAAAATTCTTGGTGTGCACGGCTTGGATTTGGTGCTTCACCACTTATCTGCAGCCAAGAATATTTTTAAGAAGCTCTTGTAAGGCTTGCAGGAAATGTATGTGAGCTTTAAATGTCAGGTCTGGAGGGAGTTGAGAAATATTGCAATTGTTTTTGGGTTTGAACTTGTGTGATTCATGACGTGAATGGGGGTTTGTGCCTTTTCCTGCTCTTCCCAGGATCCTTTTGCAATTTCTCTGCAATGAAATTCTCCTCTTTGTATCATCCTGGTGTTGTTTTAAGGCAAAACCAAATCATCAAATGTGGGATTGTAACTGGGGAGCCAGAGAGGGAGCGAAGCAGAGAATAGGAGCAGAAAAGCTGATTTTCCCCAGGTTTTTCATGAGGAATTCACTGTGAGAATTGGAGCAAAGCCAGTTCAGGATCCCCTGGATGCTCTTATGGCTGTAGGGAGAGCAGATCTCAAAATCAATGGGAGAGCCCTTCAGCATCATCCAGTGCCATGATCATCATCATCATCATCATCATCCCAAACCCTGTCCCCAAGGACGCCTCTGGGACACTCCCAGGGACACCACGGCAACTCCACTGATGCCTTGTGCAGGCTGCCCCAGAGCAGAGGCTGGGCAGAGCTCCAGAATAAAGCAGGGATTTATTCACAGCATCTCCTCCATGGATGCACCTTGGGCAGCACCAGAGCCCAGCCAGGGCTGCACCCAGGATGAACCAAAATGGCCCCAAAATGCACGGCCGGGCACGGGCTCTGTCCCTGGGATCAGTTCTGCTCCATTTGCACCTTGCAGTTCATTGTCCCATTCCAGCTTTAGCCCTGCAGTCCCACCCTGCTTGTTTTTCTCTCTCCAGCCCACGGGGTTTGTGCTCCTGGGCTGAGATTTGGGTCATTTGTCCTTGGTGCCCAGCTGGAGCAGGAATTGTTTTGTCTCCCTGCTCTGTGCACAGAGCTCACCATCCCTGAATGTGAACCTAGACCCACACACTAAAGCAGCACAGAACCCAAAAAACATAAAATCTAAACTTGAGGCATCACCACCACCTCGCTGGGCAGCTTCCAGTGCCCTTTGGGGAGGAATAAAAACCCTTGGAACACCTTTAGAGGCGCAGCAGCGAGGTGTGAATCACCCATTACACAGCTCTGTTTGCTCTCATCAAATATCCATGATGCAAGAAGGGTCACAGCCGATATTTCCTTATCTTTGGGTTTGTTTGAAGACCAAACCACAGCCGTGTTGGGATAAAACAACCGAGGTTTGATAGCGCTGTTAAGTCCTCTCCCAGCTCACCACGAAAACCTCAGGGCTGATACACTCCTGCAGAGGAATTAAAACAATTCCTTGGCTCTCGCTGAGAGGGGAAAGGAGATGCAAAGCCACGGCTGGAAGATTTTCCCAGGGGGATGAACTGCTTGGAAAAAAAACTCCAGCTGGAGTTTTCAAAAGTGTGCCCAAAGAAAATCAACATTTCATGTGCCTGATTGCCTTGGGCACCTTGGAGAACCCAAACCAAAGGTGATATCATGGGTAATTCTCCCAACATCACTACAGAGCCAAAGAAATGTCTTAAAGACAGGAGTTTTACAGCTTTTCCCCTGTAAGGATAATTTTTATTGTGCTTCTGACTGATTTATAGAGAACTGTATCAAGGGAATAAGACAGGGGGTGTGTGTTGAGACTTTCCTGCAAATTAACCTGGATATTAGATGAAATATATATATAGTGAACATGCTGCAGCACTGCTCTGGGATGCTGGTCCTTCCCAAATATTTGGAATATTCATGGGCTCATGGATTTGCAGGAGATGGTGCCTTGAGCCTCACACTGTCCAGCCTGGGCAGGGTTCAATGCCAGGTGAGGAGGGGTTATCCAGCCCAGGGAAATGGTGGAATCACCATTCCTGGGTGTTAGGAAAATTCATCCACAAACAGCAGAGGTTTATGTCCAAAATGGAGACAGAGGAGTCCTTTTACTTTATTCCAATAAAGAATAAAGGCCATGGGGCACTCCCCTGGGGTCTTTTGGAGGATGCAGCCTCCTTTATATCCCAATTTCCTGGCTGCATTTCCCTTCTCTCTTTCCCCATTGGCTGAGGTACTTGAGAGGTTCAGACATCCCAAAACACCTGATACCAGAGATTCCCCTCTAATGTACAACAATCCCTTTTAATTTTTAATTCTTATGGAATTTAGGGGTTTCCCCATTGTTTCTTTCATCTTTCAATGTGCAATTTCATTTATCAGCAAACCTAAAGTTTATTTGTAAGGGTAAATCTCTTTTTCCATTCATCACTCAGTGGAATTCTTCCCATTGTTTCTTTTATCTCCCAGTGCTGGTTTTATCTACCAGAAGACCCAGAGCTGGTTTGTAAAGACAAATCTGCCATTCCTCTCATGGGGGGATTTCAAGCCCTGCAGGTGTGGCACTTGGGGACATGGGTTAGTGGTGGCCTGGCAGTGCTGGGGAATGGTTGCCTTGATAGTTTTGGAGGGTTTTTCCAATGAAATCATTCCATGATTCCATTGCATTTCCATGGTACACACGCCTGGAGCTCTGTGTGAATCACAAACCAAGTGGTTTTTGCTTTTCATTCTGTCAGAGGTTTTAGTGTGAATCCTGGAGGATTTGGGCACTCTGGATGTTCACCTGGCATTGAACACTTCAGGGGTAGTCCAGCTGGGCTGGATGGGGAATTGTGTGTGCAGCAGGAGCAGGGCAGGGATTGTCCCTCTGTGCTGGGGTCCCTCCAGGGCTGGGCCCAGTTCTGGTCCTGCAGGAGAGCCCTGGAGGGGCTGGAGCGTGTCCAGGGCAGGGAACGGAGCTGGGAAGGGGCTGCAGAATCCCTGAGGGAGCTGGAAGGGGCTGCAGAATCCCTGAGGGAGCTGGAAGGGGCTGCAGGATCCCTGAGGAGCTGGGAAGGGGCTGCAGAATCCCTGAGGGAGCTGGAAGGGGCTGCAGAATCCCTGAGGAGCTGGAAGGGGCTGCAGGATCCCTGAGGAGCTGGGAAGGGGCTGCAGAATCCCTGAGGGAGCTGGAAGGGGCTGCAGAATCCCTGAGGAGCTGGAAGGGGCTGCAGAATCCCTGAGGAGCTGGAAGGGGCTGCAGAATCCCTGAGGAGCTGGAAGGGGCTGCAGAATCCCTGAGGGAGCTGGAAGGGGCTGCAGAATCCCTGAGGAGCTGGAAGGGGCTGCAGAATCCCTGAGGAGCTGGAAGGGGCTGAGGCTGGAGCAAAGGAGGCTCAGGGGCCCTCGTGGCTCGGCACAAGTCCCTGCCAGGAGGGCACAGCCGGGGGGGTCGGGCTCTGCTGCCTGTCCCAAGGGAAAGGAGGAGAGGAAATGGCCTCAGATGGCACCAGGGCAGGCTCAGGTTGGAGACTGGCACAGAAAATTTCCCTGGCAGAGTGGTCAGGCCTTGGGCTGAGCTGCCCAGGGAGGTTTGGAGTCACTGAATTGTCCCAGAGCAGTCTGGATGTGGCCTTGGGGACAGGGATTGGGGTGATGCTGGTGGGGCTGGGGTGGCACTGGGTGATCCTGGAGGGCTCTTCCAGCCCTGATAACTTTGCAATTCTCCGTTTTAAACACCTGCCAGGGCTCAGTTGCCCTTTGCTGTCCTGTCTGTGAGAAGGTGCTGTGCTTTTCAGGCTGTCACTGGCAGCAGCTCTGACCTTGGGACTGTAAATGCTGAACCTCTTCAGCCTGAGCTGAAAGAAAGAAAAGCCCTGACCAACTCTGGAAGTAGCAGCAGCCACTCCTGTG
This sequence comes from Melospiza georgiana, assembly GCF_028018845.1. Taxonomy (NCBI): domain Eukaryota; kingdom Metazoa; phylum Chordata; class Aves; order Passeriformes; family Passerellidae; genus Melospiza; species Melospiza georgiana. The sequence goes on along the minus strand of NC_080431.1, from coordinate 119,294,886 downwards.
GCCCACCCAGGGTTTCCAGCCTGCAGAGCAGCAGGCTGAACATGTGTCAGGATGAGGAAAAGGCACTCTGGCCTGCGCTGAGGTTTCCATCTGTTTCCACTCCTCCTGCAGCAATGTGGGCACCACGCCTCCTGAGGGTTTGAAGACAACGGCAGGCTTCCACCCTGAAGAGTAAAAACCTCCTTGATGAGAAGATCTTTGATGACACGCGGAGGTTTTCTGTGTCCTCTGCTCTCAGCTCTGCACATGGAGCAGCTGCCACCTGTGGTGGTGTTCTCAGGGGGCCCAGGATGAGGGGAGAGATGAGAATCTTGACTCCATGTTGCAGAAGGCTGATTTGTTGTTTTATGATATATATTCTACTAATTATAACATATAATTATATATTATAAGTATAAATTTACTATATCAAAGCTATATAAAATTATATAACTATAATTACATAATTATGAAATTATATAACTATAAATTTGCTATATAAAAACTATATAAAATTATATCTTAAAACTATAATAAATTATATCTTACAACTATAATAAAAGAAGAAAGGAGTTCATCAGAAGGCTGGCAATGAAAAGAATGGAGTGGAATGATAATAAAATCTTGTGACTGACCAGAGAGTCTGAGACAGCTGAACTGTGATTGGCCATTATTTAAAAACAATCACATGAGACCAATCAAAGATGCACCTGTAGCAGGATAATTATTGCTATAATTATTATAATTACAGGATAATTATCATTATGATAATTATCCTGCTACAGGATAATTATAACAATTAGAGTATATAATAATTATTATATAACTATAATATAATATTATATAACTATAATATAATATCATAGTATATAATAATTATATTATATATTAATAATCAAAATATACCATATAATAATTATATAACAATTGTATGATATACAATAATTATACAATATAAGTTATATAATAATGTATTACGCACAGCAGCAGATAATCAATGTTTACATTTTGTTCCTGAGGCCTCTCAGCTTATCAGGAGAAAAATTCCTGGCGAAAGGATTTTTCAGAAAATATCCTGGCTCCAGCCAGCCTGGCTGGGACATCCTCCTTGCCAGGGCAGCTGTGCAGAGCTCTGCATCCCACGGCTGAGGGGAACAGCAGGAGGGGGCAGGGAATGGGGTCAGGACCACACCTGCAGTCCTGGTGTTGAGCTGACAGCAAGAGACCCATGAGGAGATTGCAAAGGGGCAGCAAAATCTGTGTTTGGGCAGCAGGAGCTGACCTGGATTGTGGAGGTGGATCTCTGACTCGCCAGGATGAGGATTAATTTGTGTTTACAAGTGAGATTGTCCTGGGAGAATCACACAGAATTACAGACACATCAAGGTGGGAGAGCCCTTCAGGATCACCCAGCCCCACCTGCACCACCCCAATCCCTGTCCCCAAGGCCACATCCAGACTGCTCTGGGACAATTCCAGTGACTCCAAACCTCCCTGGGCAGCTCAGCCCAAGGCCTGACCACTTTTCTGCCAGGGAAATTTTGTTTCTAATCTCTATTCTGAAGCTTTAGAAGATTAGCTGGTTACCTGTCACCTTTTAAATAAGGACCAGAAGCTCAAAGAAAACTTGAGCAGCACAGCAGCAGCTCTCACCTCAACCCCAGCACTGATTTACCCCAGGATCTGCTCCAGCCAACTTTTTATCCTGTTTTATATCCCAGCAGGTACAGAGAATTGGGCTGACGAAGGAGGGAAGGTGTGTTTGTTTTGGAAGTGCTCTGGTAAATACCACGACTAACATGACAATAAAAAAGGAGTGCACTGCCCCTCTGAGGGAATAGGAACAAAATATGGGTAGGAACTCCTGACAGGAGGGGCAGTGAGGGGGGTCGGGCTCTGCTGCCCTGTCCCAAGGGAAAGGAGGAGAGGAAATGGCCTCAGATGGCACCAGGGCAGGCTCAGGTTGGAGACTGGCACAGAAAATTTCCCTGGCAGAGTGGTCAGGCCTTGGGCTGAGCTGCCCAGGGAGGTTTGGAGTCCCTGGAATTGTCCCCGAGCAGTCTGGATGTGGCCTTGGGGACAGGGATTGGGGTGGTGCTGGTGGGGCTGGGGTGGCACTGGGTGGTCCTGGGGGTCCCTTCCCACCCTGGTGATTCCAGGCAATCCAAGCCAAAGGCTCCTGCACACCCACCCAATAAATCCTGAGGCTGCCCCAACTCACAATTGCTCTGCTGCCAGACTCAGCACCGTGAGGGCTGTGAGGAGTCTCCAGGATGGTCCCTCCCAGCCAAAGGTCAGGTTCCTGCACAGTCCAAGGGATGGGAGGAAGGTCAGGGGAGCTTTGGAGCTGGATGTGCCCTTGGGGACAGGGACAGGGATTGGGGTGGTGCTGGTGGGGCTGGGGTGGCATTGGGTGATCCTGGAGGGCTCTTCCCATGATGATTCCAGAATTCTGTGATTCCCTGTTCCACAATTGCTGCTGTGGCTTTCAAACCACTTTTCCCGAGTTCAAAGGCTGGGAGTCTCCTTTCCACACTCTCTTTTCTTTCCCCTGAGCTTCAGGCAGAGGGAGAAAACAGCCAGGCCCATTCCCATTCCCACACTTGGGAAGGAGCTGTGGCTGTTGGGCAACAAAAGCTGGAAACACAAAAGATAGGGAGGGCTCCCAGCCCGCTTGGTAAACCCAGCACAGGTGGTGGAAATCAAACCTGAGCAAACATCCCCACTCAGGGCTGAGGATTTCATTGTAGGAACATTTGCTGTAGGTGGTTCACACATCTCCTGGCGTTTGCTTGGCAAACAACCCGCTCTGGAACAAAAGGAAAAGGCTCAACAGGAATGATTGTGCATTAATTAACCTCGTAGATAATGTTATCAGCATTACTTTTTCTGCCATTATGAACTTTTATGCCTTTCTCAGTTTTAATCTCAACGTTGACACTGCTTCAGAAACTCCAGGGTTTGAAGGTGGGGTTTTCTCAGCCTGGAGGTTTTGGAGACTCTTCAGCAGCTTCCCTTTGTCCCCAAGGCTGCATTTTGCAAAGGAGGAAGAGTTTATTTGGTCAGGCTGATGCCTCAGGTTTTGGCTTTTCTATTTTGCACATTCTGTGCTGCTTTAGTGTGTGGGTTCACATTCAGGGATGGTGAGCTCTGTGCACAGAGCAGGGAGACAAAACAATTCCTGCTCCAGCTGGGCACCAAGGACAAATGAGCCAAATCTCAGCCCAGGAGCACAAACCCCGTGGGCTGGAGAGAGAAAAACAAGCAGGGTGGGACTGCAGGGCTAAAGCTGGGATGGGACAATGAACTGCAAGGTGCAAATGGAGCAGAACTGATCCCAGGGACAGAGCCCGTGCCCGGCCGTGCATTTTGGGGCCATTTTGGTTCATCCTGGGTGCAGCCCTGGCTGGGCTCTGGTGCTGCCCAAGGTGCATCCATGGAGGAGATGCTGTGAATAAATCCCTGCTTTGTTCTGGAGCTCTGCCCAGCCTCTGCTCTAGGGCAGCCTGCACAAGGCATCAAGGCAGCAAACTGAGCATCCCTGATTTTTCTTCATGGGTTTTGTGCAGCCTTTTAGTATTTGTATGTCTCAGTTTTCCTTTGGAAAACTGGAAAACTCCATTCTGAGGACTGTAGAATTGCCCATAGAGAAATAAATGCATTGCAGATGGATATTTCTTTCTCTAAGTAGGTTTTATTCAAGGAAGGAATACAAATTTTGCAAGATCCTACCAGCACCACCCCAATCCCTGTCTCCAAGGGCACATCCAGATTCCTCTGGGACAATTCCGGTTACTCCAAACCTCCCTGGGCAGCTCAGCCCAAGGCTTGGCCACTCTGTCAGGGATTTTTTTCTTATTTTATCTAATCTAATCTTATCTGAACTCCCTTGATGCTGAGGCCTCTTTAGGAAAAAGAAGATGGTTTGAAATATGCCATTATTTTAGTAAAGGTACAGCAGATGTTTCAGAACATTTTAAAATCACAAGCATCTTTTACTACCCTTGGAGGTGCTGCATTTTTGGACCTGCCTGAGGTGACAAGGTCCCCTCTAGGATCAAAACTCCAAGTCCTCCCTCCCTCTTTGCCTCCCATATCACAGAGAAGGAGCTATCCATGCTTTGGGTGCCTCCTGCTCTGACTTGTGCCACACAGTGATCCCCAAACCCACAGGGTCCCACAAAATGATGCTCTGCCTTTCTGAGAACTCTGCTATCCATCAGCCAAACAGCCCAATCTCCTGCTCAGAGAGGTGAAAAGCAAGAAGGTTTCAATAGGAGAAACAGAGCTCCCCTGGGGATAATTCCAAGGGAATTATAAGGGAAATACAGGGTGGAGAGCAGGGAAAAGGTTTTTGCAGCCAGGGTGAGAAAGTTCTGGAATGGCTGCCCGGGGAGGTGGTGGAGTCCCCATGCCTGGGTGTGTTTAACAAAGCCTGGATGTGGCACTGGGTGCCAGGGTTTGGTTCAGGTGTTGGGGCTGGGCTGGACTTGATGGTCTTGGAGGTCTCTTCCAATCCAGTGATTCTGGGAATTCTGGGAATGCTTTGGATAATTCCTTGGGCAATGGAACTGTATGCCCAGGGAGGTGCTGGAGTCACCATCCCTGGATGTGTCTAAAGGAAGCCTGGATGTGGCACTGGGTTTAGTTGATCTGGATGTGGCACTGGGTTTAGTTGATGAGGAGGTGTTAGGTTGGCTCATAGGCTGGACTTGATGACCTCAGAAGTTTTTTTCCAATCTGTTTCATTCTGGGGTTCTGTGAATTCCACCTCTGCTGGCTGAGGCACTGCTGGAGCCAGAGCTGGGAGATGCCCTCACACCCTTTTAGAGACGGAGAAAAACTCAGGCTCCTCAAGGCTCTTCCCCAAAGCACTTGGGCCCTCAGGCTCTGCTCCTCTCACTGGTTGATGTTTTCAGGTTTGAGCTTTCTCCTGACAACACATTCACAGGAGCAAAGGTGGAGGTCCAAGCACAGTGGATGTCTTTTTGGAGGCAGCTTCTGCTTCGCTCCAGGGCTTGGTGCTCTGGGATCAGTGAAAACTCAATGTGACACTGTGACACTGTGACAGTGCTGGTGGCACTGCCAGTCCTTGGTGTGCAGCACGAGTGGGGAACACGAGCGCCTCAACAAATCAGTCTGGCAGCAGCAACAGCCCCAAGAACATCCACAGGGTTCCAGGAAGGTGTTCACCATCCCTGAACTCCTTAGTGGAAAAAAAATCCTTTTCTTTGGAAGACTTTGCCGCCACATCAGCTTTTCCTACAAATTATATCTTAAGAGTCATGAAGGGAATTTTTTGGTGGAAATAATTATCTGACCTCACTGTTATGTCTAGAGATAACAAAAGATAAGAGAAAAGGAGGAGGGAAGAGAGCAAAGGAGGCTCAGGGGCCCTCGTGGCTCTGCACAAGTCCCTGCCAGGAGGGCACAGCCGGGGGGGTCGGGCTCTGCTGCCAGGGAACAGGGACAGGAGCAGAGGGAGCGGCCTCAGGCTGGGCCAGGGCAGGCTCAGCTGGGACAGCAGCAGCAATTTGCCCATGGAAAGGGAGCTCAGGCCTTGGCAGGGGCTGCCCAGGGAGCTTTGCAGTGCCCATCCCTGCAGGTGTCCCCTGGAGGTGGCACTGAGTGCTCTGGGCTGGGGACAAGGTGCCCACGGGGCACAGCTGGCACTCCATGGGCTGGCAGGGCTTTTCCAACCTCAATGCAAATTATTTTTGTGAATTCTTGGAATTCTGTGAACTTTCTTTCCCTGATGCTTTTACTCCGATCCCCTGTGCGGAGAGGGCCGGGTTTGCCACAGTCATCCCAAAGACATCACAGCAAACCCCGAGCCAGGAATTCCTCCAGCCCTGGGACTCAACCCTGCAGATCCTACAGGTCCTTTCTCCCTAACCCCACCCCAAACCCCCTTCCTGCAGCAGAGGTGGGGTTTGTGCCCTGCATTGTTCCCTCTTTTTGCCCTATTTGCCCAGCTGGTGTCAGCTCCCGGCTCTGTTTGGATTGCTCCGCAGCAAGATTTGCCTGAAAGGTTTGCATATTCCAAGAAACCACAATGATTAAGTAGACATGAAAGAAAGCATTATGATGAATAATCAGGGCATAATCAATGATCCCTTTTTGCATTATAAATGATGACGCTTGTACTCCACAGCTTTTAGGCAGAGCGTGGGTGTGACAGCTTGAAAAACAGTGTCGAGCCTGACATGAGACCTGTCAGCTCTTAAATGAGGTAATTAATGACCTGCTAAGCATGCAGATTTTAAATGTCAGGGGTTTTTTCCCCTTTGGAAATATCTCGGGAGTAAAAAATTATTTGCAATTTATCATTCCGGGAGGAAAAACTCAGAGGCGAGGACTCACGAGCACGGTGAGAAATAACAGAGTTATGGCAAAAATGCTTTGTGCTTTTAATAGAAAAATAAAAATCAAACCTCCCTCCGAGATTCCTCTCGCTCCACATCCTCTTCACATCACTTTAGAGGCTGACAACTTTATTTTTGTATACATGGACTCGCTGGATTTTAGGATCTTGTCCTCCAGGCCAGGACCAGCTGCTTAAAACTGAGGCTCAGAAGAAAAGCAGGAATTAATTTATTCTGCCAGATGTCAGCTGCTACTCCTGCAATATCTGAATTCGTGTAACCCCTTCTCCCAGGGCTTTTGGTATGAAAAAAAAAGGGCAGGTTTTAGTTTTAAAGGAAGTTTTAGAGGCATAAGTTTTCAGGTGTTTGCCAACTGAGACACTGAGCTGGGCCTCACTCCCCATTGCAGATCTGAGATGTTTTTAACTTTTTACTTTTTGGATACAAGATGAAAATGGGTGAATTTGTTCTCCACAAAAGACTTGTTAATATCTTTTTTTTTGCTTCATGGATTAAACCAAATCCATCCTGTGATTTTATGATTTTTATGACGTTGTGTCTCAATGAGCAGCTGAAACTCTGACCCTGCACACCCCAAAAAAAAGAAAGACAAAAAATAAACAACAACTGAACTGTGACAGCTCTTGGAAATCTGTACATTTAGGCTTCAGATGGCTGAAATAAACACCTGGAATATCTCCAAGTGAGGGTTAATGTGTCACTGGCAGAGTGCACAAAGGCTCCCTGCATTGTGTCCCTCAAGCAGCCCCGAGCTGGTGTTTGGTACAGTAAATCTCACCTTTGGGATGGGTTTGGGGCCTGAACGCTGGGAACAAACAGGGCACAGAAAAGGAACACCTCGATCTCCCTAAGGACAGCCAGGACAGAGCCAGAAGCTCAGGAGATTAGAACTGAACAAAGGCTGGGTCCTAAGTGCTGTCCCGAGGTTTTGTTTACCCGTGCTTACATGATGAAATCTCATTTTAATGCCTTAAGAAATGAAAGGGAAGGAAAAATGTCTGAGGTGGTGTTTGGAGCACTCTGTGCCGAGAGTCCTGATGACTGAAAACCGACTTTAATCCTGGTTTAAAAATCAAAACGTTCAGTTTTGTTTACATGTCAGTCTTGTGTTGCTCATTTAACCAGCAATAGTAGCCTTGCCAGCTCATTATAATCTGATTTTCATAAGGGTTGACACCCACTTCTTGCAAGGCTCCAGGGATATTTTCTCCTCAGGGAAGAAGAAAGGATGGGAATGTGCTTCTTTCATCTTTTCCCATGAGTTCTGTCTGGGAGGCAGAGCTGCCCTGATCCATCAGGACAGTGAGATTCCTCCAGCCCAAAGCTTTTATCACCAGCATGGAATCACTTTATTGGTTTGAGTCATAGAGCACAAAAAAGCCCCAGCAGTAAAATAAATCACAAAAACTACAAAAGTAGAGGTGTCCCAGAAGAGATTTGATAGGATAAAATGATTTCAGGGCAGTTGTGTTGGCTGCTAATTGTGGAAATGGAATAATCAGGGATTTTCAGCTGTGCCAATGCATGATATTAATTCACTGTGAATTCCTGTCAGCTGCAGACACTTCCAAAGCTCCACTGAGGTGAGTAAGAGCATTCCCACTTCCTACTGCATCCAAACCTGGATCCCAGCCAGGGAGGAGCTGGAGCTGCTGCAGAGAGCCCAGAGGAGGCTCCAGGATGGGCAGAGGGATGGAGCAGCTCTGCTGGCAGGAAAGGCTGGCACAGCTGGCATTGTTCACCTGCACAGGAGAAGCTTTGGGCTGAGCTCAGGGTGGCCTTGCAGGGCCTGGAGGAGCCCCAGGAAAGCTGGAGAGAGACAATTGCCAGGGGATGCAGGGACAGCACACAGGGAATGGCTCCACACTGAATATTTTGCAGGTTCAGATCAGATATTAGGAAGAAATTGTTCCCTGGCAGGGTGGGCAGGGCTGGGATGGAATTCCATCCCTGCATCCCTGGCAGAGCCCAAGGCTGTTGGAACCACCGTCACTGAGAATTTTGGGCTTTCTGTGCTGCCAGGCACTGACCCCCAAGAGAGCACTGCACTGACCTGAGGGCCTGGAGAAGCTTCCAGAATTCAACAATAAAACTGAGATTAAAGGTGTGGAGCTTGAATAGAAGTGTGTGATATCACAGGGTGGGAAACTCAGAGCTGAAGGGTTTAGAATACAGGAATAGATAGAAAGCAAGATGGAGGGTTTGGGGTGGAGGCTGCTCCTTCTTCTTCACCTTCTTCTCCATGGGTTTGGGTGGTTTTGTGTCATTGGATAAAAAAGTCCCCATTGCAGGCAGGGGTGGTTGGGTATTGAGTTAAAAGTGAAAATAATTGAGGTGTCATTTCTCAATTGGACAGTTTATCCTTCAAAGGCCTTGGAGAGAGAGAGAGACAGGGCTCCATTTTTAGTTTGTTGGAGTGAAGTGCTGCGGAACTCAGGGTTTGTGAGACTGTGACAGAGATAAGAACTGATAAACATCTGAGCCCCAACAAGAAATACCCTCCCACACATTTAATCCCAACCCTGGCAGAAAAGAAGCAAAAAAATCGGCACAAGGCCCTTAAAAACTTTTACCCTTTGTCCTGTCTGTCTCTGTCCCTATAAAAAGCCCCACTCGCTCATTTTTACAGCAAGCTTGCAGTGAGGACTCCCTGAAACTTCCTTTTCTTCCCCAGGTCCTTCCAAGCTGAATTATTTGACATTTCTTTCCCCCCCATCAGCAGCAACCCAGGAGATCATCATTAACAGCATAATTAGCTATCAAATGTGGCACCATCACCAGACAAATCCTTATCCCATTCCAGGCTAAAGGGACTCAGCCCAGCCAAGGTTGTGTCATTCAAAAGTGGCTGAGCTTCGTGGAAGAACCAGTGACTTTGGCACAGTGGGTTCCTCCTGCTTTTTGGTGAGGAAAAAATGAAATTAAATATTTTTTACGTTGCAAATTTTGTTGATGATACATTGAGCTGTGACCACTGTGGTGGAAAAATCATGGACTGAGGCTCTGCTGAGCTCATTTAGAGCCTGGCAGGCCCCAGGGACAGCACCAAGGGTGACTCCCTGACCACCTTCGTCACCTAAATCAGCTCTACCTATTTATTACAACACCTAATGCAATAGAAAATTGATTTAAATTATGAAATAATGAAAAGAATGCTCTGGAGCATCTCCCAGAAGTGGGTGAAAACCCCTGTTATCCCCTTTTCAGCCTCAAGCATTTGGGCAGAAGTTTGAGCACCGCCAGGTGTTTCCAGTTTGAACCAGAGGCTTGGATCAATGTCTGATGTCTTTGGATAAAGCAGGAGAAGCATCTTTGCAACAGATTCCAGGCTTTTCTGACAGTGCTGGCATTAAAAATTCACTGTCTCAGCTTTTTCTCTGCCTCACCCTGCCACAGCTTCTGTTTGGTGCTTCCTTGCTGCTTTCTTTGTTGGCTTTTCTGATTTTCTCTGCTATAATTCCTAATAAAACAGCAGAAGCAAAGCCAGATCTGTTGATCAGTAGCCCAAGTTCTCTTTTTTCCCCCATATTGAAACCAAATGCTTTCAAACCAGATGGTTTCTCCTCAGGATTAGCTCTGTGCTGATGCTTTGATCAACAGTGGGGGCTTCATTTTTTAGTCACCTGGTTCCCTAAAAATGTTTAATTTCTTCTTTACACACATCTGGTGAAACCTGGGCATTAATTCCACTTATCACAGAATGAATCTCTAACACCATTTGCTGGCATGTCAGGGATTTGAATCAGAGAACATTTCCTCCTGCACTTGTTGCTGTTCCTGAGGTACAAATTGTCTGGGAGCCATTTCCCAGCCAGGTTTCCTCCACACAAATCCTGATTCTGCTCAGGCAGAGATCCCAGGCCTGGGGCTTGTGCTGCTGTCAAAGCCAGAATCATAAAATCATGGCAAAGTTTAGCTTGAAAAGGACAATAAAGATCATCCAGTGCCATGGCAGGGACACCTCCCACTGTCCCCAGTGTCCAGCCTGGCCTTGGGCACTGCCAGGGATGCAGGGATGGGATTCCATGCCAGCCCTGCCCACCCTGCCAGGGAACAATTCCTCATTGCCAGGATCCCACCCAGCCCTGCCCTCTGGCACTGGGAGCCATTCCCAGCTGGGTTTGCACAGGGATCCCCTCCAGGGATGGCTCTGGAAGGAACCTGGACACAGGGAGTGAGTCCTGAGGGGATGGAACTCAAACCACAGGGGAAGGCAGAGGGAATCAGAGCAGGAATAATGAAATCTGCATTTGGGTTGGGAGGGACCTTAATAAAGATCTTCCAGTGCCACCCCTGCCATGGCAGGGACACCTCCCACTGTCCCCAGGTCCAGCCTGGCCTTGGGCACTGCCAGGGGTGCAGGGGCAGCCCCAGCTGCTCTGGGCACCCTGTGCCAGGGCCTGCCCACCCTGCCAGGGAACAATTCCTCATGGCCAGGATCCCACCCAGCCCTGCCCTGTGGCACTGGCAGCCATTCCCTGGGTGCTGTCCCTGCAGGCCTTGTCCCCAGTCCCTCTGCAGCTCTGCTGGAGCCCTGCAGGCCCTGCCAGGGGCTCTGAGCTCTCCCTGCAGCTTCTCCTGCCCAGCTGAGCACCCCCAGCTCTCCCAGCCCTGGGATCCATTGATGGCCTCCTCTGAACCTGTTCCAAGAGCTGCACAACTTCCTCATGTCAAGGACCCCAGATCTGAATTTTGTGTGTGAATTTTCCCTCAGCACTGAGGTGGAAATCCTGGCACCAAATCGCCTGGCTGGTCCCAGTTTGGGCCACTCCCTGAAGAGCTATACTCACGGATCCTGGGATAATTCACTTGTGGGGAATTGTAGAAGGAATTTGAGATGGGACCTCTGAATTGGTTTTGATGATACAGTTTATTTTGCTTATTTTCTACACAGGCAGGAAGGGTGAGTTCAGCTCACACCTTCGCTGCATGGTTCAGAAGGGCCCAAGACCCTCAGTTACAAGACATTTTATGGATATATTGACCAATAAAACACTGCTAATAAGGATATTTATGTTTTTGACCCAATCCTTCAATATTTCATCTCATGGACCCATGCACAGTGTGAGCTTTCTTAGCCAACCATGTTCTGACACACAAACCTACAGTGCTGCATTCTGAACTCCTTGTTTACCTCTGGAACTGCTTTTATTTCTATATCTTAAACTCTAAAACTCTGAACTTCCCTTTCCTCAGCTTAACCTGTCTGTGCTTTAAACCCCAAATCCACATTGTCCCTTCCAGCCCCTCAGTTTGGGAGTCTTTCCCAAGGCCTCAGATCAAATCCTGGGTTTCATTCTGAGCTTTGGCTGCCAGGCCCAAAGTTCTGAGAGTTCCCTGCATTTCACATTCCACCAGATCCCTTCCAGCTCCTCATAATCTGAGATTCTGTGCCTCAGTTTACCAAAATAATTCAATTTTTCATCCTCTGGAAGAAGCAGCATCCCCAGTGTGGCAAAAACCACAAGGCTGCTGAGGATGACAGCAGAATCTATTTTTTTCCTGTCTTTTAAGGCAGCCAAATCATTGTCTAATCCTTACCTGAGGGCTAAAAGCTTCTCAGGAGAACAAACACGTGTAAAATCAAACAGGGAAGGGCTGTGCTGCAGAAACTCCTCCGAGGGTGCTCTCAGATGAGCAAATGTGACACAAGTGTGTGCAGCAATAACAATATCCTCAATCAAAGGCATCAGCTGCACTCATGTGTGCTAAACCTGACTTCTGAAGGCTTTCAAAGGACCAAAATTGGCACATGTGGACACAAAACGGCTCTTGCAAGGGTGGGGGATCCTCACATTGTCAGGACAGCATCTGGCTGGGAAAATTTGAGATGTTTCACCTTCCTGCCCTCAAAAATCACAATAATTAACTCCTTTTTTTTTCTTTTCTTGGTGGAGGATTATGCCTTTTTGTGGCAGACATATTATTTAAAGAGGTGGATTATCAGAGAGGTTGATAATAATAGATGTGTAGATCAGATATTTCTTTTACCTGAATTATTAATTTTATTTGTTTTCCCTGAGTCTACATTTTTATAGTTCAGCAGCTTAGGGGAATCTTTCCACTCTCCCAAAATTAGAGCTTTTCTGTTCTGGCAGATAGATCAGCCTTTGGATTTGAGTGATTTTCAGGCTAAACCAAATCATATCAGAAATGCCTCAAAACAGCTCCTTTCCCATGTTTAGGAATTTCTGGAGACTGGGGGAACCGGGATCCCCAAAACGTCATTCATTTAAATTAATTTCTTTAAATAATCAGATGAATTTTCATGGGGGCTTTCAGTCACCCAGACTTAAAGAGATCAACAATGATTCAATGAAGTTGTTCTATGGGGCTGGGAGGGAAAATTACCCATAAAAAAGGAAATAATGGGATTAAATGTTCACCTGTTGAGACTCCTGGAGCATCATTTGGGGAAATCAGGGAGGATGATTGGCATGGGACCCTTGATGGATGGAGGGATTTGGGAGCAGGATGGACAGAGGGCTGGAGCAGCTCTGCTGGCAGGAAAGGCTGGCACAGCTGGCATTGTTCACCTGCACAGGAGAAGCTTTGGGCTGAGCTCAGGGTGGCCTTGCAGGGCCTGGAGGAGCCCCAGGAAAGCTGGGGAGAGACAATTGCCAGGGGATGCAGGGACAGCACACAGGGAATGGCTCCACACTGAATATTTTGCAGGTTCAGATCAGATATTAGGAAGAAATTCCCACCTGGGAAGGTGGGGAGAGGCTGAAATAGAATTCCCAGAGCAGCTGGGGCTGCCCCTGCATCCCTGGCAGTGCCCAAGGCCAGGCTGGACATTGGGGACAGTGGGAGTTGTCCCTGCCATGGCAGGGATGGAATGGGATGAGTTTTAAGTTCCCTCCCAACCCAAATCCAGATTTTGTCAATCCTTTTCTCTGATTCCCTCTGCCTTCCCCTGTGGTTTGAGTTCCATCCCCTCAGGACTCACTCCCTGTGTCCAGGTTCCTTCCAGAGCCATCCCTGGAAGGGGATCCCTGTGCAAACCCGGCTGATCCAGAGAATCACAGAACCATAAGTTGGGAAAGACCCCTCAAATCACTGACCATGAATAAAATTGCCAGTCCCAGCACCAAAACTTCCCCCTAACCCCCAAATCCACCGATTCCTGCAGAATTCCTCCCAGAGCTCCAAGTTCTACACATGGGGTGGGACCCAAGAAGGAGAACTCTGCTTCCAACTTCCCTCCAGTCATGGCTGGGATGAATTTTTCCAAGATTAGTGGGGGTGGATCACATTCCAAATTAGCCCCCAGGGGTTTAGATCTGGAATTGCTGATGTCCACAGCCACCAATTTCCCACTTTGGTCTCATTGCCCGTAATTTGTTTACTCATGGAATCGTGAATTTTGTCCCGTGGGTCAATGACAGAAATCATCTGGGGAGCAGCTGGAGCGTGGAAGTGGTTAAAAAAAGCAGATGGAAATGATCTGCCTCTGATGGCTTTTTCCATAAAATAAAAGCAATATTTAAATGTGAAAAAAAGAAGGAAAAATTAATTCTGCTGAAGTAGAACTTCATGCAGTCAGGTAGGGTAGACACCAATTGTTAAATAAAATTATTAATTAAAATATCTAATTTCCTGGATTTTAATAGGTTTTAGACTAATTTCTGAACCCTAAAATAAAGACACAGATAATTCTCACTCTGTACCATGGAGATCTCAATGATTTTACACCTGCTTAAAAGCAGGGTGTGAAAAGCAAATTTTTTATTAACACAGCAACAATTTCCAAGAATTTCACATTCCTTTTTTGATTATTTTTGTTGTGTGAGATCAGGGAAACTTTTTTTTTTATTTTTGTTTTTAGGGAGAGAGATTTTCCATCTAGTGGATTTTTTGTAGGAAGTGGTTAATTTTAGGCTGGAACAAAACCTTGATGAAACAAGGGAATAAAATCCAGGGTTTTATCTCATCTTCAGCCTTAAATGTGTGTATAGGAGGTTATTCCCAAATTTTTCCTGCCTTATCCTGCTGTGGTCACTAGATGATGCTGCGTGTCTGTGTTAGCAGGGCCTTTGAGGATTTTATAGGTGTAAGAAAAGAACATTTCTCTCCATAACCACACAAAGAGAGATTTGCCCAATTTATTATTTTCATGAATAAACCAGCCCCCACTTCATTTCAGGATAAACCCTTCCCTATTCATGGACTCCACAGAGCAAAGCAGGTTTTTCTCTTGCCTCAGACTTGATTTTTATTTTTTTTTAGCACTTCAGATATTTAGGAAAATCCCATTTTCCCTGTAAAAAACAAGGATTTAGGCACAGCCTTGCCCTGGTTCTGCAGTGGGACCAAGGGAATTTCCCCCTTTCCCCCAGGCTCTTGGAGAGTCAAATTTTCCTCCTGGGATTCCTCCTCAGTGGCTTCCCAAAAAACCATGTTTAATATTCCCAGGATGGGAACAGTTGGATAAAAGCAGATAAAATTAATTAATTATATTAATTAATCAATATTAAAAATTACACATTGCATATAAAAATATACTATTATTATTATGAAATACATTTTAATATAGTCCGTATCATATGTGATAATATACACTAAACATTATATAATTTAATATATAGTTTAATCAATAAATATAATATAATATAATATAATATAATATAATATAATATAATATAATATAATATAATATAATACATAATAATTAAATATACTGAGCAGTCTCTTTAAGTCCTGATTACTGCTGTTAAAAAAAAGGGGGGATTTTATAGGAATGTTGTGGGGTTTGGGAGAATTTAGGGATAATGAGGGATTAAAAAAGTCATCTTTCATCTGACTGTTCCTTAGGGAAAGCAAAAAGATGATCACCTTTCCCTGACCAGACACCTGCAGGGATAAAATTCAGTTATTCTCAGAAAAAATCCTTTAATTTCAGTCAAAGCTCAGGATCTCAGTCAATGTTTGAGCAAAGCTCAGCCTCCTGTTTGGTAACTCCCCTTAAACTGAATTTACAGGTGACAAACAGCTTGGATTTAACTCCTGGACGTGCCTTTTTCTTAGAATATTTCCCATATCCTCACTTGGTAGATGTGTGACACACCTTGGAATCTGTGGAGGGTTTCAGTGGATAATAATTAATCAACAGCACTGTGCAAAAGAGAATTTAATTTCACCTTAAATGTTGAACTCTCAGCCTTAAATTTAATTTCAATATAGAGAAGAATACAAAAAAAATTCAGGAAAAATTTAGAACAATTTTTAAAAATTAGTCAGTGCAGATTAGAGAATTTATGGAAGTAATTTTGGATTACAGGAGCAAAGTTTGAGTGCCCACATGCTTTGCTTAAGTGTTGTTGAATGCTTTGGGTCAAAGCCAGGGATATTTTACATAATGTGAATATTCACTGGGGGTGGAAATCCTCCTGGAAATCTTTGGTGGCCTCCAGGTTCAGCAATGGATTCTTTGCTTCTTTCCTGCTAAGGTTGGGATTAAACGTGTGAGAGAGTATTTTTTGTTGGGACTCAGATGTTTATCAGTCCTTATCTCTGTCACAGTCTCACAAACCCTGAGCTCTGCAGTATTTTACTCTAACAAGGTAAAAAAATGGTGATGCATTTCTCTCTCCAAGGCCTTTGAAGGATAAACTGTCCAATTAAGAAATGACAAAGCAATTATTTTCACTTTTAACCCAATACCAACCACCCCTGCCCGCAATGGGGACTTTTTATCCAATGACACAAAACCACCAAACCCATGGAGAAGGAGGAGAAGGAGGAGAAGGAGGAGAAGGAGGAGAAGGAGAAGGAGAAGGAGAAGGAGAAGGAGAAGGAGAAGGAGAAGGAGAAGGAGAAGGAGAAGGAGAAGGAGAAGGAGAAGGAGAAGGAGAAGGAGATGGAGAAGGAGGAGAAGGAGGAGAAGGAGAAGGAGAAGGAGAAGGAGAAGGAGAAGGAGAAGGAGAAGGAGAAGGAGAAGGAGAAGGAGAAGGAGAAGGAGAAGGAGAAGGAGAAGGAGAAGGAGAAGGAGAAGGAGAAGGAGAAGGAAGAGAAGGAGGAGAAGAAGGAGAAGGAGATGAAGGAGATGAAGGAGATGAAGCAGATGAAGAAGGAGCAGCCTCCACCGCAAAACCTCCATCTTGCTTTCTCTCTATTCCTGTATTCTAAACCCTTAAACTCTGAGTTTCCCACCCTGTGATATCACACACTTCTGTTCAAACTCCACACCCACAATCCCAGCTCTGTCATTCCATTCTGGAAGCTTCTCCAGGGCCTCAGGTCAGTGCAGTGTTCTCCTGGGGGTCAGTGCCTGGCAGCACAGAAAGTCTGGAATTCTCAGCACCCAGGGTTCCAACAGTTCAGGCCTTAATTTGAGGCAGCAGCTCAGGATTGATCCCATTCCAGGAGAGGTGAGTGGGATTGGGAGGATGAACCCCCCTGGGACCTGCCTTGTCCTTATTGATTACAGAGGAATCCCAAATGGCTGCCTCATGTCCGACTTCTGGAGGGCTGGAATTGAGGTTTTCTCTTCTTTCCTGCGCTAGAAATGTGTTTATTTAAATCGCTCTGAAAAGCAAAAAGCTCTTAAACCACATTCTTTTATGTTTTTTCTAAAGATCTGTGATTTACAGAAGGGCTAAAAACCAGGAGATGAGAAAATTTCAACATCATGAACCTGATAATTGCAGCATCCATAGGTGAGCCCAGCATCCCAAACCCAATATTCCTTTCCAACACTTGATAATTCCCACTCACCTTGCTCCCCTTTTCTAAAGGGACTGTAAACAAATCACCTTTGCATCTCTACTGGGAATCTCAGGCTGTCTCTAGTAATTTGGTCTGAGGCCCTATTCAGCAAAAGACACCTTAAAAATGCATTTTTTCCCCCAGGTTTTAATCTGGAAGCAAATGTTCCATTGCTGGGAGCAAGGTAAAACAATGTGGATGGGTATTGTGGGCACCTGTGGCTTTCTGGTCTTTATTTAAGAGGTCACAGGTGACCAGATAAATCCTCTAATTAGGTTCAGATTAGAGATTAAAAGTCATTTTTCCCTGCAAGGGTGGTCACAGCTTGGGCTGAGCTGCCCAGGGAGGTTTGGAGTCTGGGAGTGTTCAGGAGGAATCTGGACGTGGCCCTTGGGGACAGGGTTTGGGGTGGTGCTGGCGGCACTGCATGACCCCAAATGTCTTTTCCAACCTTTCCTTCAAGAGTTTTCTTCTCAAAATTCTTGACCATCCCATTTTCCCTCGACTCTTTTCAGCACTGACCTTTGCAAAGCCTCTTCCTGCAGCCAGTGCTGTGTCCATGCTGCTGGCTCTACCCTTTTCTCCTGGTTAGAAACCCACAGAAGGGGAAGGAAAAAAAAGAAGAAAACTCCAATTTCTAACTAAATTTTGCACCTAGGGAGGGAAGCCCATGGATTGAAACGTGTTAAGCCCTCACACAGTTAACAACATGTCACTTGGTGAGAGAATTTTCATAATTAATGAACTGGTTCAATTTGCTCTGCCGCTTGACTTTGATTAATACATTTTTGAGTGTTCCCACTGGGACTCTGTCCAGTTTGTTTAGTAAGCTCTTATGTCTATATCCAGTTCATGTGGATGGATCAAAGTGTTGGCACCAAATGCTGGCAACGTTTGGGCTTTGGTGCAGCCATTCTGACTCCACTTAAAAAGGAGATAGCAATATATCTTAAACACAGCTCTTTGTGACTCATTTCTAGGGGAAATAAAATAAAAAAGGGAGGAAAGAAATTTCACACTGCATTGTGTGGAAATGCCGTGATTTAAAAGTTCATCTCACGCAAGCTTGGCCAATTAAAGGGATATTTATCAAGGCAGACAGTAATTGTGCAGAGCCAAACTGGCAATTTGGTCAATATGAAGCATTGAGCTGCAAAACTTCCATAATTAACAAATTAGTGAACATTACCCTTCGTTACCCAGCTGCTGGGGGGGTGTTGCACATTTACCTCACTCCTGGTGCTCAGTCACCTCCTCAGAGTCTCTGCACAGCCCAAGGATGTGCACCAGGCTTTAAAAAGGGGTCAAATTCTGTTTCATGGGACCTGGGAATGAGGGACTCTTGCTTCTAAACAGGATGGTCCAAAGAAAGAGAAACAGCTCACAAAATTCTGTGAATAATTGAGGTTGGCAAAGCCCTGCCAGCCCATGCAGTGCCAGCTGTGCCCCATGGGCACCTTGTCCCCAGCCCAGAGCACTCAGTGCCACCTCCAGGGGACACCTGCAGGGATGGGCACTGCAAAGCTCCCTGGGCAGCTCTTTCCAATATTTAACAACCTTGTCCTTGGAGAAATGCCTTCTGAATTCCTCCCTTTTCCCTCCTATACTCAATTCCAATCCAACCTTTAGACATCTACACCAAGAATAGAATTTGCCCTGTGACATTTTGGAGGCCAATGATGTTCAGCAACCTCCCTGAAGATGAAAACCAAAGGAAGTGATAACATCCCAGTGAACCTTTGCAGCTTCTCCAAAAATAAACTTTCACACTTGCAATTTTTGCCCTGAAACCATGAGCTGGAACGTCAGAAGGGGCTGCCCAGGGAGCTTTTCAGTGCCCATCCCTGCAGGTGTCCCCTGGAGGTGGCACTGAGTGCTCTGGGCTGGGCACAAGGTGCCCATGGGGCACAGCTGGCACGCCATGGGCTGGGAGGGCTTTTCCAGCCTCAGGAACTCTGGAATTCTCTTTTACCATCCCAGTCAGGGCCATCCAAGCCTTACTTTGAGGCTGCCATGTAGTGCTGAGGTGCTTCTCTGGCTGTTTCCTGGCTGGAATCTCATCCCCAGAGAGCTGGAGGCACGAAGAAGGTCAATGCCTGTGCCAGAAACTGCCCTGAGAAATAAGAAAAGGCTCCAAGAAGTTTTTAGTCAATGCTGTGCCCATATACAAATATATAAATTTATATCTCCACATCAACCTTTGGCTCCCAGCTCTGCCCTTCCAAACCACGGCACTTGGAGATGCAGATCTGAAGGCAGTGAGGTTAAAATTAATTAAAGAAATTCCCTGAGCTCAATCTCTGCTTTCCCTGGGGTGACAAGGCCCAGGGCAGTTAATCACCAGTCACTCCTGCTGCCCTGGTTTTGTTCAGATGTTATAAGGCTGAATGACACCGGAGAATGGACAATGGGACACAAGCTGATGGAAACACGGCGAGCACTGGCAGATTTAAGTGCACATTGTTCAGCCACCAGCAGCAGATCAGCCAGAAAAAAAAAAAAAAAGATATTTTTTTAAACTTTTCCCATGGGGTTCCTGCTCCCAGAGCACTCCAGTGGGGTTTGTGGGTGTTTATTCTCCTTGGGAGAGCTGGAGGTGCGCACCAGGAGAAGAGAAGGCTCTGGGGAGACCTCAGAGCCCCTTCCAGGGATCATAAAAAGGAGGGAGAGGGACTTTTTATAGGGGCAGAGAGTGTGAGAGAGGGTTGAGAGTGTGAGAGATGGTTTTAAACTGCCAGGGGGCAGGGATAGGTGGGATTTTGGGAATTAGGAATAGTTCCCTAGGAGGGTGAGGAGCCATGGAATAGAAGCCCTAGAGAAGCTCTGGATCCCTGGCAGTGCCCAAGGCCAGGTTGGACACTGGGGCTGGGAGCAGCCTGGGACAGTGGAAGGTGCCCTGGCAGAGGTGGAATGAGATGGTTTTAAGGTCCCTCCCACCCCAAACCATCCTGGGATTCTACCTACAAAAGCCCTTTTAGCCAGTGCTGACTTTTAAATGTAGTGTACCTGAGAAGTGAAACAGAGAGCAGAAGTCCTTCTCCTTTTTCAGTTTATTTGATATCTGTGTTTGGCCGATGTTTTTCAAGGCTCTGTTTCACTCTTTGCACCCTTCAGCCACTTGGTTTCTCTTCTTCTGTGCCCAACTTTCAGTAACAGCAACAGAGGATGCGTAAAAATGAAAAATAAAAAACCCGGAGAAATGCAGGGCATTGACAGGAGGATTCATACTCAGGTGTGAGAGGCAAAAGAAATTAAAAATTGGGTTCTTTTTAACCTCTCAGGAGGGAGCAGTGAGGGGAGGGCACGTCCCTTTTCCCAAGGGAAAGGATGAGAGGAAATGGCCCCAAACTGCACCAGGGGAGGTTCAGATTGGACACTGAGGCTGTTGACACCAGGAGACACTTCCAACCCTCTTTTGTCCTTCTGGGAATTGGAATGTTGAGAGAAGCTTCAAGTTGGGAAAATGATTTGCAAAATTTTGCCTTTCAGAGATATCTGATGTTGGTTTCAGTGTTTTTGTCACCTGGTTTTTAGGCTCTTCCTCCATCAGAAATGAGGGGTCAGAGAGATAAGGTTTTAAGAGGGGGTAAATGCCAAGATATTGAAGAGGGAAATTTGTATTAGTGAGTGGAAAAGCCAATGAAGTCCTGGAAAGGGAATTACTGAGGCTGTGCTATCTTCTGGTGCAAGAAGCAGGGAGGGAGGAATGGGACACAAATGAAAGGAGGATTTGCAGTCACCACAAACATCCCAGTGCAGCGTGGGGGGAGCTCAAAGTGTCCCTGTCCCAGCAGTGGGGACACAGGAATTCCCTGTGCTCAGAGAGGCAAATGGGATGTGCAGGAACCACCTCCAGACCGTGGAATCCCGGAATCCCTGAGGTTGGAAAGGCCCTCCAAGGTCATCGAGTCCAGCTTGTGACTGATCCCCACCTTGTCACCCATCCAGTGCTCCTTGCACACCCCACAAGGATGGGGAATCCATGGATCAGACCTTTCTCATTGTCTTAGGTTGGAAATGGGGATGTGTGTTCTATTTCCATCTGTCAGAGCTGGGGCAGTTCTCTGCTGTTCCTGGGGCAGTGTTTCCTTTCTCTCTCCCACAGCCAACCCTCCCTCCAGGAGATCTCTGCTGTCCATGGCCACTGAGTGTCCCTGCAGGGCTGATCCAATCCCAGCATCCCATGGGGAGATGCTCCGCCCAGGGGAGGAGCCAAGCATTCCTGCCTGGATCCAATCTGAGGTGCTGGGACAGCAGAGCAGCCTTTGCCCCCTGCATTGCCAGAGGAGCAGCTGCCTCTTCCCCTGGAGCTGCAGAGGAAAACTCCCCCCTTGTGCAGGATCCCTGCTGCAGCAGAGCCACAGCTGGCACTGCAGGAGGGCTGAGCCCCCCTGGGATGGGGCTGGGACACCCCCTGGCACACAGGGGACAGGGACTGCTCTGGCTCTGGCAGTGTTGCTTTGTATTATTTAATTTATTTTTATTTTCTTTTCTAATAAAGAACTGTCATTCCTATTCCCATATCTTTGCCTGAGAGCCCCTTAATTTCCAAATTATAATAATCCACAGGGAAGGGGTTTACATTTTCCATTTCAAGGGAGGCTCCTGCCTTCCTTCGCAGACACTTGGCTTTTCAAACTAAGGCACCCACCCACTAGAAACAACCATTCCTTGAGGAGAAGAAAGGGTTTTCCCCTAATTAATTCCCTAACTTATTCAAATTCTTCTTTGTCCATCTCAGCTGTGAGGCAAACAAAGTAATTCAGCTAATTATTCCTTTTCTTTGTAATTAATTTAAGTGTTCATGTTGTGCCATTGCTCACACCATGACATCACTCTCATGGATTTGTCAACCCCCCCGCCCCCCCAATGGATTGGGCAGTGTAAAAACAAGGAAAACCTCTCAAAACCACAACTTCCAATTCTATTTAATTACAATATCTAACTCCAGGGAAAGCAAAGCGTTAAGCTGTAAAATGTTGGTTGCAAAAAAAAAAAATAAAAAATAAAAAAAAAAAATAAAAAAAGCTTGATCAGAAGAGGCCCCGTCAGTGTCACCTGCTAATGAAACGCTGCCGCTGTCACCCCGAGTTTCCAAGAGAAAAGGAGGAGCTCCAGGGGCTGTTTCCCTGCTCCTTCCAGCACACAAAGGTCAGTGACACACAGAAAATGCCCTTTCATTAACCAGACATTTGTATTATAAACATTATTCCCAGACGAGCAGGAAAGTCCCAAAAATCTGAGTCACTGGTGGGTGAATGGCTGTTTTGTGAGGCCTTTATAAATAAGGCATTGAGGGAATAAACAGTCACTTTGTATCAAAAGAGGGAAAATTTGCTGTGTACACACAGAGTTTTCATAAAACAGTGCTATGATTTAGAAGTTCTGCTTTAAAAAGGTGAAATTGTGGCGTTATCAGGAGATTTATTCTCTCGGAACAACATCTGAACTGGCTGCAAGTCAGAGATTTTTTTTTACTAAGAATAAATCTGCCTCAAATAATCTTTTTGCCTAATTTTTAACTTCTTCATTTTCCTTCCTCCTGATCTTAGTGATGATCGTGACCCTTAAATGAGAATGGAAATTCAGCTGTATAAAGGAAATGTAGATGAATCTCAGGTTTTTAAACCTGAAATTGGTTTTGTTGCTTGGAAGGTCTCCTTTCCTTGGCCCCTCAAAATCCAGGGAAATGCTCTCCTTGTGGACATAAAAAAATGAGCTTTGGTGGCAACAGGACTTTTGATTTCAGCAGGAGTAGGGATTTCTACATCCCTCTGCAAAAACTGGCCAAAATTTTGATATTTTATTTGATATTTGAATTTCTATTTTGATATTATATTTCCTGGAGAGGAGGAGAATGCTTCTCCCACTGGGATCACGAGGGATGAGGAGTTCCATCCTGCTTCCATTTGAGACTGAGATCAGGATGAGAAGGAAGAAGCAGCAGTGCTGCGAATGAAAGCTCTTTGCCACAGTAAAATGTAGAAAATTAGGTTATAAAATCCAGATTTATTCTATATTTCTTTCTTTTCATTCATGTACCCCAGCAGAGCAGAACAACTCTCTTTTTTTGGAAAATCAGAGCAATTTCTAATTTTCTTTGGGAAAAAAGAGCAGGGAAACCAGGAGTAGATGTGCACAGCAGATTGCTGTGCTGGGATTTTAAACACCAGGAGTTTGCCAGGACAACATCAGGGGGTTTGAGGGAAGCATCCCAAGAAGAATCAGGATGTTCTTCTCTCTCTGGCTCTTCTTTCCTGTTTCATTAATTAATCTTTAATGAGATTAGATGTTTTGCTTTTGTATCTAAAGCTTGTAAAATTTATTGCCTGGTGCAGGGATAGAAACAGAAATTTGCTTGTCAGTTTACCTGCTTTCCTTTCTAACACCTTTCTACTATTAAAAAAAATATTATATATATAAAATATAAATATATATAATATATCTTAATAATATATAATAAATATATAATGTATAGTATATAGTATATAATATATAATGTATAGTATATAGTATATAATATTTATATATAATACATAATACATAATACATAATACATAATACATAATACATAATATATAATATATAATATATAATATATAATATACTATATATTGTATACTATATGTTATATGTTATATATTATATATTATATATTATATATTATATATTATATTATAATGTATAAAACACAATATGTACTATATGATATATAGTATATAATATATAGTATATATTATATTATTTTCATTATATAATATATATTATCTAAGAAAATATATAATGTAATGTAATATAATATAATATAATATAATATAATATAATATAATATAATATAATATAATATAATATAATATAATATAATATAATATATAATTATATACAATGTAATAATAATAATAGTAATAGCATAATAATAATAATAATAATAATAATAATAATAATAATAATAATAATAATATTATTATTATTATTATTATTATTATTATTATTATTATTATTATTATTATTATTATAGTAGTAGTAGTAGTAAACAACTGTATAAAGCAAATAGCACCAGGCCAACAAGCAGCTGCTTAAAGCTGTTTTCCCAACCCTGCTAATGGGAAAGTGTGCTGTGGGATGTGGGAACAACCCAAATAATAACAGAACAAGAATAGTCTCTGTGCATGGATTTCATTTGCTGGCTTTTGCTCGATTGGGCAATTTGGGGGCTGAGATTTTGGGCACAGCTTCAATCAGGCAACAGTAAAAATAAAACCTCCTATGCAGAGGGCAGCAGCAATTAAAGACAACTGTGGGAAATGTTGTTTTCTGGAGAACATTTCCTCTCTTTGTCAAATCTGCTGGAGATGTGGAAGGGCTCCATGGGAGAGGAGTCGTGAGCAGCACTTAGTGTGGGCTCCCCAGGGCTCCCTCCTTGTGTTTGGCTGGGTTGTTTTTTTAGGGTTTTAGTAATTTTTAGGGGTTTTTTGGACTTTGTGTGTGAGGGTTTTGAGAGATTTATTATTTTTGGGGTTTTTTTTTTAATAAGTTGAAAAGTGGTGTAAGTTTATTATTGGTGATTTTTAAAATTGGTTGGATTTTATTGATTTTTCTTAAAAAATAATTTATTTTTAATTTTTTTTTTTTTAGATTTTGGTTTTGTAATGATGACTGAGTTTTTATTTTGTATGCATAACATGTTTTTCAAATTTGTGAGAGATTTTAAAGATGTAACTATTTTTTGGGTTAAAACACATGGGAAATAACTGTGATATTTGTACTAGTGTTTAACATGTTTGTGATTGTGATTATTTTGTTATTATATTATTATTTATTATATTAAATATCAACACTATTATAATATTTATTTATGTTATTATTTAGTATGGTATTGTTTATTATGATGTTATTACATGTGATTGTTTTGTTATTATATTATTATTTATTATATTAAACATGAATATTTATTATTATTATTATTATTATTATTATTATTATTATTATTATTATTATTATTATTATTATTATTATTATTATTATTATTATTATATTAAATATCGACATTTTCATTTTATTTGTGTTATTATTTATTATTGTTCCATGACATCTCAAGTATCACTTTCAGCCCTCAGTAACCTTTAAAAATGAAATCTCGCTGTTGGCTGAGATCAATGCTCTTCATTGCTTGCAAGGTGATTGACTTGATTCCCTCTTGTTCCTGAAAATCCAACGTTTCCAGCCCAGTTTGGGTCAGAACACATTGATTTTCCATTTTAGTGTTCAATTCGTGCTTAGCACAGACACTGATGGAAAGGCCTGTCTGCGATTACAACAGCATCAAATTCAGAGTAAGGTGCCCAAGCTGAGAGAGAGAAATAATTTACATCAGTAAAAATTGGGAAAATATGGGATTTAATGTTAAAATATAAGTTTGGGCTGAAATATTCAATCCCAGGGAGGTTTGGAGTGCCCATCCCTGGAGGTGTCCAAGGCCTGGATGTGGCACTCAGAGCTCTCGGCTGGGGTCAAGGTGGGGATCAGGCAGAGCTTGCACTCAATAACCTTGGAGATCTTTCCCAGCCTCAATGATTTGGGGATTCTGGGATTCTATTCTATTACCTGAGTGGGCAAATAATGCTAAAAAAAATTACTTTTCCATCTTAAAACTCAACTCCAAGTGTTCTGTGATGTTTGATCTTCTGTCCAAATCCTCAAATGTGTATCCCACTGACTTCGGGAAGATTTGGGAAAGGTCCTTCCTTGCCCAGCTTTTTTTGCTCTCTTCCCTGAAGGTGTTTGGTGCAAACAAAGCCTTTTATCCTTTCCTGGGCTGTGGTGCTGATGGCCAGCGAGGAAAAGCTTCTCTGAACTTGAAATTATTCATCCCACCCCCTTCCCTGTGAGCATTCCCTGCAGGGAGGACGCTCATGGACGATTTTCTTCCACTACCACGTAAAGAACTGGACACATTTAGCAAAACGTGGTCATGGAGGGCAAGACAAGTTGATTTCCAAAATTAATAACCCCTCCTTTGGGTCATTAAGTTGAGCTGTTAATTTTAGTGATGAGAAGCAGAAACGTTGTGAAGATGAGGGAAGAGTTTTCAGGCAGCAAAGAGTGGTTTTTCTACAATGAATGTTATTTAAGTAAGAATTTTATCCACACTATCACCTTAATCTTTTTTAATAAATGAGATTGCAGTGCAGTGCACAATGCGCTGTGAGTTGTAGATAAACAAAATGAGAAGAATTGTGATAAATGTTAAACCTAGAGCCTGTTTTGGAGAGAATTTCCAAGTCACACAGAGCAAATGTGGAGACTTTTGCCAGCCTTTCCCCTGCACTGAAGGAGTTCACACCCTTTACCAAGGACAATGCTGCTTTTTCACTGTTGCTTTATTAAAAAAAGGCTCCCTGAACTTTGTTCCCTTGGTTAATGTTGGATTTGGAAAAGATAAAAGTTGTTTTCCTGAGTAAAAAGGATGATTTAGGGATCACTGGCACATCCAGGTGTCAAGCTGCTGGATTTATTCCCAGGTTTGCTGGGGGATCTCACAGAATCAGTGGGAATTACTTTGCCAAATCTCTTGATTTTTTGAGGTCTTTTCCAACCTAAATGGGGTCTTTTCCAACTGGGATATTAAATACCCTGTTTTGGGGTATTCAATGCTGAATAAATATCTAAGAAGGATTAAAAAAAGATATAAAAAGGACAGTCCCTTCCCTGTGGGAGCTGATGCAAGATCCAGAAGTAGAACAAAAGTCATAGCAACAAAGATATTTATAAACAGAAAAATGCCAACTTCCCAAATCCATCCCCAAAATTAAGCCTCTTGGAAAATGAACTTTGTCCAGAGCTTTAAGACCCCTCAATAAAACTTCATTTTCTGCATAGTTCTGCTTCTTTAAAAGATATTTCGCCTCCCAACCCTCTCTTGCTGGACATAGAGGGACAGAATGATTCCATAACTAAAGGTTTTTGTGGTAAATTGCCTGAAAACCTTCAGGTTTTCCAGTGTTTTGGCTTTTCCTCCTCAAGACAAAAAAAAAAAAAAATTAAGTGCAGACATTGCTCTCTTTCTTTTCTTTTTCTTTTCTTCCACTCATGGTGCAGCATCCTGTGCTCTTGTTTTGCATGAAAGCACCCAAAATCTCTTTTTTTTTTGTTTATTGTTTCCATTATTTCAGTTGAATTTTCTGTCCTCTGGGCTCCTGCAGTCTGTTCTGTGCTACCCAAAGTGCCTCTCTATAAAACTTTCTTACGTAGATCTCGAAATCCCAGGAGATTCTGGAAAAAGTTCAGCTTCCACTCAGAGACAGAAGAGCTGGTCAGGTTTGCAGGACTGTGCTGAACCCAGCAACACTTAGGAAAACATTAAATGGAAGTTTTTTCGTCTCCCAGAACATTTCTTCACACAGCACATTAATATTACTCATCACTGACGTCCTGGACTCTCATTTTATTGCCCGAGTAAAAGCTGATGATTTTTGCAATCTGGCTCATGCTCTACAAGTGAGAGTTGATTTCCCCCACTCAAATATCACTTTTTAAATACCTTTTTCCACTGTTTTCTGTCAGGGAAAGGCTTTTCCCAGGCCACCCATGTGTGGAAGGCTGGATTGGGCTGCTCTGAAAGGGTTTGTTCAGGGCTTTTTCCTCACTTGCCATGTGGGTTTGCCTGTGTCCTTCCTGGGCTTCCTGGATATTGAAGAGGGAAGGCTTAGGGGCAAAATATCTCATTTATTCCACTTATATCCCATATATTCCACAAAATATCCCATTTATCCCTCTTGTACAGCTTTGGAAGAGGGTTTGAGAGGATGCATGAAGTCCCTGCTATCTGTTCTCCTCAGAATTGGCTTTTCCCCCATGCCTTGTCACCCACGTGGAGAGGCAGGAAATTCTCAGGATTCATAATTTTCTTCCTTCCTCTTCCATATTAAAAAAAAAAATTAAAAAATTAAAATCTGAAACAGAGCAACAAATTCACCAAAGACAAGAGCAAGATTTTTGATTTCAGCAAATCCAGGATTTTTGTCCAACACCAAAAACTGGAGGCTGATAAAGGCAGGAAAAGTGTGGGAATGAAGCTGCAAACCCCAGCTAAGCTGTGCCTGAATTTTGAAGATGATGGATGATCTTTCAATTTTTAATTTAAGAATATTAATTACCCTTCTCCTAGCAGGTTCTTTCCATGTCCTTCTCATGCCACAGCTTTTAATTTCTTTGCTTTGGCAGGGCAAAAGCTTCTTAAAAATTATGAGAAGGGCCGTGATGGATTCCTTGTTCCTGTCAGGCCCTGATGGAGGCAGAGCTTGGGCAGAAGCTGCTCCCAAAATCAGGGCAAAGATGTAAAGGCAAGGGGAGGTTTGGGGGTGCCAGGAATCCAGCTGAACATTCCACACTCTGCTTTGCCTCAGTTTCCCACGGTTCAGGGGAGCAGAGAGCTGGAAATGCCCACAAATATTCAGTGACAGACACCAGGCCTTTGTGCCACCCCGGCTGCCTCAGGCTGAAAGGTTTAGCTGGGGCTGTGTGTTCTATTTTCATTTTTTGAGGTGGGGCAGTTCTCTGCTGTTCCTGGGGCAGTTTTTCCTTTCTCTCTCCCCAGCCAACCCTCCCTCCAGGAGATCTCTGCTGTCCATGGCCACTGAGTGTCCCTGCAGGGCTGATCCAATCCCAGCATCCCATGGGGAGATGCTCCGCCCAGGGGAGGAGCCAAGCATTCCTGCCTGGATCCAATCTGAGGTGCTGGGACAGCAGAGCAGCCTTTGCCCCCTGCATTGCCAGAGGAGCAGCTGCCTCTTCCCCTGGAGCTGCAGAGGAAAACTCCCCCCTTGTGCAGGATCCCTGCTGCAGCAGAGCCACAGCTGGCACTGCAGGAGGGCTGAGCCCCCCTGGGATGGGGCTGGGACACCGCCCTGGCACACAGGGGGGCAGTGGTTTTTCTTTTTCTGTACTCTTGCATTTTTATTTTTAGTTTTTCCTAATAAAGAACTGTCATTCCTATTCCCATATCTTCACCTGAGAGCCCCTTAATTTCAGAATTATAATAATTTGGAGGGAGAGGGTTTGCATTTTCCATTTCAAGGGAGGCTCCTGCCTTCCTTAGCAGACATCTGGCTTTTCAAACCAAGATACCAGCAGAGCCTGAGGCTGGGTCAGATGTGACTCAGGGATGTTATTCCAGTAGCTGAGCAGCTTAAAATCTTGGATTTGTCAGCCAAAACATTCCCACTCCGAGAATATCAGTGCCAACAATGACAAGGAATCACCTGGCAGTTTATTTTCTTACATTTCTGCTCAGGAGTGTGGCCCTCATTTGGCCAATTTGTTATTTTTTGTCTATTGATAGGCTTTCCTTAAAAAAGAGGGGGGGAAAGCATAATTAATGTTGCTGGTGTGTACAACCAGAAGGTTGGGATTCAATAGCTTAAAATCATGGATTTTTAATCCAAGACATTCCCACTTTGAGAATATGAGTGCCAACAATGACAAGGAATCACCTGGCAGCTTACATTTCTCCTTAGCAGTGTGGCCCTTGTTTGGCAAATTTGCTTCTATTTCTTTGTCTATTGGTAGCCTTCCAAAAAAAATAAAAAACCCAGCATAATTAATGTAGCTGGTTTTATAACCAGAGGGTTGGGATTCAGTAACTTAAAATCATGGATTTGTAGATTAAAATCATGGATTCCCATCCTGAGTATATCAGTGCCAACTTGGCAGTTTATCTTCTTACATTTCTCCTCAGGAGTGTGGCCCTCCTGTGGCATATTTGCTTCTACTTTGTCTATTGATAGGATTCTCTAAAAAAAGGGGGGAAAATCATAATTAATGCTGCTGATGTGTACAGTCAGAGGGTTGGGATTCAGTAGCTTCAAATAATGGATTTTTTATCAGCCAAGACATTTCCACCCTGAGTACATCAGTGCCAACCTGACAGTAGATTTTCTTCATTTCTCCTCAGGGGTGTGGCCCAGGCAAGCTCATTTGGTAAATTTGCTATTTCTTTGTCTATTGATAGGTTTCCCTAAAAAAAAAAGGGGAAAAAAATGGCAGGGGTTCACCTGAGTCTAAAACTGAAATGAAAGATAAGAATCAGACCTGAGTCTCTGAGTGTGCAATTTGTTTTTATGTGCACAGCAGGAAACATTTCTTAAAAATCCTGGGTATTTCCAAATATCTAACTTCTCAGAGGAGTCAAAATGCAATCACAGTATTTCCTTTCAAAGCTGCATCATTTTATGATTAGTCAAGAGATTTTTGCAACATGAATTTCCTTTTCAGAGATGTTTTCTATTACATCTGTTTGCTTTTGTTTGTCTTGTTTTATTTTAGCAATCTAATTAAATTCCTCTTTTATCAAGATGGAAAACTCGTGCTGCTTATTTTAAACAAAATACAGCTCATGGCATGCATGGCTGCTATAGCAAATGTTTAAATATTTCCTGTCTGTGCTAAAATAAATCAGGATTTGACCTGAGCAATTATGATTATCCTTTCCAGGATGTCCTTTTGTTCCCTTTCCTTCAAATAGGAAGGATTCATACAGTGTGACAGATTTTATTAGCCTAAAAGATCCCTGGCACATCTGGGTGCATAATTTGGATCATTTTGTGATTTAAGGTCCTTGTCATTATCCCTCATCCTTTGCATTTCACTGGACGTCCATGTGCTGGCACAATTTCTCCAATGAATTTTAAATATAGATATAGAAATAAAAATTAATGCCCCAACTGCACAATGCAGGAATGTTCTGGTGTTTGTGGAATGGCTTTGTCCAGATTAAAGGGCAGGGATTTATTTCCACAGAACCAGAGGATTATGGAATCATGGAATGGTTTGGGTTGGGAGGGATCTTAAAGATCATCACTGGGACACCTCCCACTGTCTCAGGCAGCCCCAGTGTCCAACCTGGCCTTGGGCACTGCCAGGGATGCAGGGATGGAATTCCATCCCAGGGCCTGCCCACCCTGCCAGGGAACAATTCCTAATTCCCAACATCCCAATCTCCCAATATCCCAACATCCCAATATCCCAATATCCCAACATCTCAATATCCCAATATCCCAATATCCCCTATCCCAATGTCCCAATATCCCAATGTCCCAATATCCCAATATCCCAATATCCCAACATCCCAATATCCCAATATCCCATATCCCAATATCTCAATATCCCATAATCCCAATATCCCAATGTCCCAATGTCCCAATATCCCAACATCCCAATATCCCATATCCCAATGTCCCAATATCCCAATATCCCAATATCCCATATCCCAATGTCCCAATATCTCAATATCCCATATCCCAATGTCCCAATATCCCAACATCCCAATATCCCAATATCCCATATCCCAATGTCCCAATATCCCATATCCTAATGTCCCAATATCCCAATATCCCAATAGCCCAACATCCCAATATCCCAACATCCCAATATCCCATATCCCAACATCCCAATATCCCAATATCCCAATATCCCAACATCCCAATATCCCAATATCCCAATGTCCCAATATCCCAATATCCCATATCCCAATGTCCCAATATCCCATATCCCAATGTCCCAATATCCCAATATCCCAATATCCCATATCCCAATGCCCCAATATCCCATATCCCAATGTCCCAATATCCCAATATCCCAATATCCCATATCCCAATGTCCCAATATCTCAATATCCCAATGTCCCAATATCCCAATATCCCAATATCCCAATATCCCAATGTCCCAATATCCCAATATCCCAATATCCCAATGTCCCAATATCCCATATCCCAATGTCCCAATATCTCAATATCCCAATGTCCCAATATCCCAATATCCCAATATCCCAATATCCCAATATCCCAACATCCCAATATCCCAATATCCCATATCCCATATCCCAATGTCCCAATATCCCAATATCTCAATATCCCAACATCCCAATATCCCAATGTCCCAATATCCCAATATCCCAATATCCCATATCCCAATATCCCATATCCCAATATCCCTATATCCCATCCATCCTTGCCCTCCTTCAGTTTAAGGTCATTCCTCGTAGGTGGCAGAGAAGAATCTTCAGGGCTCCCTCAGAAATTAAAGATGCTTGAGAGAAGCAAAAAAAAACCACCTCAGAAAAACCCATTAAACCCCATTAAAAACCTTTCCCCTTGCAATTGCAACACATGGGGGTTGCAACATGTTGGAGGCAGCTGCTGAGCCTCGAGCTTCCTCTGTGAGAACACCTTAAAATAAAGGCTGACTTTGGCAAAAACAACTTGTTTGTAAACAAAGAGATTTCCTTTGCAGCAATGTTCTCCCTGACTGGAAGCATTGAGACAGAGCCCCTGAGGATATTTTCCTTTCTGTTCTAGGCAGAACAAAGCTTCTCACACAGGTCAGTGTGGTTTTCCCTCGCTGAACTGGTTCTCATTAGCTGAAATCACTGTGCTGCAATCCAGGGACGAGCTCTGGATCTGTTGCAGAAGTGCCCACTGAGCTCCAGGGAGCTGGTTTGAAACCAGGAGGGACAATTAAAGATGCAATTGAGCTGCTGAGCTGGTAAAAGGAGGCAGCTCTAGCACAAAAAGAAGTGTCAGATTTGGCACCTGCTTGGTTTGAGGTGTCAGAACTCAGCACATTCCTCCGAGTGTCCAGAGTTGCTGAGGACCCCATCCAGAATGCTGCCCAGAACACCTGGGGATTTGATTTTGTCCCTTGGAGCAAGTTGCCAACTTTGTATGAGGACCTGAAAGTCACACAGGTTTGAATAAGTGTAATAACAAAATGATCACAGGGTGGAAATGTAGATTTTAGGATTTTTGGTATGGGGGTTATGGGGACAAGACGGAGGAACTTGGGCATGTCTAGCCTTTCTTCTCCTTCTCCTTCTCCTTCTCCTTCTCCTTCTCCTTCTCCTTCTCCTTCTCCTTCTCCTTCTCCTTCTCCTTCTCCTTCTCCTTCTCCTTCTCCTTCTCCTTCTCCTTCTCCTTCTCCTTCTCCTTCTCCTTCTCCTTCTCCTTCTCCTTCTCCTTCTCCTTCTCCTTCTCCTTCTCCTTCTCCTTCTCCTTCTCCTTCTCCATTTTCTGCAGTGCTGTTGGCACTTTGGGATTGGTTTGGAGTACAAGTGCACTGTCTAACATGGGTGATGGGTATTGGGAATTAAGTGTAAATATGTTATACGTAGTTTGTAGTATAAAAGGACAACACAGAGTGCCTGTGGCTGCCCTAATGAGCAGATCTCGGCTGGGCAGAAAGAAAATTTTATAGATAAGAATTAATAAACAACTTCAAGAATGAAAAGTGAAGAGTCCAGACTCGTTCTTCAGCCGCACGGGCCGAAGCAGAGACATCCTGCACATCTCAGGGCAGCAAATATCAACAGCAACCCGAGATCGAGGAGCAGTGGCTGCCTTCATATTTTGAGATTGGTTTTGTCTCATTACAGCCCTGCTGGACACTGAAACCCCGAGCTGTGACCCTCAGCCTGCTGGCAGACCCTCCCAGCTCTGCTGGACATCCTCATGTCTCATGCAAAATCATGGGAAAGAAGATGGAAAAAGCCCCGAAGAGCTCCAAAGCCAAAACCCAGCTTTAACTCCAGGCCCAAAGTGAAACTTCCTGAGATAGACACCGCTGGTTTCCAGTCTTTAAGCTGCACATCCCAAGGAAACCACAACAAAAGCTTAAAGAGGAAAGGTCAGACCTGTGAAGTGCTATTTGTTTTCACTGAAACTTCATCCCCCACTTACCCCCAGCCTAACCAGCAGCGGAATCAATTACCACTTGTCAGACTGAAACCCGACCCCAGAAATGAAAGAAGGACACGACCTCTGGGGGGGAAAAGAAACCACGAGTGAACCACTTTGTCCTGCAGGGAAGGGTTAACAGGCCTGATCCTCCTTTTCCCCCCCTGCAGGAGGGATCGATGGCAATGTTCTCTACATTTACTCTTCCTTTCAGCGGGGCTGGCCAGTAGGACAGTGAGGTTATTGAGATTGGGTTTCATAAATTACTCCATTTAATAATTGAAGACAAAGAGGTTCCATACATTTTAATAGCATTTAGTGTAACTGTTCAAATTTGTAGGACTCACAATAGATCAATCTCAGCTGCCATTACCCCTCGAGGTAATGGTGCCTGCACTTACCAAGCTTCTGTTAAATGTAGGCTCAGCTTGTCAAAGAGTGGTCAGGTTTAAGGCAGGATCCCCCTCATTCCCATTCCCCACAAGCCTAGAACGGCATTCCCAAAGGGAGACCACACTGGGAACGTTGCTGTTGGTTTAGTTCAGCTGTGCCAGATGAGAATTCTGTCCTTTTTGGTGCATAAAATGATAGAAGAGCATTAATTCTGACATCTGGGGTCAGCCTGGACTGTCCCAACAGCAGCAGTGAGTCAAGGCAGGAGAGGAAATTCCTTCTTATGCTTCACTTCTGAATGCAAGGAAATAAAAACCATAAACGGAGCTGGAAAGACTTCTTGGGAAGGTGAGGGGATCCCTCCGAGTGCTGGGAGAGAAGCAGCTCATGGTCAGGTCTCACAGGATTAAAGACATTTTGTTTTTTAAGCATATGGAGAAACATGGAAGAGTCTGGAAACTCCATCAGCAAGATCAACACATGAGCTGGGGCTGAAGATCCTTCCTTTTCCTTTTCCTTTTCCTTTTCCTTTTCCTTTTCCTTTTCCTTTTCCTTTTCCTTTTCCTTTTCCTTTTCCTTTTCCTTTTCCTTTTCCTTTTCCTTTTCCTTTTCCTTTTCCTTTTCCTTTTCCTTTTCCTTTTCCTTTTCCTTTTCCTTTTCCTTTTCCTTTTCCTTTTCCTTTTCCTTTTCCTTCCCCTTCCCCTTCCCCTTCCCCTTCCCCTTCCCCTTCCCCTTCCCCTTCCCCTTCCCCTTCCCCTTCCCCTTCCCTTCCCTTCCCTTCCCTTCCCTTCCCTTCCCTTCCCTTCCCTTCCCTTCCCTTCCCTTCCCTTCCTTCTCCATCTTTTTCTCTTCCCTTTCACATTTCCCCTTTATCCAATCCCACTGCCATGTGCTTATATAGGAGATAATGGATTAATTTATATCAATTTCCAATTATGTTATTAATTAATAAAACTTTGGAAGATTCATGGACTCCCTGACTTCTGTCATTCCTTTACTCCACAGAATCTCCCCCTCATCAAAACCACTTTGGTCTTTCATTATCTTTTTTTTTTAAACAGTCATCCAGGGAGATGAATATTCTGATTTTTTTGTCTTGTTTTGCCTTGGACTTTCTCAAATTAAGCAGTTTTCCTTGCTGCCTCTGCCACAGGAAAGAAGAAATTTCTTAATCGTGGAAACATCATCAAATCAAACCAAATAAATATAAATAAATTCTCTTCTCTTCCCACTCCTTTCCCCTCATCACTGAAAAGCAAACAAAGCAGGCAGGGCTCTGGAGGGGGCAGGAAATGAAGGCAAGGAGGGACAATTCAGAGAATGAAAGACACTTTCTTGAGTTTCACAGAAAAATGCAGCCCTGCTTTTGCAATGTGGTGCTAAGCTGATGATAAGTGGATTTAGAAAAGCCCTCGTGCTCTGGCTGGAGAATCTGTGGGATGGGATCCAGAGGGGATGGAGCCAGGAAGGAGGAAATCCATGGAATGGGTGAAACTGGAGATGGGAGCATCTTCTTGTGGCCTTCATCTTTCTCATCCAACTTTGAGACAGAGCTCGGGTGGCCCAGCCTTAATTCTGATTAGGATTTCTTGGAGAAAATGGATAAACCCCAGAAAAGTCTGGAATTGGCAACAAAGGATTGCTTTCCGCTTGAACCTAAATTCTAATTAAAATCAGGAGGGCAAAGTCACTTTGGAGTTGAAAAGCTTCACATTTGTCAGCTACACCCTGCTCAATATTAATATTAATTCACAAAATATTTGTGTGCGTGGATCTGTGAGATTTTTACATGAAATGTAAAAATAAAGCTTTGGGACTTTAGGAGACTGCAGCAGTTTTTAAGAGGAAATATCTGAAAATTCCACAAAAACATGTTTTTCTAAATAGCAGGGATTTTTGGCACAAAAAGATGGAGGCACGAGGAAAGTCTTGGAATTAAGTCCATTTTGGGATGGATGGAGCCTTTAGGGGTTTCCCTCCTCCAAGATTCCTCCTGTCCCAGGGCTGGATGGACTCCTGTCTCTTGTCGGGTCTCTGGAGTTTCAGCTCTGCCCCCTTCTGCTCTTTGCTCAACTTTTCAAAGCTCAGCTCCTTCTGGCATTCCTTTATTCAATCTTTTACTCCCAGTCCAAAGGTCAGATCCCATGGCTGGTGTGGGGAACCCTGCATGGCCCAGGGGTTGGCAAATAAAAATGGAAAATCCATATCCAGGGATCCTGCTCTCAGGTTGGATTTCAGCAGTGCTTCTGCCCTAATTTTTCCCCTTTTCAGGTCCCAGATTTTATCATCTGTCCCAAGCTGGTTTTGTTCATGAGATATCTGCAAAGTAGTGAAGGTGGTTTTAAAGCTCTTCACGACTTGCAGATTTTTTTTTTCTCCAATCATTTCTTCTTAGCTTGCAGTTGCTCAAAAGCAATCTTACAATAATTGAAATTGACCTTGATTATCCTTATGAAACCTTTCCAACTCAAGATATTCCATTATTTTATTGGGTTAGCTACGTTAAAACCTTGTGTGCTTCCTTTTCCTGTTAGAGCCCATTCCCACTCTTCATTGACAACAAGACTGGAATCGTGTTTGTCTTGCACAGGGATCGGAAATTTGCTCCAAAAAAAAGTCCTGTGCTCTTCTGTGTTTGGGAAACATTTCCCTGCTCCTGGAGATCCCTGCTGGAATATTTACCAGTGAATCCAAAGTCTGTGTGAGCAGAACTGGAGCACGGACTTCATTTTCCTGAAGGTTCCTTTTGCCAGAATTTGTCCTGATTTTCATGTGTCTTTTCCCATGCCTGGGTTATCCAGTGACTGCCCAGCCATGATAAATAATCCTGATTTTTAGTTCATCCCAAGCACATGGGCAGACGGGGATTTTTTAGGAAATCTCCTAAACGTAGGGTTTGCTCTGTCCCTGTTGCAAAATAAAACAAATTTCCTCAACAGGACTTAGGGAACGTTGGGGCTGCTCATGGATTTCCTCATTCCCTACACGAGATGAAGCATTTCTGCCACCTCTGTGCAGAAATTCAGCTTGGATCCAACATTTGGGTGGGAAACAGAGCATGAGAAACAATCAGTGGGAGTTTTGGGATGATCTGTGCTTTGTTACCACTTAGGCTTGGTGAGGAGAGAGAAAACAGCTCCTTAGCCACTGTTTTTTCCATGTCTTCATTAAATATATCAGGATGAAAAATCCTTTGAGATAGAAACAGCTTGGATGTCTGCAAATTTCATTTTTTTGGTGAAAGACTGTGACCTGATACAGAGCCTGTGAAAGTAGGGACCCTGAGATGGAAACACTTCCAAAGTGTGATTTTTGTAATTCTGAACAGCAACAGGAAAGATTTTCATTTTCCTGGAAATTAATATCAGAGTGAAGACTTTCTTCATCTGCAGAGCTGCAGGCTTTGCAGAGTTGTGGAATGAGTCATGAGTTTGAGATCAAGATTTTCCTGCACCCCTGAGGATTAACTTGGTGAAAACAACCTTGGCTACCTGTGGATTTATCCTGTGTTATGGGAATAAGAGGAAAATCAGGGAATTTGTGTCCCTTGCCCTCAGGTACAGGGCAAGAGGCTGTTCCTGGGCTGGAGGTGTCAGATTTGGCTCCACAGCTCCCATGTGCCAGTTTTGGGAGGTCCTGATGGGAAGCTGAAAGGTTTCCCAGGGCTTACTCCAGTTCAGGGGGTGTTGAGTGGATTTGGACAGGAAATCCAACTAGAAAAGCTGAATGGAGCAAAATTAGAGGTTCTAATTGCTGCTGAATTCAAATAGTGTTTTGATAGAGCCAGCAGGTCACAGTGCTGGTGGGTTTTGTTGTGTTTTCTTATTATCCTACTATTGTCTAATTATACATGTGCATTTTGTATGAACTGCATTATTTTAGATGCATAAATTATTCCTTATTATCAATATAATTGTATGTTTATAGCCAAGCACCTGTTATAGAAGGAATATTTTACAGGATGAGGCCCTTTCATCCTTAATATGGCTTAGACACAGGGTTGGCTCATGGTTTCATAAAGAATCCCAGAATAGTTTGGGTTGGGAAGGGACATTAAAACTCACCCAGTGCCACCCCTGCCATGGCAGGGACACCTCCCACTATCCCCAGTGTCCAGCCTGGCCTTGGGCACTGCCAGGGATGCAGGGATGGAATTCCATCCCAGCCCCTGCCCACGCTGCCAGGGAACAATTCCTCATTGCCAAGATCCCACCCAGCCCTGCCCTCCATAAAAAACCATTTCCTCTTGTCCTGTCACTCCCTGCCCTACAGAAATTCCCTCTCCCTCCTTTTCCTGAGCCCTGTTCAGGGCTCTGGAATGTCACATCATGAACTGTGGAAGGGAAGGGCTGATTCTCCAAATCTGAGGCTAAATTTTGTTGCCAAACTGTGTTTTTCCCCTTTTGACACAGCTGTGGTTCCATTGGGATAGGAAATAGATTTATCAGTAGGAACCCACAGCAGTGAGGGGT
This sequence comes from Melospiza georgiana, assembly GCF_028018845.1. NCBI lineage: Eukaryota > Metazoa > Chordata > Aves > Passeriformes > Passerellidae > Melospiza > Melospiza georgiana. Next base: position 119,256,222 of record NC_080431.1, on the reverse strand, counting down.
AGAATTTGGGCAGGGTGGGTTTAAAGCTCATGTGGGGTCTACATCCCTCAGTGACCCCCATGAGGGTTTGTCTGTGAGGGGGAAGGAGCCCTGGCAGGGTGCTCCAAAACCACCCCAATAACAAAACCATCCAAAACTGCACCAGTTACACACACTAAACAAACTACACCAGTTACACAAACTATACAAACTACACCAATTACACAGACTACACCAATTACACAAACTATGCAAACTACACAAATTACACAAACTATGCAAACTCCACCAATTGCACAAGCTAAACAAACTCCACCAATTGCACAAATGACACAATCAACAGCTATACAAAAGTACACAACCGCCACAAACAGCACAAAATACAAAATCAACACAGCTCAATACAAACAAAACAACCACAACAACAACTCCACAGCCATTTTTAAACATAACAAACACAACTTTAAACAATTCACAGGGGGCTGTTCTTGCCCCTCTGATTCCCAAAGATGAATATTAAGGAGAGATGAACTGTGCCTTAAAAATGTAGAGTTTAAAGGGAGACTGGACAGAGCCTCATGGAATCCCAGCCCAGCTCTCTGTCCCTGGGGAAGCCGAAATCATTCCTGGGGAGGGTTTTCATCCTGGTCAAAATGCCTGTAACCCCATGGAGGCAAAGGAATGTGCCCAAATTCCTCCTTGCATGGAATTATTTCTGGAAATGCTGTCTGGGAGTAATGACACCATCCCACTTGTGCTTTGGTGCCACTCAGTATTCACTCAGTATTTTTACCGTGGAATTGAATGGATCCTCGCAGCCTCCTGCTTTCACCTCCCCTTCAGAGAAGGTGAAACTGGAGAGGAGCAACATCCGAAACCAGAGACTCTGAACTTCCTCAGATTTCAAGGGAAAGGATGTCCCAGAGTGACTCAACCCGTGTTTTGAACTCTCCAGCATCATTTCTGGCAATCAGTCTGTGGTAATACTTGGGATGAGACAAAATGCTCCCTTCTCCATTTGGAAGAGAAGGAGATGATGAAACCACATCCTCAGCTTGACTGGAGGCACGTAGATTTGGGCAGATTATCTCATTTCCTCTGTGCAACACTTGAGGTCATTGCCTTGTCAGCAAGCCCTCCTCCCACTCTGGAAGCCACTGCTGCCCCTGGATTTGTCTGTCCTAAAGGAGACCTGGATTTCCTCTCCTGTATTCCCCCAGGAACAGCCAGAAACGTGGAGGAAGAAGCATTTGGAGAATGCTTTCAGTGGTTAAAGAATTTTTTGAAATGTGGCGGGACAAGGGGGAATGGCTTCAAGCTGAAAGAGAGTGGGGCTGGATTAGATATTGGGAATTGGGAATTGTTCCCTGGCAGGGTGGGCAGGGCTGGCATGGAATTCCATCCCTGGATTCCTGGCAGTGCCCAAGGCCAGGCTGGACACTGGGGACAGTGGGAGGTGTCCCTGCCGTGGCAGGGGTGGCACTGGGTGGGATTTGAGGTCCCTCCCAACCCAAACCATTCCATCGTTTCATTAACTTAAGCATGAGGTTCTTTCTTCCTTGGGTTTTCAGGTTGTTCTGAGGTAGAAGTCATTTATTTACACAGCTCTTGTCGCTGCTCCTTTATGGATGGGGAAAGGAAAGAGAGAATAAATGATGTGTTTGAATCACATGGGAAGTCTGGGGACACTCTGGGTGTCCACAGACCTCAAATCCCATTTCCCAGTGTAGCAGTTCAAAGCTTCAACCACAAAATAAAAAAACCCTCAGCTGTCAAGTCATTTTTTTAGATGGAAACCATGGCTGACAGATGCAAAAAAAATCTGTGCGGAATCTCACACTTTGAGTGATAAAGGAATCCCAGAATCCCAAATCCCTGGGGCTGACACAGCCCTGCCAGCCCATGCAGTGCCAGCTGTGCCCCGTGGGCACCTTGTCCCCAGCCCAGAGCACTCAGTGCCACCTCCAGGGCACACCTGCAGGGATGGGCACTGCAAAGCTCCCTGGGCAGCCCCTGCCAAGGCCTGAGCTCCCTTTGCATGGGCAAATTCCTCCTGAAATTCCTAGCCAGAAGTCAGTCTCCTTCCCTGGCTTAGAAACACCAAATTCATTCCAAAATACGTGTTTTCACGTAGTTTGTTGATGATCAGGAGCATTGGATCCAAGGATGACCTCAGGGATGGTGTTGTCCTTCCATGCCACCAGGAGCATGTCCCAGTGCTCACCTGGATGCTGCCAGGAACCTCAGCTGATCCAGGACACCAGGAAGGCACCAAGGCCTTGTTTTGGGACGTGTGCTGGGAGCAGCTCCGAGTGTCCCCATGAGCTCATCAGGAAGTGACATCAGGGCCGGAGGACAGTGCCTCAGCGCCATGAATTATTGAGAGCCTGAGATTGTTGCGGGGAGGGGCAGAAGATCTTTTGGGGAGGCGAATGAAGGAAGGCAGAACAGCTGATTAGTTACTATTATCAGTGGCTAATGGGTGTCGTGTTGATAAGATGGTAACCAGATAGCACCGAGAGAGGGTTTTAGTGCTAAGTACTCCATCCCCGGCGTGAGAGGCCTCATTACTGCACTTGGATCCCCTCCTGGATGAATTTTTTATGACCTCACCGTTTTTCTCACTCCTTTTTCTTTGCTCTTCTTTCCATCCTGACCAGGTCCTGAGCTGAAGTGGGAATGTGTGATTAGGATTAAAAACTCCAGCTTTTTTGTTTTGGGCCACAACCCCTGTTGAGAAGATGAGGAGGGGGAAAAAATTCAGCTTCAATTGTTCATTTAATTGCACATTAAAGGAATTTTATTGAGTCTGTTCTGTGGTGTGGGATATAGAACAGTTGGGGGATAACATGGCTGCAAAGAGGTTCCCAAAATCTTCTCCACTGAGGTGGAGGATGTGAGGCACAATCTCACTTTTCTGTGCTCCTTTTAGTGCTGGAGACGCTTTTTAGGGAATGGAGTGGGAATGTGTGATTAGGAATCAAAATTCCAGCTTTTTTTGTCTTGGACCACAATCCCCATTGAGAAGATGGGGAGGGGGAAAAAATTCAGCTTCAATTTCTCTTCTCATTGGACATTAAAGGAGTTTGATCAAATCTGTTCTTTGATGGTTAAATATTTCTTCCTAAAGGTGTGGGATGCAGCACAATTAGGGGATAACATGGTTGCCATGAGGTTCCCAAAATCTTCCCCACTGAGGTGGAGGATGAGGCACAATCTCACTTTTCTGTGCTCCTTCCAGGGCTGGAGACACTTTGTAGGGGATGGAGTGGGAATCTGTGATTAGGAATAAAAATTCCAGCTTTGTTTGTCTTGGAGCACACCCCACCATTGGCAAGGTGAGGAGTGAAAGAATTCTCCAAAATTCAGCTTCAATTGTTCTTCTCATTGCACATTAAAAGAGTTTCATCGAGTCTGCTCTGTGGTATGGGATAAAGAACAATTTGGGGATAACATGGCTGCGAAGAGGTTCCCAAAATCTTCTCCACTGAGGTGGAGGATGTGAGGCACAATCTCACTTTTCTGTGCTCTTTCTAGGGCTGGAGACACTTTGTAGGGGATGGAGTGGGAATGTGTGATTAGGAATAAAACCTCCAGCTTTTTGTCTTGGACCCCTGTTGAGAAGATGGGAAGGGGGAAAATTTCCCAAAATTCAGCTTCAATAGTTCATTTCATTGCACATTAAAGGGGTTTTATTGAGTCTGTTCTTTGGTGTGGGATGCAGCACAATTAGGGGATAACATGGCTGCAAAGAGGTTCCCAAAGTCTTCTCCAGTGAGGTGGAGGATGAAGCACAACCTCACTTTTCTGTGCTCCTTCCAGTGCTGGGGAAGGATCTGGGGCACCAAAATTTAGGGCACTTCACAGGGATTGGGGCAGCTCCTGAAGAAGCCCTGGAGAAGGAGAGAGAAGGTGGAAGGAGGATAGGCAGGGACAGGACAATTCCTTCTGGACAGGGTGACAAGCCCTGGGGAATTCAGGAGCACCGAGGAGCAAATCCCAGCTCCTCTGGTGTGAGATGGGCTGGAGGAAAGGGGAGATCCAACATTTCCTTGTGCCAGCAGCGCCTCTGGGAAGAGCTGAAATTCCTGATTTGGTGTCTCCTGGAGAGGAAACCCTTGGGCTGGTTTTGGCTGTGCTCCTGCTCCAGCACAGGGAAGCCCTCTTGCCCACGGATCAGGCCACGGAAACGGCACCTGGACACAAAGTGGCTTCTCCCTGGCATTTTCCAAGACCTGGAGGAATATTCCTGAAGGAATATCTGTCCTCATTGTAGATGTAAATCCTCACCACAGACATAAATATGTCAGTATTACACTGTCTACCAAGGAAGAAGCTTGGCTGTAGGTATAATCCACATTTCCCACAGATTCATCCTCAGTCCCATTGTTTCCTCCATAATGCACAGCTTAGGATGAAGTTCCTAAGGGCTGCTCCCCAGGATTTCCTCTTTGAAAGAATCTTTTCTGAAAGATGAGACACACAGTCTCATATCTTCATTTTTGCCTTCTCTGAAAAAAAATCTGAATCATGCTTGGGGAAGCAACAGAATAAATGACAAGGAAAAAAAAATCTGATAAAACTGAGTTTCCTGTCACAGCTTTTTACATAATCATGTTTTTATACCAGAAAAATACCAAAAAACTCAATATTAGGAATTACTTGATCTCCATTTTCATTTTTCTTTGTTGCTGTATTAAAAATCATAAGGACGTTTTCAGATTTGAAAACTTTTTAATCATAGAAGGACTTGGAAATTCTGAAACCTCTGGAATTCTTCAATTAATTATTTGTGAAAGCAACATTACACCTTTCCCTGTCTCTCCCCACTGTTTTCCCAGTCAGCTTCAGCTAAATCCTCCCCAGGAATTCCTGTTGAGGAGAGATTTTAGTACAGAAGTTTTTCCCTTGCCTTTTCCCATTTCAAGGAACTACTCAGCAGTGTTCTGAGCTGACCAGCAACACTCTGAGAGTCACATTCTTGTCAGAGACCAGCCTCAGTTTGAGAATTGTCCAGGAATTTGCAGCATTTTAAATTCAGAGCTGGTCCCTAATGTCAGAGCTGGAAGTGAAATTCTAGGAAATCAGGCCCTGCTGAATATTTCAACCCTACAAAACACGATGGAAAAAACCAAACCTTCGCTGAAAGCTGCTAAAAGCTGCCACGCTAAATGCAGGGAGGAACCAGCCCTGCAGAAAACACCTTCAGGATTGTCTTGGTTTGAAAAGCCAGGTGTCTGCTAAGGAAGGCAGGAGCTTCCCTTGAAATGGAAACTGTAAACCCCCTTCCTCCAAATTATTGTAATTTTGAAATTAAGGGGCTCTCAGGCAAAAATATGGGAATAGGAATAACAAAAAGAAAATTTAAAATACAAATGCAATACTACAAACAAACAAAAAAACCACTGACAAAGTAGGAATAGGAGCTGCCCCCCTGTGTGTCAGGGAGGTGTCCCAGCCCCATCCCATGGGGGCTCAGCCCTCCTGCAGTGCCAGCTGTGGCTCTGCTGCAGCAGGGATCCTGCACAAGGGGGGAGTTTTCCTCTGCAGCTCCAGGGGAAGAGGCAGCTGCTCCTCTGGCAATGCAGGGGGCAAAGGCTGCTCTGCTGTCCCAGCACCTCAGATTGGATCCAGGCAGGAATGCTTGGCTCCTCCCCTGGGCGGAGCATCTCCCCATGGGATGCTGGGATTGGATCAGCCCTGCAAGGACACTCAGGGCCATGGACAGCAGAGATCTCCTGGAGGGAGGGTTGGCTGTGGGAGAGAGAAAGGAAAAACTGCCCCAGGAACAGCAGAGAACTGCCCCAGCTCTGACAGGTGGGGACAGAACACACAGCCCCATTTCCAACCTCAGACAAGGATGCTCCAATATTTTCTACATCCTTGACAGAACTTTATAAACCCACAGAGAATTGTATCCTCTCTCCTCATGCAGAAGATGTGGATCTGCCAGGAGTGGGTTCTGTTTGACTCCTACCTCAGGGTTTTTCCCCCTCTGCTGACTCCTGGATGCCCTCAGGGCTGGAATGGGCATTCCCATGCCAAGCCATCAGAATGTGCCAGTGCTCCCAGACAAACCAGCTGGGCAGGGCTCCATGGAGCCCAATAAAACAGTGAAGATTCCTCCTCCAAAGCCACGGAGTGACTCCAAGGAGCCTCCTCTCCTCTTCTGCTTCTCCCTGCCAAAGAGCATCTTCCTGACTGCTTTAATCTGCAAGATCCATCTTACTTTAACCCTATTGAAAAGGACTGATGTTTTGGGGTTGTGCTGGGCTATATTAAAATCCATATTTCAAACAATAAATGCTTTCCATTTATCCACCCTAGTCTCTTTTCTATGGAGCCAAACTTTCAGGCAGTTAGCTCAACCTTTCAGGAATATGAAGCACCTTTTTCATCCTGTGCCAACACTGTAATGCCTCCAATAATTTATGTTTAATTTTTAATACAGTTATCTATCATGAGTAATTATGTGGGCTGCTCACAATATTCCATTTTCTGTTATGCGGGTTTTTTTCTGAAGGTTGTGGACTGGGAGAAAAAAAAAAAAAAGCCCCGATGCTTCTGCTTTTCTGCTGAATTTCCTCTGAAAAAGAAATATTGAGGCAGCTTGAAGGTTCTGTGTGTCAGAGCTTGAGAAGTGCATGAGATCTGCTGATATTTGAGTGAGAAATGATGGTGATTTATACCCAGGAAAAGCTCTGAGCAGAGTTCTTCACATCCATGGGGGTTTTTTGGTGGGATTTTTACGCAGGGCTCAGATTTTGGGGAGAAAATTTAACGTAGAGTCCCCCAGGCTGTTTCCCATTGCAGTGGGAGCAGCATTTGGATTTGTTAATCTATATTTGGCAATAAAAATTGCTGTAATTCCCAGCTCCAGCTGAGGCACCGGAAGCTGAACTCCTCAGGGCCATACAAAGTTTTCTGTCCAAATCCACGCTTGGAGATGTCTGTGTTCTTTCTCTCAGGCTCAGGATCTCTCTGGATGAGCACTGCTCTTCTGGGAGGGGGAAAAAATGGTTCTTTCCCTTTTTTCCTGGCCAGACCACAGCTTGTCCTGATGTGCTCCTGCTCTGGGAATTGGGGCTGGATGTGGACGGGGCTGTGAGCAGAGATCTACACCAAGGAGGCCACTGGGTTCTTGTCAGGGCCAATTCCACCCTCTGTGCTGGTAGAGAAGCCTTGAAATTAGAGCAATCCTCAGAAATGGGGTGGGTGATGCATTAAATTCCCACCAAAAAAACCCTTAAAAAACCTAAAATGAATTTCTCCTCACAGCAGATGTGCCCAAGTTTCTGGTTCTTCCCCTGATGCCTTGTGCAGGCTGCCCCAGTGCAGAGGCTGGACAGAGCTCCAGAATAAAGCAGGGATTTATTCACAGCATCTCCTCCATGGATGCACCTTGGGCAGCACCAGAGCCCAGCCAGGGCTGCACCCAAGATGAACCAAAATGGCCCCAAAATGCACGGCCGGGCACGGGCTCTGTCCCTGGGATCAGTTCTGCTCCATTTGCACCTTGCAGTTCATTGTCCCATTCCAGCTTTAGCCCTGCAGTCCCACCCTGCTTGTTTTTCTCTCTCCAGCCCACGGGGTTTGTGCTCCTGGGCTGAGATTTGGGTCATTTGTCCTTGGTGCCCAGCTGGAGCAGGAATTGTTTTGTCTCCCTGCTCTGTGCACAGAGCTCACCATCCCTGAATGTGAACCCAGAGCCACACACTAAAGCAGCACAGAATGTGAAAAACATAAAAGCTCAAACCTGAGGCATCACCACAATTCCTCCAATGCTATTTACTTTGCCATTTACACCAATTATTCCCATGGGGAAGACATGGACGAAACCAATTTTCGTTTAATTAACCAAATTTCATTTCAGAACTTCCACAGACAGCCAGGAAGATCTTCAAGGAAAATATTTCCTGCTGGTGATTGCTTTAGAAGGCCTGGATTACACCTTCAAAAGGTAGAAACCTGGATGGTAAAATTAATACTTGGGAGGTAAAATTAATCCTGGGAAATGCTGTGTGGGAATCAGAAAAACAAAAACTTCCACAGACACTGAAAGATTTAATCTACAGCCTTAGAAGAAGCTTAGATTGATGTAAAAATACAATACACAGATATTAAGCAGAAAAATCATAAACTTAAATTTCTATAGTTTAAGTGAGAATATACCTTAAGTCAGTGAGAAACTGTGTTGATAAGATGGTGAAGGGTTTATAATGTAGAGGTGTGGTTGTATAGAATAAGCTAAGGGTTTAGAAGTTATAACAGAAGCATTTGTGTGCATGTGAATTAGAAACCCATTAGATAAAAGTATCTGCAGCAAAAGTAAGTAAAGGTAATAAGTTAGAAAAGCAAAATAAATCCTGTAGCAACTATTAGTTTAGAAAGTTCTATATTACCTCGTAATGAAAAAACTTTTGGCTATTCTTGAGCTGTAAACCAAATACTCCTCTAAAATCTCACAGCCTCTGAGACTGATGTTTATCTAAACAATAAATCATTCTTTACTTGAAAATAGTCCCATTCCTTCATTAAAAACAGCAACAGTAATAATGCTGCACTCTGTGGGTTCCAGACAGGTGTTGGTGTCTCCTCAGGTGAGGGCAGGAGCTTTTCTCCCAAGCTGTGGCACTTCAGTTGCACTCAGGGCTGTCCCTCCCTTCTTGAACCCACACAATCCCAGATTTAGGTTGGAAAAGACCCCTGATATCAAGTCCAGCCTACTTTGCATCATTGCATTGCTCCTTGGTCTTTGTCAGGCCTCAAAGGCATCTTGAATGTGACAAATCTATTTTTTTTTTTGCCAATTTTTTTGGCCTGGTGGAAGCTACTCCCTGCCTTTATAAATGCTGTATCATGGGAATGTCACCGCCATATTTTCTGGAAAAATCCCCTCACCAGGATTTCTCTCCTGGGAAGATGAAAAGCCACAGAGAAAAATGAAAACAATAATTATCTGATTCGCTTCCCCTGTGTCTTGCTGCTTTGGAATGTGATTGGAGATTGTTTATCCAACATGTGAATTGTTTTGACATTATGACCAATCATGGTCAGGCTGTGTTGGAGAGAGGCATGAGTTTTTCTTTAGTCTCTTTAGCCTTCTGTAAGTATCCTTTCTCTATTCTTTAGTGATATGATATGATATGATATGATATGATATAACATGATATAACATGATATAACATGATATAACATGATATAATATAATATAATATAATATAATATAATATAATATAATATAATATAATATAATATAATATAATATAATATAATATAATATAATATAATATCATATCATATCATATCATATCATATCATATCATATCATATCATATCAATCTACAATATACTATACTATACTATACTATACTATACTATACTAATCAATTAGCCTTCTAAGAACATAGAGTCGGATTCATAATTTCCTCCCTACAACAGGGGACCCAGAAAATACCACATGGGAACTGCAAATTACTCTGCTCTTACAGGGCTGCAGCCTTGTCCTGCTGAAAACCTGAGCTAAAACTTCCCTCCACATCAGCACCAGAACATTCCACCCAGCTAGCAGCCCAGTTTATTTTGGTAGCAGTTCAAGATTTACTCATCATATCAATGTTTCACCACACAGAGAGGTAGCCTGGAATAATAGAAGGTAAATCTGAGGCTGCAATTCAATCAAGGCCCTCTGTTGATGTCTTAAGCTGAGACTCAAACAGCTTAAGTAGTTTATGACCAGCAGCAGAACTGCCTTGATTGAATTACTGCTCAGGCATTCAATTGCATGAATGTATTGTTATTTATAAGGTGTGCCAAAGCCTGGCTTTACACTTGACTGTGGCAGGCTGGGACTGATGGTGAAAAAACAGCCTGGCATTAGAGTGCCCCTCAAGCCAGGAAAATGAATGATGGGCACTCTGCTCTGTGCTTATGGAAAAATAATTCCCGTAGTGTTGTAGGGAATTCAATCCTTCAAGTTCATGAAATGAAAGGAGCTTGTTAGAAACAGTGCTGGGCCCTGGACCAGAGTGATGGCCTGAGCAATTCCCAGGATTTTTAGGAACATTTCTGAAGGTTGGATGTACAAATTTCAAAACTTTGTTTGATCTAAAGGGGAAGAGATGAAACAGGGTGAATATGGGGATGGGGGGCAGGTCGGTGTCGCTGCCACGTGAGAATGGTACTGGGGCAAAGGAGGACCCAAGAAAAGCATGGAAATGTTGGAAAAACACCAGGGGAGGCCACAAAGCTGATGTGAGGGTTGGAACCCCTCTGCTCTGAGCCAGGCTGGGAGAGCTGGGGGTGCTCACCTGGAGAGGAGAAGCTGCAGGGAGAGCTCACAGCCCCTGGCAGGGCCTGCAGGGGCTCCAGCAGAGCTGCAGAGGGACTGGGGACAAGGCCTGCAGGGACAGCACCCAGGGAATGGCTGCCAGTGCCAGAGGGCAGGGCTGGGTGGGATCTTGGCCATGAGGAATTGTTCCCTGGCAGGGTGGGCAGGCCCTGGCACAGGGTGCCCAGAGCAGCTGGGGCTGCCCCTGCATCCCTGGCAGTGCCCAAGGCCAGGCTGGACACTGGGGACAGTGGGCGGTGTCTCTGCCATGGCAGGGGTGGCACCAGGATGAGTTTGGGGATATTCCTCTGCTGGGAGGAAAGGCTGGCACAGCTGGCATTGTTCACCTGCACAGGAGAAGCTTTGGGCTGAGCTCAGGGTGGCCTTGCAGGGCCTGGAGGAGCCCCAGGAAAGCTGGAGAGAGACAATTGCCAGGGGATGCAGGGACAGCACACAGGGAATGGCTTCCAACTGAAAAATTACAGGTTTAGATCAGATATTAGAAACAATTTTCTCCCTGAGAGGGTGGGGAGGCCTTGGAGAATTCACAGAGCAGCTGGGGCTGCCCTGCATCCCTGGCAGTGCCCAAGGCCAGGTTGGACATTGGGGCCTGGAGCAGCCTGGGACAGTGGGAGGTGTCCCTGCCATGGTAGGAGTGGAACTGGGTGGGCTTTGAGGTCCCTTCCAACCCAAATAATTCTGGAATTCAATACAGGGATTTTCCAGAGGTCTCTCCTGTTCTTAGCACCCCTTTTTCAGCGAGAACATGGAGCCACTAGCACCAATTCCCATAAAATCCCTGTCACTGACAGCTCTGCTCTCTTCCATCCTTCCAGGGGCCGCAGAAGTTCTTTTTCCTGGAGCTCTGGATATCCCTCCCAGCATCTTCCCCCAGGAATTCAAATTTCCCTTTGGTTGCTGCTCAGCCCCGGCAGCATCAGGGGCTGTCCTGGCAAATTGGAGCTGACAGCTGGAAACTGCTCCCATAGATTTCCTATTGCTCCTTTGAACCAGCCTGGATTAAATTGCACCAAAAGGGCTGACAGCTCTCAAATCCCTGCCATTCTATCACATGAAGGGCTGCGAAAATCTGCCTGCTTCCACAAATTTCAAAGTCAATGGATATTTAAGCCCAGGAGACATCCTAGAGCCCAGGGTAGAACCAGCACACGTGGGTGTGCTCCTTCTGCATCCAGGCCCAGCTGCAATTCCCAAGGATTGCCCCTGACCAGCATTCCTGGAAGTTCTGAGGACAAAGGAAATTCTTTTAATATAGGACAAATAACTACAGGCAGGATTTTTTCCCTCAGGAAGAATTCTGGAAGGACATGGCTTTGGGAAGCAATGGAATATCTTATTTTGGACTCATTAATGACAAGATTTACCTGAGTATGGATGAACAATCCCATGGAAGGAAAAAGGAGTGAAGATTATTCCTTGCATGTCAGGTAGATTAAAAAATCAGTCCTGGGTCTAATTTTAATAAAACTTCTAGAAGATTTTCCCTCTCACATATTTCTAACCCCTCAGAAAAAATTATTGAGCCCAAAGAATAATAATTCATAATTAAGTGAGCACAGAAATGCTCATGCCAACATGCTGGTCACCAAATAATCTCTTTTTTCATAAAAATTAGGATACATTGCCCTGGTTAATTGTGGAGGTGGACTGGAGGGGAAGGAATGATGGCTCTGCTTCCTTAATTTTTGTACCAAATGTGTTGCTGAGACAGTTGGGATTGCTCACCTGCACAGGAGAAGCTTTGGGCTGAGCTCAGGGTGGCCTTGCAGGGCCTGGAGGAGCCCCAGGAAAGCTGGAGAGAGACAATTGCCAGGGGATGCAGGGACAGCACCCAGGGAATGGCTGCCAGTGCCAGAGGGCAGGGCTGGGTGGGATCCTGGCAATGAGGAATTGTTCCCTGGCAGGGTGGGCAGGGCTGGCATGGAATTCCATCCCTGCATCCCTGGCAGTGCCCAAGGCCAGGCTGGACACTGGGGACAGTGGGAGGTGGCCCTGCCATGGCAGGGGGTTGGAACTGGATTAAATTCCCTTCCAAATCCAAACCTTCTGTGATTCCAGGATTATCTCCCTGTCCTGTTTGTTGTAAATTCAGCACTGTCACTTTTCAGGGAATATCAGCAGAAAATAATTTCCTGTGATGTCTCTGAGTCCTGTCCCTCCAGATCCAAGTGGGTGTAAATAACTTCCATCAAGGACTCTGGATATTCCTCTCTCACCCACAGGCTCGTGGACACCGGTCAAGCTTCCTTTTTGAGGGGGAGTTATCAGCAATCAGGAACTCCTTAATTAACGCTCAAGAGGAAAAAAAAAAATTAAACAATCTTATTCCTCTTCCTTCATTGATACAGGAGAAAGAAAATTATTCACATCATCATTGTCACGTTTTTAAGTCCCTTAAATAACCAACCCCCAGACATGTAAAAGTTCATCTTGGAATTGTGGATTTTATGGTTTCTTTGGTCTCTGGATTTGGGACCAGTCTGCTCCAAATCCTGGGAAGTGCTTTGGGACACCCTCAGGTCACTCCAGCCACTGTAGCAGTGGCAGCCTGGCCTTGGCACCCCTTGAGAGGCCAGCAACGACTGGGACAGCACTTCCCCAGCTTCCAAACTCTGTGTCCTGATGGGGCAGATGAAAATAAACAATTCCCAGAGCTGGCAGTGTCCTCAGAGTGCTGGAGAAGTGACATCGTGGCTGACCCACACAAACACACACACTGGGGACAGATTTAGGTTGAATTTGTGCTTTCAACTCAGAAATCTACTTTTCAGTCCATACACACTGCTCTGCCTCTTTATTGATTTTTAAAATACTGGATTTGGGTAGGAACAATGTGGGATTTAACCAAGTGCAGAGATTTCATGGAATCATGGAATGGTTTGGGTTGGGAGGAACCTCACAATTCCATTCCAGGACCTCCCCACCCTCACAAGGATGAAATTGTTCCTAATACCTGATCTGAACCTGTAAATTTTCAGTGTGAAGCCATTCCCTGGGTGCTGTCCCTGCATCCCCTGGCAATTGTCTCTCTCCAGCTTTCCTGGGGCTCCTCCAGGCCCTGCAAGGCCACCCTGAGCTCAGCCCAAAGCTTCTCCTGTGCAGGCTGAAAATTTCATGGATTTTTCATGAATCCTACATGGATTTCATTTATTATCACAATCAAATATGTCCCTTAAAGTCTGATTCGGCAATTTGAGTGTCTGGGTGTGGCCGTTAAGGTCACTGTGGATTCTTTGATTTGATGCTCAGGACTAATGTGGATTTTATTGGGTGTGATAATTTCCACTGTGTGCTTCTATACCAGGACCAATGAAAAATCAGCTTGGTTTAGTTTAATGCTGTTTAAAAATATGGATGAGGGTCAGCTGGGCTTTCCTTGAGGTTGTTAAAATGGGAATGTCTCAAAAGAAATTTGGGAGGTTTTTTGGGAAATCAGTTTTGACTCAGAGACCTGCACTGGTTCCCCCCAACCCATGAGAGCCATCACTTTCTCCAGGCCAAAATCCCAGAGATTTAAGAGCATTTCCATTCCAAAGGCCGAAATTCCTTGGCATCCTCTCTTTACGACCCTTGAAATGCCAGTGTTTGATTTTCTGCACCAAGCCATGTAAACATATCCTCTATTTTTATCAGCTGCCACAAGGATTTAATCCTCAAGTTTCCAGGGAGGGAAGAGTTCCGCACATGTTCCAGCTCTTCAGTAAATTCATCATGATCCAGCAGGTTTTACACAAGTAAAACACAGATACTGCAGGAAAAGTGGTGAACAAAACTTCCAGGCTCTAAACAAAGTTGGAGGAGGATCATTAAATCAATGCTGGTTTTAATTTTATTTTTCTTACCAAAGGGAAAAAAAATAAGAGGGTCATGAATTCTTATCAAGCTTCCTTAAAGGACAGCTTGGCATTGGCTCTGACTTCTTAAAATTAAAATTTTATTGATTTTCCATTTTATTAAATAAATATGCCTCCCTGAGCTCTCTTTAGGAAAAGAAAAATGTTTTCAGTGCAATTTTCTCTTCAGCAATTGCCTGGATTTTGCCTGTGGAATGCTCATCTCCATCCAAATTAAGGGACAAAGGGATTAGGATTTTAGGACCCAGAATAGTCCTATTTCCAAGCAATTGGTGCCACAGGACAAGCTTGATCCTCTCAAGACAAATAAATAAAAATAAAATTATCTTGGTGCTTTGGTTTAAAACTCTCTGTGAATGTTTCCATTGCTTGGGATAGGAACTGGAAGTTGTAGAGGAGTGGGATTTGAGCACTATTGAATACTTTGGGATCAAACCTGGCAATTTCCTAAATGGGAACAATTCCCAATGGGAATTGGGAAATGGGAATTGACAATTCCTGAGGGGACAAAGCTGGGACTTATCCCATCCATTAGAGCCTGGTGGTACCGTTGTAGCTTAGGAAGATGGAAAAGACAATTCCCAACAAAAAGCGTCCCTTGACCTCGGGTGCAAAGGGACATTTTTGAAGGGACAACACCAACCCTGCTTGTCTTTGACCCTTCAGAGGCAGAGCAGGAAGAAGCTGAGGAGGCAGATCCCAGAGTTTGGTGGGAGATCCCAGATTTCCCTCCTTGGTCTTGGGCTCAGTTTCCCTGGAAAGCTCCAGACTGGTCAGCTTTTCATGGGAAAAATCCTTCCCTGGGAGGGTGGGCAGGGGCTGGGATGGAATTCCCAGAGCAGCTGTGGCTGTCCCTGCATCCCTGGCAGTGCCCAAGGCCAGGCTGGACACTGGGGACAGTGGGAGGTGTCCCTGCCATGGCAGGGGTGGCACTGGGTGATCTTTAAGATCCCTCCCAACCCAAACCATTCCATGGTCCTGTAGGATGAGACGCTCCAAAGGAGCTCTTAGTGCTTCCTGTGCTGTGTGTGATTGAAATGGAATAATTTGGGAAGTATTATTTGCATAAAGGATTTTAGGACACAATTCAAGCCCCTGAGAGATGCCAAAACTCCCTCATTTTTTTGGAGAGCCAGTTAAGACTCCATCACATAATTTACAAAACACGAGCACTCAAGAGCTGGGAGATGAATAATTGAAGAGTTCATTAATCTCACACTCCCCACACCATAAACACAATTATCCACTGAAGCAGCTCTGCACAAGTGAACATCTCATCACCACACAAGGCCCATCCTTCTGATTCCGGCTTCAGAATATTCCATCAGGAACCGCCCAACCAAAAACCATGGAATGAAACTGTCCTGAAATCCAGCAGTGACACAGGCACGGCCACATGGAAACTGAATTTCAGCCAAATTTCTCAACACTGCATTCCATGTTTTCCTTCTTTTATTCCACTTTGGAATGGCAGGAGAGGTGTTTTTTTCTACTGGGAACAAGTTTTTGGACCCAAACTATGTTTTTTCCATGCTGGCTGTGATGGGATTCCGAGATAATGGAAGGTCAGGAAGTGCTGCCTGAATCTGCTGGCAGATGGATTTGAGGTGGATTTTTGGTAGGAGCGAAATAATCCCACAAAATCTAATTTTAACCACATTTTAGGAGGAAAATATAATTCTGGGTTTGGAAGGAATAATAATGCCTTTTCACATCCATTTTTCTGCAGTGGAATTACTCAAGGAAACACCTTCCCTCTGGCATTCCTAAAGGAAATTCCAGGGAACTGAGCATTCCTTACCTTATGGCATTTCCATAAAAACACCTTCTCTTCCATTATTTTATTTAGAAGAGAAAAAAAATAGTTTTTCATGAAAACTCTCAGGAATATCCTTCCCAGAACACTCCAAATTACACTCAATTTTCTGGGCTGATTTCTTTCATGGGCCAGTCAGAGAAAGGTTTAAAAACCATACTTTTGGGGTTACCTGATTCCAGGGAACTGTGACATTCCTGGATGTGTATTTTTTCCACCTGGGCTTTTGGTTCACAAATAAATTTCAGGTGTCCAACACCTGGACTCTTCTCCATTGTTAAATAAAGATTTTTTTCCTGTGTTTTGTATTCCATTTTATTATATCCCCTCTCTTCCCAGAATTTCTGCCCTAGACTCTACAAAGTGAAACAGAAACCCTTGCATCACTGACCAACTTGCATCAGTTCCAAGACTTTGTCACTTCCTTTCTCTTTCCAGAATTATTTTATTTTATTTTATTTTATTTTATTTTATTTTATTTTATTTTATTTTATTTTATTTTATTTTATTTTATTTTATTTTATTTTATTTTATTTTATTTTATTTTATTTTATTTTATTTTATTTTATTTCTATTTCCTCCAGCTGTTTTCCTTTCCCACTGACAGTCCACCTCTTGGAAATCCCAGGTTTTCCTCTTGCCTTCTCAATTTTCTCCCTCATTTCTAAAACCTTTACCAGGGAGGGCTGCTAATGCTCTACAGTTGTTGGTCCTGGACTGTTTCAAGGGATTTGATGAAAGGAAAGTATCAAAAAATCTTGGAATTTTCCAATATTTGCTCTTGTTTTCAGTTTAACAGATCTGTTTGAAAATAATCTATTGATTTCCCCTTCTCCCAGCACTCCTGAAACTCTTCTCTTTCCATTGCTGTCCAAGATCATTCATGGATTGGGAAGAACAAGGGGTGCAGAACGTTCCTCCTTTGTGGCAGGGGTGGCTGCAGGCTGGAGGGGCATATCAGGAAATCACAAAATTCCAGACTGGTTTGGGTTGGAGGGGCCTCAAAGCCCACCCAGTGCCACCCCTGCCATGGCAGGGACACCTCCCACTGTCCCCAGTGTCCAGCCTGGCCCTGGGCACTGCCAGGGATGCAGGGGCAGCCCCACTGTGTCTTATTTTCTGGGAATGTCCTGACGAAGGCAGGAATGATGAATCTGACTCCATGTTCTCTGAAGGCTAATTTATTACTTTATAATACTATATTATATTAAAGAATGCTGTACTAAACTGTACTGAAGAATACAGAAAGCAAACTTACACAATGCTAAAAAGATAATAATGAAAACTCGTGGCTCTCTCCAGAGTCCTGACACAGTTTGGGCCCTGATTGGCCAAAGAGTGAAAACAACTCACTGCAGAATCCAATGGAACAATCACCTGTGGGTAAACAATCCCCAAACACATTCCAAAGGAGCAACACACAGGAGAAGCAAATGAGATAAGAATTGTTTTCCTTTTCTCTGAAGCTTCTCAGCTTCCCAGGAGAAAAACCCTGGGCTAGAGATTTTTCAGAGAATGTGAATCTCACAACAGCTGCTCTGGGAATTCCATGCCAGCCCTGCCCACCCTGCCAGGGAACAATTCCTCATTGCCAGGATCCCACCCAGCCCTGCCCTCTGGCACTGGCAGCCATTCCCTGTGTGCTGTCCCTGCATCCCCTGGCAATTGTCTCTCTCCAGCTTTCCTGGGGCTCCTCCAGGCCCTGCAAGGCCACCCTGAGCTCAGCCCAAAGCTTCTCCTGTGCAGGTGAACAATGCCAGCTGTGCCAGCCTTTCCTGCCAGCAGAGCTGCTCCATCCCTCTGCCCATCCTGGAGCCTCCTCTGGGCTCTCTGCAGCAGCTCCAGCTCCTCCCTGCAGGTGGGAAATCACCTGTGGGGGCTCAGGAGGGATTTTCCTCCCCATCCAAACCAATTTCAGCAGGACCAGAATTCCTCTGTGACTCCAAGCAAAGCCATTGCCCTGCAAAGCCCACCTGATGCTCTTCTGAGAGCCCAGATGGTTCGAGGCTCTGGAATGTTCCTGCTCCAAGGCCATCAGCGATTCCTGGAGCTCAGGTGACTCATTAATATCCCCCCTGACAGGCCCGATTGAAATGCACGCTGAAAAACGACTTCTTCCTGTCGGAGCTCGTTAGGTTTTATGCACAAAACAAAATCATTATTCAGAGATCTGGAACTCCTTTCCTAAAGTGGGCATCTATTGAATATCCCCAGTGCAATTCTTCCTCCTAATATGGTAATTCGTTATCTGGATTTAATTATCTGCGAGGTGAAAGGTTGCTGGGCACTGTTGTTCTGCAGGAGCCCAATGGAAATTTTTAAGTACTTTCACTCTGTCTTTACAGATCAATCTTCCTGCTAATGACAACCAATACTTTCAGCTATGATTACAGAGCAGCTCCATCTTTTCATGAGCCGAGACTCTTTGGAATCATAAGTATTGATCTTTTTAATAGAAGTCAAGAAAAATGAAATTACCGGGGCTTCTTTTTGCAAAACTATGATAAATGGCAACTGGGAAAGTTACACAAGAGTTTTTTCTTTTATTCTTTTTTTTCCCCTTTGCTGTGGATTATTTTAATCTCAAAAAACGATGGGCTTTTTAATAATGTTTGTCTTTCCATTATGCACATTTGCAGCAAAGCCAGAACTTATTTTTGTATGACTTTATATAACCACATTTAAGCAAAGCCACGCCAGAATTGCCTTGCTGGTATATTTAGGTAACCATCAAACAGACTCTGGGCTAAAGGAGAAAGCTGGTTTTAGATGCCAAGTGGTTGTATTTTCTTGGCATCTCTGAGTTAAATCCAATTTTTGAGCAGTGTTTTGAGCTGTCTACAATCAAATATTCATTTGTTTGTTACACAGAGCTCACCCTTCATTGCTTGTAATATTGTGACAAGTGACTTCACCTTCTCTGTGTTTCCTCTCTTCCCAGAAGTCTCATCCTGGCTTTCACATCTCCCATTTTCAATGGGAATTTATGGCTCTGCCTCTTGTTCCATGTTGTAAACCTGTAGTATCTGAGCAGGGAATGCTCCTGTGCGACCCTGACCCAGAGGTTTCAGGGACCAGGCCCTGTGCACCCCATTAAAATCTTCATTTTCCACTTTGAATCCTCTTCCCTGTGCCAACAAAATAGCAGGAAAAACAGATTGGATCCTGCATTAATTGGAGTGATTCCTCTTGATTAAATTCCATTGTAAAGGGAGTGGGAGAGATAAACTTGATAGGAGAAAAGATGTGGACAAATCACAAGGTGGGAGATATAAACTGGTGGCTCTTACTGGTGTTAATGGGAACTGGGGGATGTCCTGCAGGTATTTAAGACCAGAGCCACAGGAAAACTCAATTTCAGGGAAAGTTCCAAATTTTCTCATTGCCTGATTGATCCTCAGTGTTGTAAATCCATGGCCTTTCCAGGCTGATTTCCACCAGGCAATTTCCTTTTTTTCTAATCACACCCCCATAATTTTTTAACTTCCTCTTCATTTTTCATCATAGGAAGCCTCAGCTCACAGAGATTTGGGTTTATTGCTGTCCTTGGAACTCTCCATATTTTTCTGTCACATTAATTCCTGAACATTTTGTTAACCTCTGTCTTTTGCTGATTTTAGATGTCTGGATTTAACACTTTTTGTGCTTATTGGCACCTTCGTCCCTGAAGCTGCACTGACAGAATAACTTGTTTTTTAAAACAAAGCTATTAAGAAACTAAAATTAATATATTAAGTTGTAAGAAATATATGTATAATAGAAATATTGTACTTATTATCTATATATTATATATAATAGATATATGAAGTTATTGGGAAAACTAAAATAAATATATTAAGATATAATAAATATATAATGTAATTATAATATATAATATAATATATATAATATAATATATATAATATATAATATATAATATATATTATATGTGATATATGATATATTATATATAACATATAATATATAATACATAATATATAATATATAACATATAACATATAATATATAATATATAATATATAATATATAATATATAATATATAATATATAATATATAATATATGATATATGATATATGATATATGATATATTATATATTATATATAATATATAATATATAATATATAATATATAATATAATATATATAATATATAATATATAATATATAATATATAATATATAATATATAATATATAATATATAATATAGATATTAAATTACTAAGAAACTAAAATAAATATATTGCAATGCAGTTTTACATGCACTTCCCCAATGTTGTTAATTTGCATCTTCATTAAATCATAAACAGATCTTTCTTTGGTGAAATTGTTACCATTCTGTAAAAACCACCAAGAAACTCAATAAAATTGGCATTTTCAAACTGAGCACGAATGATTTCAAGACCTACTGAAATATCCTTCACTATTTTTAATGAAAACACTTAAAATAATAAAATCTGTGGGTTTTTAAAGTCATAATACACAAAATTTCTGTTTCATTCACAGAGTTCCTAAACTGTGCTCAAATGGGAGGGTTCACCCAGCTCCATATCTTTTGTTTTATTTGGTTTTTCCCCCCTTGTTTTTTGACTTTCTGCTGCTGCTGGCCATTGCTGGAATCCCATGGATTCCTGGCCCAATTATTCCACTTAAATTCATGGGATCATGGAATGGTTTGGGTTGGGAGGGATTCAAATTCACCTCGTTCCAGCCTCCGCCATGGGCAGGGAAATTCCCACCACCCCAGGCTCTTCCAAGCCCTGTATATGCTTTTTTTGAATATTCCATTCACAGGAATTATCATAAATAAAATTTGGTTAAAAGTCTCAAAAGCTTGCTGGTTATATTTTATAGTATCTCATTTTCATGGACTAAACATTTTCAAGGTAATTTTTTGTGTTCCATATGGACCGGGCTCTCTCTGTTCAAACCAGGGGATAAAATAATTTTGGGACATTCTGCACTCAGATGTTGAAAATCCAGATATAAATTGGAAATCTGGGTTGAACCCATGGCAATTATTTAACAATTTAACAATTTAAAATTTAAAGTTAACAGTTCCTTCTTTTCAATGGTACAGGATGGTTCAGCATGGCTTAAAAATCAGTTGGAAAAGCCAGTTTTAATGTGCCTTTCTTTGAGTTTATTTTACAGAATTTTATTGATTTTACTGACAGTTTTTTGTGATTTAATGAAGATTCCACATTGGGAATGAGAGTGCAAAGTTGTATGGCAATATATTTATTTTTAAATTAAATACTGATATTTATTTAAATTTTATTTATATTTATATTTTTGTATTTACACTGATTTGCATTTTATGCATATTTTTACATTAATAGCAATATTATATCTATATCTATATCTATATCTATATCTATATCTATATCTATATCTATATCTATATCTATATCTATATCTATATCTATATATCTACATCTATGTATATATTTATATTCATGTATTTACACTTATTTACATGGTAAGGATATTATTTACATTTCTACCAATATTATTTAAATTAATATTTATATTTCAATTTATATTTATCTGGCAAAGCCAAGTTCTGGTGCCAGTCCAGCTGAAGCCATGAAAAAACATTTATTTGGGAAAACATTTTTGACTGTCTTGGTTTGAACACTACAAATTAATTTGGTGGCCAGTTGGGATTGAGAACATGAAATTTCCATCTCAAAGATCATTTGTGAGAAGTGACTTTGGGATTATTTTTGCAGCAGATACCAGGTAATGTTTAAAACACAGGCAGGATTATTGGTCTTCCATCCTTTTATGGGTGTTTTCAGCTCCTATTTTTAGATTTAAACCCATTTTTTTTAGCAAGCATAGGAAAGTCCATGGACTAAAATTTATTAGAAAACAGAATAAATAATCCAGCCACTCAAATTAGTCATCTAACATTTCTTGTGATAAAGAAAAGGTATTTATGAGTAGATTTCACAGCCAAAATGTCCAGCTACTCCTGTGTTTTTCCCTTGAGGATGCTCCTCATTTCTTTGAATAAACCAAATAAAACCTGTCTGGCTACCCCCATCCCTTCTATGCCAAAAAATTACTTTGCAATTTTGAATTCTTTTCTTCTTTAGTGGAAACTTTAGGGGATGAGGCTGAAAGAATGATTTGTTGTAAAAATACTGGTTTATATGTGGAACATTTGCAGAAAAAGCAGTTTTGTTTCATTCTTTAGGCTGGTTGAGTTTTGCCTCCCGGCAAGATGAAAATTTGGAGTATATGTGTAGAAAAAAACCAAAATTAAATATGGTGAAAAAAATGTAGAGACAGATTTCAGCATTTATTTTCTCATTTACAATTTCTCTAAGGCAATCTTTTAATTTTCAGTATATTTTTATTATGCTTATATGAATAGAAATAAAATAATATAAATATATGTATTTTAAAATATTTATAAAGACTTATGCAGTCTGACAGATAATTACCAGAAATTCCCAGCAGTTTTTGCTAAAATTCAGCATTTCCTTGCAATTTTCTTGTAGTGAGATCAAAGATCCATGGTTGTTTTTCATTGGAATTACAGATTAAAATAGTTTATCTATTTATTTACCCATTTATCTATTTATAGGTAGTGCTGCTTGGTAAATACTGTAATTTTTAATATTTAACAAGTTTTTATAAGATTTTATTTCCTAATTTTGGAAACAAAGATTGCTTTGGAGAAGAAGAATGAAAATTCTGAGTAATTTATGAATTAGGAATGGGAAAGAAGAGAAATAAATTATTTGGCCAAAAAAATCATGGAATTGCTTACAATGTTCAGCACTAGATATCTCGGGAAAATATGTCATATCTTGGAAAAATCTTGGAAAAATCTTGGATATTCTGAGAAAGCAATGGAACAGTTAAATCAGCTAAATCTGTGCTGGGTATTCCCAGAAGAATAAATCAAAAACCACTTATTTAAAATGGGAAAATATTTGGACTCACAAATTATTTTTTCCATTCAACTCTTTTTTTTTTTTTTTTATGGAAAACTTTTGTTCTGATGAAACAATTTTTTTTTTAATGAAAAGTCTTTAATGGAAATGGGATTCAGCTGTTTGCTTTTTAATTTTTTCCGTTTTTCCTGGAAAATCTTGGCTTTTTATTGGAAGAAGAAATTACAAAGCAGACAAGAAAATAACATTTCACACAGGAGTGAGTACTCCATCTTTGCTTGTCTAAATATTGGAGCTCAGAAAAGAGCTGGAATATCTCTGGTGAGGATTCCAGCCCCATTTCCATGGGAAAAAAGGAAAATATCCTTTTTGACTGCTGTAGGAAGAGATGTGGGAGCTGGGATTTTGAATATCTCTGGTGATATTTCTAGGATATCTCTGGTGAGGATTCCAGCTCCATATCCACAGGAATAAAAGAAAATATCCTTTTTTACTATTGTAGGAAGAGAAGTGGGAGCTGATGAATATCTCTGGTGATATTTCTAGAATATCTCTGGTGAAGATTCCAGCTCCATTTTCATGGGAAAAAAGGAAAATATCCTTTTTGACCACTGTAAAAAGAGTAGTGGGAGCTGGGATCTTGATTTTGCTGAAGGAAACGAGGAGAAAAAAGGGAAATTCCTGGCTCAGATGGAATTCTGACAGCTGGCAGCAGAAATTGTTTTCCCTCTGGAATTTGATAGCTGTTAATTCGTCTTCTCCTTGGCTCTCTCCAATGAACAGAGGTTTGTTTTTTTTTTTTTCCCTGATAAGGAATTCATATTGTTAAACTCCACATGAACTCCAAAAAGATGGAGGTCCAAATGCTTCCCAGCAGATATGAACAGCAAATGTCAGGGGAAATTGAATTTACGGGGCTTTAATAAAATCAGCTGGGTTTTGGAATCTGGCTCTGGGTGTTTTGGGAGGAGCAATCACTCTTGGGAAACGAAGTCAGGGATGAAATGTAGCTCGGGGCTAATTGGGAGGGGATCGATGGATTCCGTGTAGGAGAGAAAATCAGGCCATGAGAAAATGGGGAACTGCCCCTGAAATTGAATTTTCCTGTGGCTCAGGTCTTAAATACCTGCAGGACATCCCCCAGTTCCCATTAACAGCAGCAAGAGCCACCAGTTTATATCTCCCACCTTGGCATCTGTCCACATCTTTTCTCCTGTCATTAAGTTTATCTCTCCCACTCCTTTTACAATGGAATTTATCCAAGAGGAGGAGCCACAATTGTGATCCAATCTATTTCTCCTTCCATTCTGCTGGCACAAGAATGAGGATTCAAACTGGAAAATTCAAACTGGCTCCTGGGGTTCACAGGAGCCATTCTGAAGGAGCAGCAGTTTTAATTTAAAAGAGGGCTCTGTTCTCCTCCCTTTGAGGGGCTGAAAATTGGGGAAAAAAAATCATGGAATTGGGTGGCCTTGGTGGGAATTTGGTTGCCCACTCCCTTTTGTGAGTTCTGGTGGGGATTTGAAATAAATTCCCTGATTTGAAATGGAATGAAATGCATTAAAATTGGTTGGAATTGGATGAAATGGATTGAAATTGATTGGAGTTGAATGAAATTTATTGAAATTGATTGAAATGAAACAAAATTAATTGGAATGGAATGAAATTAGTTGAAATTGATTGAGATAGAACAGTGATTTGAAATAGACACTACCTGCCACGAAAGACTCCATCTACACAACTGATCCCCCATGTTTTATGGAGAAATGGTGATTAATCTACCACTCATAAATTAATACTATATAAATATATTGATAATATTTACTAATGCTAATAATATTAAATTTTGTGCCCTTTTATCTACCAGTCTGCAACAGCTCCATAAGATCCAAGCCTTTGCTCGCTCCCCACAAAGGAGAAAAGGGCAGAGAAGTGGCAGAAATTCCAACCTCCACAGGCACATCCAGGTAAGCCCAGCCCACAGGTCCAAGAGGGGGATTTGGGGTGAGGAAAGAAGGAAAAAGGGAAGTGCACCTCACCCAACAGGGGTAGGAAAACCGGGAATTGCCACTGGACACTCCACAAGTCACAGGCTGTAATGCAGGGGATGGGCAGAGCAAACAGAAAATTTGGAAATACAGGAGAAATTGGTTGTGTGTGGAGCTGGCAAAGAGGGGATGGAGAGCAGAGCAAGCCCAAAGTGCAGCCTGAGCTGGAGACCACCTGCTTCCCAAATCCAGAGGTCCTGCTGCAATTCAGGGAGGTGTTCCTGAAATGTCTCCAACGTTTCTCAGCACGGAAGGCAACAGGTGAATGTTGGGCTTCTTCTCTTAATTCCTTCCTAATTGGAGGAAGGATTAATGAACTCTCTGCAACAACACAGAGCAGATAAATTAAAAAAAAAAAATCACTGAAGGAGTGGTCAGGCATTGGAATAGATTGCCCAGGGAGGTGGTGGAGTCACTCTGGAAGTGTTCAGGAGGTGTCTGGATGTGGCACTTGGGATATAGTTTAGGGATGGTGGTGGTGGGGCTGGGGTGATGCTAGGACAGGATGATCCTGAAGGGATTTTCCAGCCTTTTTGATTCTGGGAAAGCATTTTTGGGGATGCAAATGAACCATGTCCGGGTTCCTGACGGGGCTCAGTGCCAAACTTCATCTGCTCAGCGCCAAAACACCCACTGGCTTCTCCCTTGTGCTGGACTGAGGTGAAACAGCAAACTACACATTTTCCTACTCCCCTTCTCTTGCCCACGAGGGACTTTGGCAGATTTTATAATTTCCCAGCCACATGTTGATGAAACAGGTGGCAAATATCAGTGTCTGAAAAATGGGATTTGAACGAAATCTTCTTTCCTGCAACATCTCGCCATGTCTGCTGACCATAAAATTTAATCAGGTGATCAAGAAGAGCAAGCATGGCAAACTTTGCATTTGACACGATCTCTCTTTGTATTTTCCTTCTAATTATTTCCAGGTGCTTCTTTGGATTAAAAAAAAAAAAAAGGTTTTTCATCTGCTCCTTGGCCTGGATAATCCATAGGATTCTTCAACAATGCTTAGACAGCTTTAGCCAAAATCTTTGTGACGATGCTGTGAGGTGAGAGTTCTGGGGAGAAGCTAGAACTGGTTTTAGGGCAGCTAGAGCTAGTTTTGGGGTATCTAAAACTGGTTTTAGGGCAGCTAGAATGGTTTTATTCATGTTTATGAACATGAAATCCAAGGAAATCAGAGAGCTTGATTTCAGAATCATTTTATCTCATGTTATTCCTGAATGCCACCCATTTTCCACTGCTCTGTTTTCCTCCAGTGAGGATTTCCTCACAGAATATCAAAATAATAACAATTTTTGCTTGGACTACACAAGAATAAGTTACCACTGGCAGCTCTCTCGTAGCTGCTTTAGACCTCAATCTCCTGTAGGGTCATAACATCTGTTCTGCATTTAGTGAATTCCTAATAATATATTAAAAAAGAGGGGATTTATTATGTGAGTGCTGACTGCTGGAGATTTTTCCAAGTGCTGAAATTGGTCGGGAGGTTATCCTGAAAAAGCTAAATATAGCTATTTCTATATTTTCACCTATAGCAGCTGCTATTTTGGTCCCTCATCCCAAATCAAGCTGCACAGCAGAGAGTGGAAATATCCCCTTTGTTTGCAGGATTGGGCCTCCAGGATTATTGGAGTCCTTGTGCAAGGAAATCCTCTCCTGGGGGAGTTTTTAGAACTGGAATGTGAGTGGGTAGAAGAAGTCTCAGGGAAACACAAGCAAGGCTTAAAATCAGATTTTTTTTTTTTTTAAGAGAGAATGGACCATCTTCAGGTTAATATTTAGAAAATTTACTAAGGCCCAGGCTGGACCCTCTGGCCAGACTTAAACTGGGTGTGTTGGAGCTGTCTGATAAATCAAATACCTTGCTATTCCTGAGGGCAGGAGGAGAAATTCCCTCTACAGCACTGAAAGGAGGTGGAGTGAGGTGAGGTCGGCCTCTTGTGCCACATCCCAAGTCAAAGGACGAGAGGAAATGGCCTCAAATTGCACCAGGGGAGGCTCGGGTTAAATACCAGAATTTTTTCTCCTTGGTGGAATGGTCAGGCCTTGGGCTGAGCTGCCCAGGGAGGTTTGGAGTCCCTGGAATTGTCCCAGAGCAGTCTGGATGTGGCCCTGGGGACAGGGACAGGGATTGGGGTGGTGCCGGTGGGGCTGGGTGATCCTGGAGGGCTTTTCCCACCTTGGTGATTCTGTGATTCTCTGTAGGGATTAATTGCAATCCAGCTGAGTGAGGAGCAACCAACTTAACTGCCACTGCCCATATCCTGAGCCTGTGACTGGATTCTGGATATTTTATGGAGATTTCCCACTAGGTCATGAAAATCTGGGTTCTTTTTGCCTCCTACGTCAGTGGGTAGGAAAAATAACTTCCCATTTGTGCTGCAGCCGGAACCCTCAGAGCTGGAAATGCAGTTTGTGTGTGCCTCTTGTGCTCTGAGCTTTATTTGCCTTGTGGGTGGGTGGCGATGACATTTCCCCACAGGAAAATACCAACTCCACAGCCTTTTCCCTCTTCCCAGGCCGTGTCATCAGCGCTGTGGGATGGTTGGAAGTCAGCAGTTCCTCCTCCTGTCCGGGCTCCTGGTGATCCCAGACTGCTGTCCCTGTTGGTGTGACACTCCTGTCCCTGTTGGTGGGACCCTCATGTCCCTCTCTGTGTGACCTTCATGTCCCTCTCTTTGTGACCCTCCTGTCCCTCTCTGTGTCACCCTCCTGTCCCTCTCTGTGTCACCCTCATGTCCCTCTCTGTGTGACCCTCCTGTCCCTCATTCTGTGACCCTCATGTCCCTCTCTGTGTGACCCTCCTGTCCCTGTTTGTGTGACCCTCATGTCCCTCTCTGTGTGACCCTCATGTCCCTGTTTGTGTGACCCTCATGTCCCTCTCTGTGTGACCCTCATGTCCCTGTTTGTGTGACCCTCATGTCCCTCTTAGTGTGACCCTCATGTCCCTGTTTGTGTGACCCTCCTGTCCCTCTCTGTGTGACCCTCCTGTCCCTCATTCTTTGACCCTCCTGCCCCTCTCTGTGTGACCTTTATGTCCCTGTTTGTGTGACCTTCATGTCCCTCTCTGTGTGACCCTCCTGTCCCTGTTTGTGTGACCTTCATGTCCCTCTCTGTGTGACCCTCCTGTCCCTGTTTGTGTGACCTTCATGTCCCTCTCTGTGTGACTCTCCTGTCCCTCTTGGTGTGATCATGGCCCCCTCTGACACCAGGAATGTTTTCCATGAGTGCCTAAGGAAATCCTTGGTCAGGATAAACAGCTCCCTGCTCCTTGCCTGCTGCCAGGAAGCTCTAAATACATCCTCTGTACTAGGCTGATTTTTTTTTTCTTTTTTTTTTTCCCCCATTTTTATTGCTCCACGCTGGAGCTCAGTCCTGGAGTCTAAGCCAGAAAATCAAAGCTGTGTTGGAACTGTTGAAAGGCCACAGACCTTGCTCAAAGTTCAGGTATTTCAGATTCCTGGGAACATGTGTTACCATTTACATGGAATGGGTTTTTTTTGGGACAGAGCAGCTCTGCTGAGACCTTCCTCCAAGAAGTCCAACTTTTCCTGGTGACAAATCCCCTGAAAAGGACCTTTCACACTTTGTGCCCCCCAAAATCTTGGTCAACTCCACCTCTGCTCTCCAGTGCTCGGCCAGTCCTGCTGTGATCAGGAATCATGGAATGCCTGGGCTTGGAAAGGACCCTCAGGATTTTCCAGTTCCAACCCTGCTGCCGTGGGCAGGGAACCTCCCAGCCTTGTATTTGCAGGAGGAAAGGTGAAGGGCCAAGCAAAGCTTTGATTTTATTCTTAAAAGGCCAAACCAAACCAAAACCTCTTCGTGTTCTTTCCAGCCTGGGTCATGAATTCCAAATGCTGATGTAATTGGAGAGACTGAAATCATGGAATCATGGAATGGTTTGGGTTGGAAAGGACCTCAAAAATCACCTTGTTCCCATCCCCTGCCATGGCAGGGACACCTCCCACTGCCCCAGGCTGCTCCAGCCCCAGTGTCCAGCCTGGCCTTGGGCACTGCCAGGGATGCAGGGATGGAATTCCATCCCAGCCCTGCCCACCCTGCCAGGGAACAATTCCCAGTTCCCAAGATCCCACCCAGCCCTGCCCTGTGGCAGTGATCATCTCAGCTCTCCTGGAATATGTGTTTTCCAGGGATTTTTTTAAGGCAGTTTTCTCTTAAAATTCAGTATTTATCAACAGATTGAGAAAAACACAAGAGATGTGTAGAATAAGCCTTTTCCTTTTAAGTTGAAAACTGTTCCCTCAAATAAGAATTTCTACATGCAATTAATTTTGGATGACAATTCAGAATGGATGATTTTGATCAGCCCAGGGATTATTTTCCTGGGTAATTTCAGTGAACAATGCTTGTGTTAAAAGCATTCTGGTGCTCACAACGATGGCACACAGGAAGATAATGTTTGAAAATATAATACAGGCTGAAAATTCAGAGCTGTGCATCATCTCTGGTGGTGCTGAGGGTGCAGATTGCCCCACTGTGGCTATGAGAAGACAAAAGCACCTGGAAAACAGCAAAAAATCTGGGAATGAGAATGAAATGAGGATACAAAATGGGATTGAGACACAGAAAGGGTCTGAGAGGTAGAAAGGGGCAAAAGAATGATGATGGTTAAGGGGCTGTGGGAGGAAGAACAGGGAAAATAGTTGCATGGACTGAAACAATGGGAATAAAGTGGGAATGGGAGCAGCTATGGAAAAAGGAGTGTGATGAGAGGAAGGAGTGGTAGGGACAGAAGAAGAGGAAACTGGCTTCTTCTTCAACCCCTAAAGAAGAGGAAACAGGATCATAACAGCTCTGAAAAACACTGCTGGGAAACCAGTTTGTCGGGATCCCTCAGTTTGTTATTGCAGAGTTAATTCCCACCAGCAGATGTTGCATGGTGTTGCACGATGCCCAGATGGATTGGGTTTCTTCCGTCCCATTCCTGGCATGAAATGTTTACCCTGTGCTGGGAGGAAAAGCTGCTGTGCTGCCAGCAGAGCCAGGAGGGAGAGCCAGGAGAGGGCTGGGGATGGTGCCTGCTCTCCTGGGATCTCCGCTAATCCCAGAGCCAGGATTTATCTGAATTCCTTCCTTTGCATTTTGGCCTGTGGAGTTATTGTCCAACACACAGCTGGTCCTGCTGGTGTAGATCATCTCAACACAGTATTGCTTGCAGGTATCCTGGTTTTTCAGAGACATTTTCGGTCCCATATTATGGTGAGAGACCTCTGGTGTTTTCCCTAAACTCAACCCTGGGTTGGCTTCATGTGGAAATCCCTCAATGCTTACACAAAGGATTGGGGGCAGCACTAAAAAACCCAACCAAAAACAATAGAAAAAGGAGAGATCTAAGTCTGCCTTATGCCCTGTGGGGTTTATTTTGCCCAATCACACTGAAAACAAAAGGAATACACGAGGACCAAAATCAGCGGGAAAAAGGATCGGACTAAAGAAGTGTCTGACAGGAGATGCCTAAAAAATCTCACGTGCTGGAGCTTTCAGTGATTTCTCAAAGGCTCAGTGGAGTTTTTTTTTTTTTGTCGGGGCAGGTAATTATCTCCCCAAACACTCATCAAGTTGCCCGATAACGGCACTGCCTCCTGGGGAAAATCCAGGTGAACCTTTCCTTGGGAAGGGGCATAAAAAGCTTCCGACGTCCTTGGTTTTCAGGGATAGCAGCAAATGCTGCTCTTGTGGAAACATTTCATTTTAATTCCACAAGATCCTCTTAGGTAAACACTGCAACACATTGAATCCATTTTTCAAACCAACTTGTAAAACCAGAAAATCCCCCAGCCTCCGATAGGCAGCAGCATTAATTTCCAGGAGCACAAAGAGGCATTTCAACATCGGAGCGTTTTGGCAAAAGCACAAATGACTTCTTTTCCTTCCCTGCCCTTGAAAATAGCTCTGCTCAACTCTGGGCTTCCTATGATGGAGGGTTCACCATTAATCACCTTTATTTCATATCTGGAGCAATCCGTGGGCCTAATCAGCCACTTTCCTGAGGAAATTGGCCAAATCCCGGCGCTTTGAGGCGGGGGATGAATCACAACAACTTTGCTGTTCGGACAAATCCCTTTTCAAGTGCCCTTAGAGCTCTTTGGGTTTTGTTTCCTTTTTTTTTTTCCCCTCATATACAGTGAAGACAGCCCCACAGGAAACAATAATAGTTTAATCTCTGGAAAAATTTCCTTCCTGCACTGCAGCAGCTTTTCAGACAGGTACTCCAAGCCAAGAAAAATTAACAACAACGCATGCCAAGAGCTGCTGTTGTTTCCTTTTACTCTGTCCCTTCCCTTCCCTGGGATTGAAAGCCAGGAAAGACTCATCCCCTCACCAAACCCCCTCTGATACACATTTTTCCAGGTGTAAATGACAATTCCCAGCCCGGAGAACTGACACAGAGGATTCTGCAAAAGCTTCCTGTGGTACCCCCACCATGAACAGCCCCCGTGATTCACATCCCTGCCCACAAACTGTGCTTGGAACCTCCCACAATCCCTAGGAAGGATTTGCAGGATTGTTCCAAGTCGTCTGTGTCAGGATTAGCTCCTCTGGAGTTTTCCTTCCTTTGACTTGAAGCTCTTCCTTGCTTAACATGGAGTGTGGAGGGAGAAATAGAATTTATTTGTGGGTGTGACTCAGGGCTCAGCACCATCACGTGGAGTTTTGTTTTGCTTGAGATTTTGTTCGGTTTAGATTTTCAATTTTCCTTTACCTAAGACAGGCTTGGTTTTGGATTTTTGCCCCAGTGGCACAACAGGGGAACACCGACCCTGAGGCAGAGAAGGAAATGAAGAATTGCCTCCAGCCCAAACCTCCTGTTTGCCCTTTTGCTTTGCTGCTTCCACTGCCTGTTAACTTGAGCTCTTGGAAACAGATTCCGGTGTTTCCACCTCTGCAGTGCTGTGAAGGAGCTGTGAGGTGAAATAATTGATGCAGAGCCCTCTGCACAGAGCCCAGGTCCAGGCAGTGGATCCAGCAGTGCGGGGATAAGGGAAGGACAGGAGCGCCAGGGGGAGTTTTAGTGCAAGTGGGTGACATTTCTGTCCCTGTGCCCCTCAGGTGATTTCCCAGCTGCAGAGCTGCCCCAGCCAGGGAGGAGCTGGAGCTGCTGCAGAGAGCCCAGAGGAGGCTCCAGGATGGGCAGAGGGATGGAGCAGCTCTGCTGGCAGGAAAGGCTGGCACAGCTGGCATTGTTCACCTGCACAAGAGAAGCTTTGGGGTGGCCTTAGAGCCCTTTCCAGTGTCCAAAGGTTTTAAAAAGGAGGAAGAAGGACTTTTTATATGGACAAAGAGTTGCAGGACAAGGGGAAATGGTTTTAAACTGCCAGAGGGCAGGGCTGGATGGGATCTTGGCAATGAGGAATTGTTCCCTGGCAGGGTGGGCAGGGGCTGGGATGGAATTCCATCCCTGGATCCCTGGCAGTACCCAAGGCACTGGGACAGTGGATGGTGTCACTGCAATTTTCCCCATGATTTGTGGAATTGCAGTCCCTTGTGTTATGGAAACTGGATACACTCAGAGTGAAAAACTGGAGGCAGAACATGAGATGTTTCCCATCAGAATTTTTAACGCTTCCCATCAATAGAACCGAGCGTTACAAAACTCTACTTGTTTATCTTGAGCTGTGCTCTCTTCTCCTTGTAAAACATCAGCTGGATTTTCCAAAATAACGAGAAAAGAGTAAATATATATTGGCCATGTCCTAAAGGAAAGCTTTTCCAAGGAGATTGCTGTTTCTTCCCAGAATGAGAACGTCCTGCTGAGCCGTGGCCGGATCCAGCGCCCACAGGAGGCAGTGGAAGAGCTCCCACTGATGACAGTGGATGTTGGATGAATTCCCACCTCATCCTCGTGTTGAAATGATGAAAACTGAGTTGCTGGGTTCTGGTGAGTAGTGGGAAAGCCTGGGGTTATATAAGTTACTTACAATAGGTTGTTACAACTATTAAAGAAAAGCTGATTATTTTTATTAAAATCATATTCTGCTGGTTCCTTTTAAGCTATTCCCAAACTCTTCCCTCACTTTGCTCTTTGGAACGCCTGCTTTACAAACAAAACCTAAACAAGGACATGGTTTCCTGTTGGTTGGGGAAGGGAGGCTGGAGATTTATTCTTTACAGGGGAAAATGGTTGCTGAACACATGTGACAGCACATGGCCTTGTTCAAACATTCCATCAAATCAAAAGCAGATCCCAGCTCCAATATTCCAGATGAAGGGGCTGGGAGAGGCCCTCACATGGAGTTGTGCTGTGTTTGGGAAGACAGAGATCAAAGCACTGCACCTCATTCAAGGATTGAGTGGTGAATTTGTCTCATCTGAGCAGCAAGGAATAATTACAAGGAATTATTTGATGTTCCCCTAAGGTGAACCTCCCAGTGACGATGGGACAGGTTCTTCTCTTCCAGGAAAGGCACCACGGATGCTCCACCATGCACTTCCCAGGTGGCATTAAAATAACAGCCCGGTGGTCACTAATTGACATTTTCTCAGTCTCTTTTTTGTCCTGCTCAGGTTTGAGCCCACTTGAGAGACAATTCCTGATGATCCGTGTTGGCCAATCCCAAATTTCCTGCGTCTCTGTATAGAGCTGTGGAAATTCCCAGTTAAATGCAACCAAGTGAATAGGCCACACCTTTGCCCTCAGTCTATGCTGTTCTTTTGAAAACCAGTTAATTTTGCGAGCTATACATTGATTTTCCAGATATATTATGGAACAGAAAACTTAAAAATAGAATTCACCTCTGCTGTTAACAAGTTTTGACCTTTGCTCACATTTGTTGGGGAAAGTAGCTCATAGTACCAATTAACATGAATTATTAACTCCTCCATTAATAATTAATTTATTAGAGGGCTAAAGGCATCAGTCTTTGCCAGCTAACACTATCGAGAGAAAATGAAGCAAACAACACAACCCTAATTAGAACAGCCTAATGAGGATGTCTGGAAGATCTGATGGGATTCAGTCACTCTAAATGCTCTTTATTTCCTCTCTGAAACCACACTGGGTGCAAAGAATCGGGCAGTTAACTCCAGTTCCTGTCGTGCAGGGTTTCTTCCTCCTTTCCGAGAGGAGGGAGCCCACTCAGGAGAGCTCAATTTAGGGATGATTAAGGACTGATGAAGGATGCCACTGCCTAAACAACAGGAATGCTGTCTCTCCCAGTAATGAACAATTCTGGGGCCGTCTGAATCGTTAATGGGCTGCAGGAAAACGTCCATGTCTCGGAATTGTGCGGGATTTCACAAGATCCTTCCTTTGTCATCTGAGCTTGGGCTTTGTCTGCAAAGCTTGGGGTGGTGCCTGAGCTCTCTGTGCTTGTTTTGGGCAGGATGCAACAGTGAAATCCAGGTTGGTTTACCAACTAACATCACACCCTGGAAAAATGTTGATCTTTTTTTGGTCATTTGAGTTTGAGATTTATCTGCAAAGCTTGGGGTGGTGCCTGAGGTCTCTGTCCATGTTTTGGGCAGGATATGATGCCTTGTGCAGGCTGCCCCAGAGCAGAGGCTGGGCAGAGCTCCAGAATAAAGCAGGGATTTATTCACAGCATCTCCTCCATGGCTGCACCTTGGGCAGCACCAGAGCCCAGCCAGGGCTGCACCCAGGATGAACCAAAATGGCCCCAAAATGCACGGCCGGGCACGGGCTCTGTCCCTGGGATCAGTTCTGCTCCATTTGCACCTTGCAGTTCATTGTCCCATTCCAGCTTTAGCCCTGCAGTCCCACCCTGCTTGTTTTTCTCTCTCCAGCCCACGGGGTTTGTGCTCTGGGGCTGAGATTTGGATCATTTGTCCTTGGTGCCCAGCTGGAGCAGGAATTGTTTTGTCTCCCTGCTCTGTGCACAGAGCTCACCATCCCTGAATGTGAACCCAGACCCACACACTAAAGCAGCACAGAACCTGAAAAATAGAAAAGCTCAAACCTGAGGCATCAGATGCAACAGTGAAATCCAGGATGGTCCAACAGGGTACATCACACTCTGGAAACAATTGAGATGTTCCCCTTCTGGTCCATCCCAATCTCAGGTAATTTTTCCATGTTTTATGTTAGTGGCCACATCTTCCTCCTGCTCCTGCTGGGACATGGAGAAACCTCCCAGAGATTCTTTGCTGGGTCACAGTTTCCCTTTTTGTGCCAAATTTGTTCAAATTTATTCCCTTTTTGTGCCAAATTTTTGTCCTTTTTCCTGAATTATATCCTAAAGTTGTCTCTAATCTTCCCTTTTTGCCGAGCTTTTAGTCCCTGATCATGTTGGCAATGTTTGTTGGATAAATCCCAGCCCAAGCTCATCTTTCCCCCTTACTCCTCCCGTGCTCCTTCATTCCAGCTTTTCCATGGCAGCCATGAGATGGGACAATGCTTTCTGCTCCACCTCCTGTCCCACACTGACAATCTTTTCTTCAGAAATAATGGCAGAATTAAATAAATACAGAAAACACAACTTTTAGCCTCTCCTCAAGCCTTTCTTTCTTTGTTTTGTTTGAAAAATTAAAAAAAATCCCTGGTCTGTGCAATAATTCTTCACTTTCTTCTGGTCTTTGGCCCACAGACACATCCCAAAGGTTTGCTGAGCAGATAAGTATTAGAATGACTTAGACTTAGATGAACATTAAATTAATCAGACAACACTCTGGGGGGAAATTGCCACTAATTTCAGATTTTTCATCTCCCAGAAATCAATTATTATTATGCTTATTGATATTGGACTTGTCACTACTCTCAGTACTTTCGCTGTGGTGACAGAGCCTAAGAGGAGAGAGAGGAGGGGAAAAATAGAGTAAATAATTTAGAAGTTCTTCCCAAAAGCATCAGAACTTTGAAACCATTTCTGTGTGAGGGAGAAGATAAAAATAGTGGGGAAATTTGGAAGATTTTACACAAGGTCACATCTTTATGATGTAAAAAGTTTACCCAGCTCTACTCACAAGTTGTGTGGGATAGAGGGTTGACTTAAAGGTGTTTATGACATGTTCTGTGATTTATAATCACAAAATTCCTGAATTATTGAGGCTGGAAAAGCTCTTGTTGCAGGCAGGAAGTCATGAAAACGTCTCTGAGCATCCCTCTTTTGGACCAAACAACATTTTCCTCTCTAAATTGGTTGGACTTGTTGAGGACTCTTTAAAACCATCAGAATTTGGCCTTTTTGAAATTAGGATTAATGAAATTTGTGTCAGCAGGGTTCAGGACAAACAAAGAGGGGCTGGTGTTATAATATTGCAGTCACAACTTGTCATTAAATCTGCTTGCTTCACAAACATTAGAATTTCAGAAGAAATTGGACTTTAATCAGAAAATATAGAAAATATTTCCCTGATTATGGAATGATAACAATCATTACTGCAGCAGCCACCAAATGCTCCTATAAATCTTGTTAATGAAATCCCAATATTGAATCCTCCAATCAGAACTCAGGAGTTAATGGGTAACCTTTTCCTAGGACTCAAGGTAATTCCAGCCTGCTCCAAGTGAAGATCCACATCTATTAAATTTAGAAATTGTCATTCAATTAACTTTTTTTTTTTGGTTTGGTTTAACAACATTAAGTGGCTGCCCCGGTGGCACTGGAGGCAGAAGTCCAAGTCCTTGTTTCCCATAAAATGTTTAACTTAGAGCATTCCCTGGCTGTGGGACTGAGGTGGAAGAACGGAGAAGGGATTTTGAGCTAATTAATTACAAGACAAAGTTCCTTGTGAGCTGGGCAGATTGAAGACACCAGAGAATCAGAACACAAGGGTCATCCAAATCCAACTGCACAGACGCCCAAACCATCCCACCTTGGGAATCCCTGGGAGTGGTGTCCAAAACCTCCTGGATTTCTGGCAGCCTTGGGGCCGTGCCCATTCCCCGGGGAGCTCCTCCCTGAAATTGCTGAGCCCTCAAACAAGGGGTGGAATTATTTATGGGAACTTCCACCCCGTGCAGTTCAAAATTCAGGAGGATTGAGCGAGGAGGAATCACATCTCCTTCCCCTCCAGGTTTCTCTTGAAGGAATTCTCTTGAAGGAATTCCTCTTACTCTCTTAGGAATAACGCCCATCCTGACTGAAAATCTTTCCAGCTCTCCAGACAGAACTTTGGAGAGTTTTGTCTTGTAAAACTGAGAAATTTTTACTCAAGAAATTATCTGTGGACTTCGCCTGTGTTGAAAGGATCCATAGAAAAACTGTGTTATAAATTTAAAACAGTAACATTTTTTTTGATTTATAGATTGGATAAATTAACAAGAGTAACCTCTCCTCATACAAATGTAAAACAGCTTACAAAGTTCCTCATTAAGTGCCTACACTGAACTCTTTATCTCAGGCCTGGCCCCAAAGCGTTCAATAGAATATCCCCAGGTGCAATGAGTGTCCTGAAAAATTCAGTAGGAAAAACAAACGCACTGGAAAGCAAAAGTATTGGAAGCTGATGTAGCTGAACGTGGATCAATGACTAAAAAATCCTGGGGAGAACAGGATTTCTGTCCAGCCTTTCCATTTGGGAGAGTCTTGTGGCTGAAGAACAGTGGCAGGAATGCACGTTAATAATAAAAAATAAATGAAATGGTTTTCCTTGATGCTGGCAAGTCAGAACTTTTAAAAAGAAATCATGTACTGGACAGAAAAGGTGTCTTTTCATTGGAGCTTTGGATCTCTGCCATGGAGTGGGAACACCAAACTTCTTGCAGGCCATGACAGGGAAAGGGAGATGTTTTATCCCATACTGTAACAACAAAATGGAATGCTTAAAATCCCGGAGATGAAAAATGTTTTTTTCAGTCATCAGAATGTTTCGGTTTGTTGTCATGGATGTCCCAAAGATCAGGAAGAGATGGTGGCAGAAAAACCCAATTTTTTTTTATTTTTTCCCTAAATTAAGAGCTCAGCAGAGAAGAAAACTTTTGGAGGAACAGGGAAGGGAAGAATTTTTGGGCACAAAATGATGCTGTGCCAGCCACACACAAGAAGAATCAACCTTTTAATTTCCATTTTCTTAGCACAAACTCCATGAAGAGTTGTCATGCAATCACCATCTGATGACAAGGTCTAAGCCTCTAAAAAATCCCCAAGAAATAATAAATTAAAGACATGTAAAAGGATAATGAGAGGCTGGAGAAGATGTTTTAATTAAGAAAGCCCCTTAAGAGCAGATGAAATAATTCCAGGGGTAAATTTTCCTCCATTTTTTGGTGTGAAGACAATCTTTTGAACATTTGGGGAAACGCTGAAGTGAAGGATCTTTTTCTGACATTTTCCTTGTCTGGGAAGAGACCACACATACTTTACAGGCACCATTTTTTGGAAAGTTCTCCCAGGACTTGGAAAACTGAAAGGAAAAAACTGAAAGGAAAACTGAAGGGCATTCTTCCCTCTGCCCCTGTTGGAACCCTGGATGCTGAGAATTTTGGACTTTCTGTGCTGCCAGGCACTGACCCCCAGGAGAACACTGCACTGACCTGAGGCCCTGGAGAAGCTTCCAAAATTCAATAATAAAACTGAGATTAAAGGTGTGGAGTTTGAACAGAAGTGTGTGATATCACAGGGTGGGAAACTCAGAGCTGAAGGGTTTAGAATACAGGAATAGATAGAAAGCAAGATGGAGGTTTTGGGGTGGGGGCTGCTCCTTCTTCTTCCCCTTCTTCTCCATGGGTTTGGGTGGTTTTGTGTCATTGGATCAAAAGTCCCCATTGCGGGCATGGGTGGTTGGGTATTGGGTTAAAAGTGAAAATAATTGAGGTGTAATTTCTTAATTGGACAGTTTATCCTTCAAAGGCCTTGGAGAGAGAGACAGGGCTCCATTTTTAGTTTGTTGGAGTGAAGTGCTGCAGAGCTCAGGGTGTGTGAGATGTAACAGAGATAAGAACTGATAAACATCTGAGTCCCAACAAGAAATACCCTCTCACACATTTAATCCCAACCTTGGCAAAAAAAAAAAAGAAGATAAAACTCTGCATGTCCCAGCAGTTTTGGTGGCAGCAGAGTGTGGGAGGGTCCCCGTGCCCTGATCCTTCAGCACCTGGTGCTGGTGGACAGTTCCCACCGGGATGGACACTTGGCACCCATCCCAGGTTGGTGGCCAGCTCTGCTCTTGGACCCAGTTTGGCCAAAGGTCATGGAAAAAGGTGATAGGACCATGCAGGGTATAATTTGATATGATCTGCTTTTTTGGGTAGAGAAATTAGGGAGAAAAATAAAGGAGAGAGCACAAGTCTGAAATTGGATTGGGAGCTGAGTGGAAAAATCAGAGAGGGGGAGGTACGAAAAAGAGTGGGCAAGAACTGGGAAGCACTGGGGCATGTGGAGGAGGATTTACAGTGACTTCTGTGAGCCAGAGAGAAATTTGATGAGAGGATCCATGTCTGCCCCTGAAAGAACTTCCTACCAAGGTCGTTGACACAAAACCAAGAAAGAAAGAAGGAGAAATAAGAGAAACCTGCAACTGCCTGTTCCAGTAAGCCTTTGTTTTTCTTTCCTGACCAATGAGTGGAGTGTAAACCCAGGAGTTTTGTAAGAATATATAAAAACCATGCATGCTAGAATAAAAACAGTTTGAAGCCTTCTGAAAACAGAGTGTGTTGTTTTGTATTGTCTTTGTCTTAACTGTGACAGGGACACAATGGAGGAACATCATATGGACAGGAGAGGGAAATGATTGAGCAGCTAAGAGGAAATGGGAATATTCTCATAGAATCATGGAATGGTTTGGGTTGGAAGGGGACTTAAAGCCCACCCAGTGCCACCCCTGACATGGCAAAAACACCTCCCACTGTCCCAGGCTGCTCCAGCCCCAGTGTCCAACCTGGCCTTGGGCACTGCCAGGGATGCAGGAATTCCATCCCAGCCCTGCCCACCCTGCCAGGGAACAATTCCTCATTCCCAATATCCCCTCTAACCCTGCTCTCCGACAGTTTAAAACCAATGTAAAACCTGGGATCACCTTTCCAATGAATCCCCACAACAAACTCACCCTCTGCACCTGCCAGGCCTGGATTGCACCTTTCCCAACCCAGCCCAGATCTCATCCCAGCCCTCCAGGGCCCGGGATGCCCATGGAGCAGAGGCTGGCTCGGTGTCAGGACTGCAGTCACACAGCTCCTGTCCCCTCCTGGCTCCTGTATCTTTATTGGATTTTCATCCATCATGTTGAGGGATCCCTTCGGCACCGCGGAGGTGCCGTTTAGATGCGAGTGGATTCAGTGAAAGTGGCATCAATTCCTAATTTGTTTCTTGTTAAAGCCACCAGCTCTGCTCTCAGGGTCCCTCTGGCTCAGGCAGCTCTCCCAGAAGACCAGTGGGAAAATGGAAAAGCCCATGGTCCTCATGTCCTGACCGTGGGTGTAAAAATCACTGAGCCACACTGTGGTGGAGTTCACAGGGGTCCCAGGATGAGGGAAGAGATGAGAATTAACTCCATGTTGCAGAAGGCTGATTTATTATTTTATGATGTATATTATATTAAAAGAAAATGATATACTAAAACTATACTAAAAGAATAGAAGAAAGGATTTCATCAGAAGGTTAGGAAAGGAAAGGAATGGAAAAGAATGATAATAAAATCTTGTGACTGACCAGAGAGTCCAAGCCAGCTGACTGTGATTGGTTATTAATTAGAAACAACCACATGAGACCAATCACAGATGCACCAGTTCCATTCCACAGCAGCAGATAATCAATGTTTGCATTTTGTTCCTGAGGCCTCTCAGCTTCTCAGGAGGAAAAATCCTGTCGAAGGGATTTTTCATGAAATATGTCCGTGACACCACACCGGAGAATTTCAAACCCTGTTCCTGCTGCAAGCACATGACTGTCCCCAGAATCCAGGCACTGGGGGAAGAATCCCATCTCCAAACCAAGGATC
Organism: Melospiza georgiana; assembly: GCF_028018845.1. Classification (NCBI taxonomy): domain Eukaryota; kingdom Metazoa; phylum Chordata; class Aves; order Passeriformes; family Passerellidae; genus Melospiza; species Melospiza georgiana. The sequence continues at coordinate 119,215,399 of NC_080431.1, read as the reverse complement.
ACCTTGGAACAGCCAGAAAAACCCCCAGGAATCCCCTTTGGCCAGGAGCAGCTGCTCGTTTTGCCATTGTGGGGTTGCTGTTTACACCCACTCGGATGCCTGGAAATATTTCATGAGACTCCAAAGGACTACTGGGAGATCTGCCCTTAAATGTGTAGTGAACATCCAAGCTTTCTGTAATTTTTATCTTTTTGAGGGGAAGGAGAGATGCTGGAAGTGAACAAAGGTTCTTGAACTTTTCACTTTTGGAGGAAGAACAAAATAAAGGTAAATTCTGCAGGTGGAACTGCTGCTGTTTTTATGTGTCAGAGTGGGGGCCAAGGTGACGAGGAAAGGACATTTCTAGTGGCACTGAAAAGCTGGGAAAGCATTCATGGATTATATTTGACCATTTCTGATTTAGCTTTAGAGTAGTTGTGCTGCTTGTTGGTTTGATTTGGCTTTTTGTCTGCTTTTTATCAGCTCCCCCTTTTTTTTTATTTACAAAATAGAGCCTTCCAACCCAATTTTAGAATAAGAAGTCTCTAAAGAGTCAGACCCTGTGCATTATTTTTGGCTTTTCCTCTTTTGGAAATACAGGTGACATTGGGAAGGGTTAAGAGAATTTCTTTATTTTCATCAGAGTTGATTACAAATGGAAATAAAGCTGTAAAAATGGAAATAAAACTGTTAGTTCAGGCTGAGTCATATAAAAAAATACAAATTAAAGGTGAATCCACCGAAAAATAAATGGTTTTCCATGTCCATTTCTGAAATAAAAAAGACTGCTGTTAGCAAAAAAAAGGTTTAAAGTTTTTTATTTTAAGAAATGACTTTACCTCGACAACATCCCTTTAATTAAAGAAATCATTATTGAAATTCCAAAGTGCTTTAAGGAGCTGTAAGCACTGCTTTTCATCATAAGTTTTCAGCTCTGTAATAAGTTTGTTTTGCAGGGCACAAAGCCCTGCTTGACACCTGAACTGTGGCTGAGGTGTTTGAATTTCCAGCGCCCTGAACCCTGGCCAGAGGTTGCTGCTGTCATGGGGTCGTTTCCCCGAGCCAGAAAAGCCATTTACAAAAAGTCGTTTGCAGCTATTTAGTGAAACTTCCTCAGATTTTCCCTCTAATGACCATTTACAGGGTTTTTTTTTTTCAAGGCATTTTATCTCTTTTCCTCTTCCTTTCAAAGAGACTTTCAAATTATTTTGGGGCCAGCAAATGAGTGTGGAATCTTTGTTTGGAAATCCTGCAGGTGCTTGTTTCCCCTGCTCCAGAGGTCTCCTAATTTAGGCTTTATTCACACATTGATCCTCTTCTTCAATGTCATACATTTTAATGTAGTTTAACATAGTGAGCTGTCACCAATTTGATTTGCCAGGTCAAGGAGTTCAACCTCCTTTAATCACTGTGTCCAGAGCTCTCTGTATCATTCCAAGAGCTCCTCTTCCTCCCATGGAGTCACAGGTTTTGCCTTGATGTTGTCTTGGCTGAACCTATCACAAGTCTTTGCTCAGGGCCTTAAGCAGCCAGTCGGGGGTTCCCTAAATAAATTAAATTCAGCCAATTTATTCCAAATTTGATGCTGCACTGACTCTGAAGGCATTCCATATTTCCAATGGGAAAGTGGGATGACATCCTGCAGGACCTGCTGTTAAATGTTCTGTTGTGTCCATGATTGTTTGGGTTTTGCCTTCTTCCCAGAGATCTCCTTTATGCAGCTCTGCCAATTCCCTGGATTTTTGGATCAAAGCCTCTGAGACAAAGACAGAGACAATTTCTGTACAAATGAAAAAAAAAAGCAAAAACCACTGGATATGTCCATGCTGCAACATAGGGAATTTCCAGGGAATCTGAAATGGAGTTCTTGGTCACTAATAAAAATCCAGCTGCATTTATCCAATTATTTAATACTGGAAAAGATCTTTAAGACCATCAAGTTCAACCATCACCATCATGTTCATCATTAAGCCATGTCCTCAGGTGCCACATCCACAGGTTTTTTGAACACTTCCAGGGATGGTGACTCCATGATTTTCCAGGGCAGCCCTTTTCAATGCTTTGCAACCCTTTCTGTGATTTTTTTTTATAATATCCTGTGGAGAGCCTGGTTCAAGCATGGCTTAAAGAAAGAGGCCATGAAGGTATACAGCTGATGGGAAAGTAAAGGGCAGCTGTAAAGCAGCAGTTCCCAGGCTTGATTTTGTAAATAACTAGGTTCTCAGACACCTTTTTTATAAACAGCAGGATTCTCAGACAGTCTTCCCATAACAGTCCTTGGCTGCTCTGGGAACAGATATGAAGGTTTTGAGAACTTTTCATATCACAGTGAGAACACTAATTTTGGTTTCAATAAACAACCACGGGTATTGTAAACAAAAGGAGGGGTTGGAGTTTTCTCTGTAACCTATCGTGAGCTCGGATTTTGCAATATGCATGAAGTTAATTAACACTATTATAAAGGGTGACTGATTTGATCAATAAATTGGAGTCAATGCTGATCAACAACAAGATGGGTCGGCTCCCTTCGCTTTCAACAATATCCAACTTAACCTGATGCCTTGTGCAGGCTGACCCAGAGCAGAGGCTGGGCAGAGCTCCAGAATAAAGCAGGGATTTATTCACAGCATCTCCTCCATGGATGCACCTTGGGCAGCACCAGAGCCCAGCCAGGGCTGCACCCAGGATGAACCAAAATGGCCCCAAAATGCACGGCCGGGCACGGGCTCTGTCCCTGGGATCAGCTCTGCTCCATTTGCACCTTGCAGTTCATTGTCCCATTCCAGCTTTAGCCCTGCAGTCCCACCCTGCTTGTTTTTCTCTCTCCAGCCCACGGGGTTTGTGCTCCTGGGCTGAGATTTGGGTCATTTGTCCTTGGTGCCCAGCTGGAGCAGGAATTGTTTTGTCTCCCTGCTCTGTGCACAGAGCTCACCATCCCTGAATGTGAACCCAGAGCCACACACTAAAGCAGCACAGAATGTGAAAAACATAAAAGCTCAAACCTGAGGCAGAGTTTGTGATAGAAACAGCATTTCTGGGCTTTTTTCTATTAAATCCACCCTCAGGATTTCTCTGAGACAATCTGGATACATCCATCTATCCATGGTCAGGGAGCTCTGGACAAAGCAGATCCCTGCCAGGCTTCATCAGGGCTCTGTTCTTGGTGGGTTCTTGGCTCACCATCCCACAATGTGAACCCAGACCCACACACCAAAGCAGCACAGAACCTGAAAAATAGAACAGCTCAAACCTGAGGCATCATTTCCCCCCTGGAGCAACTTGGAGCCATTTCCTCTCCTCCTGTCACTTGCTACACTTGAGCGTGTTTGTCTTTCTTAAGAACAAATCAGCACCAAATTTTGTGAGGTTTTTTAAAAATCCACCATTGAAAATTCACGTCCTTTAAAACCCATGTCAGGAGGGTGAATTTCCCTGATAATCCAATCATAATCCCTAAAACATGTAGGGTGAAGCCCTTGTGGAAGAAAACAGCCTGTTGGCTGCTCTGTGCTTGCATTCATAATGAGCAAAGCATGGAACAAAATTCAGGCTATAATTTCCCAGCTGTCCAACCATATCATTATAAAATAATGTTTTCCTCATTTTTTAAGCAGTCAGATACTGTGGAATTCTGAATCCAAATCGGATTTCTGTGCTATGGAGTCCAAATCCCACCCAGAAGAGCCCAGTCTATCTTCATTAACAAGAAACATTTCTATTGATTTCATTTTGCAATGTTTCATATTCCACATAACAAATCTGTATGGTCACCTAAATGAATTATTGCAACTCAATTTGGAATGATTCCATGGGGTTATTGTGTTATCCCTAGGATGCCTCAGTCTCTGGGTGTCAAAACTGGTTTTATTTCATGGAATAACATGAAATGGGAAAGTTAATCAGAGTAGGTTAAACCTCTCTGGGAGCCAAGGTCACAGAGAGTCTCAGCTGTAAATGGAGAGGCTGCACTATTTATTTATTTCTATTTATTTATTTTTAGGTATTTATTTTCATTTGTTTATTTATTTCTATTCAAATATTCTTGGAAAAATATATTTATGCAAAAGGCATATTTATTTATTTGTTTGTTTGTTTGTTTATTTCTCTTTTGGAAAAATATCTTTATACAAGAAAAAAATTGCAATTTTTTGTCTTTTGGAATTTCTTAGCAGACTCAGTCCTGCTGAACCTCTTGTTGGGTTCTTCAGCAGTAAACATTTTTTTTTCCCTCCTGCAAAGCAATCATCATTAAAAGAGGAGAAGTTGCACTGTAATTAAGTGTTCCCAAGAAATCTCTTCACTCTGGCATTTTTCTGAGATTTTTACATCACCTTTTCAGGAAAGAGAACAATTATTTTTAGGGACTGCGTAATGTTAAGATTCTCTACTTAGAATTTCAACAATAACTGGCTATTTCCTTTTTTGTCCTTTTTTTCCTTTGGGAAAAGTGAAAAAAGTCTTTTTTTTTTTTTCACTTTTCCCAAATTTTCCTCCTATGACAGGGCAGTGCTTTGAATTCCTTGAATCAGGAATTGCTGTTTATCTCCATTTGTGGAGAAGCCACATGTGGGGTCTGCTGAGGCTGCTTGAGCTGATTGAGCAACTCCAAAGCTGAGGGTTGAGGCAGGAGCCAATAATTCCATGAAGAACAAGAATTGTCCACTCAGAGGGCCTGAAGAAATAAATCTGATGTGGAGATTTTTTTTGGATTGTGTCACTGTGCGTGTCAAACACTGAAGGCATTTGGATGGAGGAGTCAGGAACGCAAAATTTCATCTGCAGGGTGAAACTGCAAAGTGCACAAGCATGAGGAGTGCTCCAGGAGAACCCGGGTCAGGGCAATCCCAGCCAGGAGCATGGACTGGGAGGAGAATTCACTGGGAGCAGAAAGGAGGGGATAGATAGGGCTGCACCTCCCTGGCACGTCCGTCCTCCATCCTGGGACCATCCTGGCCATTCCTTCCCACCTGGGACCATCCCGGTCATTTCTTCCTACCTGGGACCATCCTGGCCATTCCTTCCCACCTGGGACCATCCTGGCCATTCCTTCCCATTCCCAGCCAGACCAGCTGGAGTTTCCTCGTTCTGTGCAGAGTTTGTTGAACCAAAACCAACAAAGCCCTTCTTGTTCCAACTCGGGTTCTGCCTCTGCCAAATCTGCAGCTGCCTCCCCTCCCCAAAGCCGCAGAGTTTTGGGTGACCATCAATACCTCAGCTGATGACAATAAATAGACACAGAATCCCTGAGCTCTCTGGCAAACAGAAAGGAGCTGCCTCGTGTCACTGTCACACAACAAATGATTTCCATTCACCCCCAGCTTTGACTGAATTTCAATCCCAGGCTTAAAGAATCAGCCTGGGTTCCCCCAGGGGAGCTGGGGGCTGTTTTCAGTGGTCAGCAAAAGGAGGGCCCAGACTGTTCATTAATATTTTAAAAAAGCCAAACACCAAGATGACACGAGGGATGATGGATTGTCTGCGCTGCCTCTACATTAAAGCAAAACAATCAGGAGTTTCGAGCTGAGGATCAGTTAAAGGAAAGCTCCCTCTGATCCCAGCGGGGTTTCTGGGATCAGTTCTTTCCCCTACACTGGTACCTGGATCATCCACTCGGTTTTTTATTCCCCTGCCTGGGCTTTGAACTCTCCAAGGTATGAGCCCTGCGTTTAGAGAGCAGGAGCCGGGAAATTTGGAATTAAATCCCATAGAAAGGGTGGGAGATCCTCACCCAACACCTGACAGCAGCAGTGCCTGAAGGCATCACCCAGCTGAAGGCTCAGCCCTGCTGGTCCAAACTGCTCTGTCCATCCCTCCTGTGCCGAACATGAATTTTCAGCCTTAAATAGAATCTTGGAATTATTTCCATAATGCTGCCTGAAATTTGAGGAATTATGACCATAAAAAACAGGTTTTATCACCAAAAAGAATTTCCCTCTTTACATTTTTGAGTGCAGACACACTCAGGATGTTCTTAATTCCTGTGTGGATTAACTGTTTTAGAGATTCCAGGTTGAAAACCAGAATATTTTTAGCACTAAGTGATTCCTTAACCTTAAAAACCTGGATTCCTCCATAGATGGGGCTCCACATCCATCTGTATCCTCAGCTCATGCAGAATCCAACTGGCTGGGGAGGTGGAAAAAATTGAGGTTCAAATTAGAGGGTTTTTCTGATGGATTCACCATGGGATCTTCTAGGAAGGAAAACATCAATGATAATGGTTTAACATCAAATATTTGTATCTAAACTACAAATTTAGGCAAGAATTTTTAATTTTCTTTATTAAGAATTAAGTGTTTTGCTAGTAATTGAGCAACTCTTTTGTCATATTAATATAAAGATTACTTTGTATAAGTCCGAACTCTGAATATTTTACAGATTTTTTGCATGTTTTTGTTATAGCATTTTTACAGGATGAAAATATTTGCTTTACATTCCTGAACTGCTCCTGACAGAATCAGGAGCCTGGCATTTTCCATTTCATTGTTTAGTGAGCTAGAGATGGGCAGGCATCAAGAGAAATCTTTCACAGGTTTGGAAAGGAATGAATCCCATACAAGAGTTGATGGCTAAAATGTTAAGAGGGATTTTTTTTGTTTGGTGACAAAATACGTATCTGTGGTCATAATTCCTCAAATTTCAGGCAGTGTTGTGGAAATAATTCCAAGATTCTATTTAAGGCTGAAAATTCATGTTTGACACAGATGAACTGAAGTTCTTGATGGTCAGTCTGAGAATATTTGAGACTGTGGAAGAAAATTGTGGATATTGTCACCTCAGTTTGGAGAGGCAACGAGCATCCTGCGACACCATAATCTCACCTTGACAGTAAAAGCAGAGGCAAAGAAAAGAAGAAGAAGGAAAGGAAGATTTTTTTGAAAAATTTTTGCTGGGGGAGGGTATCAGAAGTTTGTAAATGAGCTAAATTAAGTCAGGTTGCTTTCCTAGTGAAATAAGTTGGTTTTTAAAAAAAAAATAAGTGGCAGAAATCAGTAAAGCAAAACCATTTTGATACCAGGTAGAGACTCAGTGTGGAGAGGGAAATAACGAAGGGTTTGGTTTAGCCTCAGTCAGCCCAGAATGTACAAATTTAAAATTATTGGCTTATTTCTTAATTCTATCTTGTACCATGCTTATGAAATTTCGTCTTTAGTCCTCTCTTAGCATGAAAACCATGAGCTATGTTTATATTTTTTTAAATATTTCTGAGTTTCTAAAGAGTATCCTAGGCAGGATTCCCTTCAGTGTCCCACAAGAAGAGTTTTTGGGGTGTTTTGTACCACTGTGCCCTCTCCATGGAGAATTTTTGGGGCAAATCTCACTCTCCATCTCCAAACGTAAATCCCAACCCACCAGGAAAGCTCTGTTTCAACCCTAATTTCCTTGATTTTTAGGTTTAATCATGGAAATCTTCATTGCGCTCCTATCACTTCTTCCTTCCATAAGAAGACGAGAAGGATGTGAAATTTCATTGGGTGAAAAGATGGATGTTTTTGTCCTGAGAAATGGATGGGAAAGCTTCCCAGGGAGGATGAATTGCCCAATTAGCAAACATAATGCAGAGGACACTTCTCCAGATTGCAGATGCCGTAATGTGACGGGAAACTCTCCATCTCCAAAGGGAACATGATGGAGCTCTCATTATTCTGCCATCCCAGGAGCTGATAAATGAAACTGTCCATGCCCAAAATATTCAAAGGATCTCGCAGGCAGCCGATCCTGAATTTCGGATCAATAGGGTTTAATATTTCACCGGTAATCATACATTTGAAAATCAATGCTGTCAGGGTTGGTAATGCTCTGCTGGAGGAGACTGAAGGCAAACAGTCAGGGATGGGCTAAAAGCTGCTCCAGAAGTTTTGTCTGTTTGTGCAAAAAATTAGGATTATTTTACACAGTGACTTAAAAATGCAGGGTTTTGATTTTCTAGGAGGAGCAAAGAGAGGCATTGCAAAACACAAATAAACAGAGTTAATTAAATATTTGAGGTATGGAGACTTCTCTGGAAGGATGTTCAGCTCCATATTTACATTTACTGGGGGAAAAAACTTCTTATAGGTGTTCAAATATTGTTAAAGCCATTCAAAACTTGCTAAATGTGTTCAAAACTTCATGTACTGATCCAGTTTTCTTCCCTGTGAGCGTGGTGAGGCCCTGGCACAGATTACCCAGAGCAGCTGTGGCTGTCTCATCCCTGGAATTGTCCAAGGTTGGTTCTTTCCTTGCTTTTCTTCATTTCTTGAGTTTTTTTCAATTCCCTTCTCAGCTCCAGCTCTTCTGTTTAGCCATGACTCTAGTCTGCCAGGGAACAGAGAGCTTAAATATATTAATATTCATGAGATTCCTTCCCACTGGGAAAAGCCATTTTTAATATGTGTCCATTCATAATATGATCTATTTGAATCCCTGTAGAAAAATGGGATGGTCTTGATGATTTTTTTACCTTGTTGCAGTGACGTTTCTGCTTGCAGGAGTGTAGGAGAATAAAATCAGCCTTTGTTTGCATCTAGATTTACTTCGTCTTGAGTTTAAGATAGGGACTACAGAGCGCAGTTCATGGAATGATGGAGAGCTGCAGGATTGAGGGAAATAAAGGGATTGAGGGAAATAAAGGGATTAAGGCAAATAAATCAAAGGCTATGCCAAGGAATTTGTGCCTTGCGCCCCACCTGAGCTGTGAATTTTATCAGCTTGGGCGTTTGAGGCTCACTTCCTCGTGGGAAGTGAAGAGAATACTAGAGCGAGGATTGCTGGTGGCTCCTGGCCTCTGGAATACGATTATGCACTCCCCAAAATGGTGAGCCTGCTGGCTGGAACTGCCTTTAGTTTGATTCCAGGTAATTCCCAGGCACAGCTCGGGGTTAGGGTGGGAAGGGGGATCCTTCTGCCCCCCAGGAAAGCTGAGGATGGGCCTCTTCCCCACTGGCTTTTGTGATCCCAAACAGCCTCCCAAATATCCCTTCTGTGATGGTGTTCACAGGGTCTCATGTTGAGGGAAGAGACGAGGATCTGACTCCATGTTCAGAAGGTTTGATTTATTATTTTATGATACCTATTACATTAAAACTATACTAAAAGAATGGAAGAAAAGGTTTCATCTCAGAAGGCTGGCTAAGCTAAGAATAGAAAGGAAGGAATGATAACAAAGTTTTGTGGCTTGGCTCTCTGTCCGAGCCAGCTGACTGTGATTGGCCATTAATTAAAAGCATCCAAGATGTGCCAATCACAGATGCACCTGTTGCATTGCACAGCACAGATAATCAATGTTTACATTTTGTTCTTGAAGCTTCTCAGCTTCTCAGGAGAAAAAAATCCTAAGGAAAGGATTTTCATAAAAAGATGTCTGCAACACCCTCCCACCACTGCCCTCACCCAATGGTCTCAAGTGCCTTCAGAAGGACCACAATGACTATTTTTTGGGATTTAGATCAACAAAAACATCAAAAAAAGCACAAAAATGATGACGCCAGGGCATATTAGTGGGTTCAGGGTCCTGGGGATGGCAATCTCCAGGCTTTGCCTGATGAGGGACAGGGAAGGGCCCCAAGGACTGAATCTTGCTTGGAATTGTTTTGTTTGGAGCAACGAGGTCAGTCCAGAGTGTGGCTGTGAAAGCACCACCTGATGTGGGTGTGCCATAAAGAAAATCCCAATAATCAACATTTCCAGGGCAGAATTCCTTCAAACTCTTCCCTCAATCCCTTTGGATCAGCCAGATGGAGGCTCTGCCTGAACGAGCAGAGAAGAACAGGAAGGACATTGGAGATCAGAATTCAGGGAAAATCCAAGATTTCGCCAGCAATATTTCAGCTCTCTCCTGGTGGTGATTCCTGGATCACACCTGCCTTTCCACAAGGATTTACTGATAAATCAAGACATATCAAGTTCTCTTCCTTTGGGTCTTTTCTAATTGATAAATTCCTAATTATTTCCAGAATTTTTTGCTGTTTGTCCTTAGAATTTCCATTTTTATCTGGCTCATTAAAATTCATCTTAGCAATGTCCTCGTAACCTCTCAGCAACTCCAACATTCTTCTTCCGTCCAAGTTCATTATCGCCACTCTTTAATTAAATTCTTATGGCTCTTTTGTAATCTTTATCTGCTTTTGTTATCTAATAACTTCTCCTTCAGCACCTAAAGCAAATGTTTTACTGAAATGTAATAATTTTAGTGAAATTTTACTGAAACATGAATAGATCCAGTGAATTAAAATGGAATAAATCAGTCAGCACATCATGGGAGAGTATTGGATCAGCCTGGAATGATTCCCTTTTCCAATGCCATGTTGATGTGACAACATTTACAATTTTCTCTCAACACTTTAAATACTCTTTCTCCCAAAATTTGTCTAAAAGCTCTGCATATGATTAAGTCAGAGATACCTCAGTCAGAAGGGGAGGAATTCCTTAAGTGATGCATTTGTTATTCTGTGAGAATTTGGTCTAATCCCTGATTTGACAAATTTATTAAAAATCCTTCCTAACCACGTCCAACTCTTTGTAATTCCCTCTCCTGTTCCTTTGGAGTTCTGGGCTGCACCTTGCAATGTCTTGTTTTCATCTCAAGCAGTGACCATTTCTTTTCATTTTCACTGATATTTTCCTTCATTTTCCACTTTTCTGTATTAAATATGTATTAAATGCCCCTCAGTTAATATGGGGCAAATTATTATTTTAAATATTTTTAATATTTTAATTTTTTTTTAGCTAATCTAAATTTCATGCATTACCTCAAATCCTTAATCCCTCCTCACCTTCTGATTTGATCCCGCTTTTCTCCTCACTGCCCTGCACTCTTCTTTTACTTAGATAACTGAAGAAAGCTTTGTGGTTCTCCTTTCCTTCACAAAATGTAGCTAAACTTGGATTTTTAGTAGCTCTGTCTTCATTCCTGTGCTTCCTGAATTGTGGGATGGAGCTCTCTGGGCTTCTGTCTGTTTTCTCCTTCCTTTTCTGCCTCTTTGTTCACTTTTTTTTTTGTGCAATCCCAGTGCTCCCAGACAGGAGGATGTTGGATTTCTCTTTCTTGCTCATCCCCCTTTGATGATGTTAATTTGTGTCACAGAATCATGGAATGGCTGGCGTTGGAAATTAATAGGAATTAATGGGTAATTACAGTCAGCTCTTCATCAAGGTCCCCTGATCTTCTGTGGTTCTATGAAGACCCAAAGATTCTTGTATTTTTTGCTTTGAGAAAAAATGAAAAATGGTCCCTGAATGCAAGTCCAGCAGCTCCAGATCCAAAGGTTGCTGTTACCATGGTCAAGGAAGTCAAGGAAGAGCTCACTGGGTGCAGAAGATCTGGGACTGGGGAAGGGAGGAATAATTTAATACAACATTGTTAAATCTGAAAAAAACAAAACTTTCCTCAAAAATCAGGTACTCCCAAAAGGAGCTCTAGGGTCAAAAACCTGCTCAGGACATTTCATCCACAGGCTTCAAAACACCACAAACCCCTTATTTTTTCTAGTTAAAAATGAAGAATAAATCAGTGGTTTTTGCAGTGATACTGCAGCAAAGGCAATAAAAGCCTCACTTCACATGAGCTGAATGAGCCAAGAGAGGGTGGATTCTCCTCAAGGGATCTCCTTTGAGGACAGAATTCCAGGAGAACTAATCCTACAAAAGGGCATGTCAGTGAGGGGAAGAGATTTTGTCCAGCTCATCCTTTCCCCTGGCTTGCAAAAGCCTGACATGGTTGGGCCCAGCTTGGGTGGCTTTTACAAAGAGGTGATGTCTGGGGTTGAAATATTTTGTAAATTTTTTAAATCTGCTCTGTTGTCCAGACTCTCCAGACTTCACATCCATGGGCTTCTACAAAAAAAGTGAGGCCTGGGGTTAAAATATTTTGGTTTTTTTTTTTTTTTTTGACTGCTTTGTTCTCCAAACTCTCCAGGCCTCATGTCCATGTACTTCTACAAACAGGTGAGGCCTGGGGTTAAATATTTAACATTTTTTTTGCCTTTTCTGTTGTCCAAACTCTCCAGGCCTCATGTCCATGGGCTCCTACAAACAGCTGAGGCCTGGGGTTAAAATATTTTGGGGGTTTTTTTGCTTGCTGTCTTGTCCAGAGTCTCCAGGCTCCGTGTCCATGGGCTCCTACAAAGAGATGAGGCCTGGGGTTAAACTATTTTGCATTTTTTTATCTGCTCCGTTGTCCAAACTCTCCAGGCCTCATGTCCATGGGTTCCTACAAACAAGTGAGGGCTGGGGTTAAAACACTTTGAAATTTTTTTGCCTGATGTGTTGTCCAAACTCTCCAAGCTTCACATCCATGGGATTCTACAAACAGGTGGGGCCTGGGGTTAAAATATTTTGGTTTTTTTTTTTTCTTGCAGTGTTGTCCAAACTCTCCAGGCTGCACATCCATGGGATTATGATCCATACAAAGCCAAGATCCCATGGATTTTGTCTTTATTGGCCCAGCTTTAATGGTGAGCTTTTTTGTCCCTTGAGACCAGGCAGTTGGGAACAAATCCTTGAGAGCTTTATTGCTTTTGTGTCCCCATTGTTTCCTTGTCACGGCCCTGCTGAGCAGAACTTCCCTTTGACAGTGGCTGCTTCTACCTAAAAGCTTCTGACTCTCCCAGGCTGGACCAGCAGGCTCCAACCCAGCATTTCCTTCTTGTAATTGCCTGGGGGCCAATTCCTCCTAAAAGAATTAAAAATGCAAATCCAATCCCATGATTGTGTAATATGATCAGGCTGGCAGCTGGATCGATACCAGGCCCGGCCGTCGGTGCTGCAGCTCCCAGGCCCGTTTGTCAGGGCTGGCCAGCGTCACTTTGTCACTGCTGCTGCTGGGGTCCTTCCCCCTCCATGAGAGATGACATTTTATGAGTGCCTTCCTATCAATCAGCTCTAATTTTTTTTGCATCATGGAAATTCCTCCTGTCGTCCAGCTGCTGCCTGGGTTTCTCTGGGAGGCTGGAGGAGGAGCAGGGTTTGGCTTCTCCAGGCTGTCACAGCCTGGCCAGGGACTGGGACTGACAATAACACACTGGGGTATCTTCATTTTCTAGCCACAGTGACACGGGGTTACCAGCACGGGGAAGTGCTGTGGGAAAGGAAACCTGGGAATCAATGAGTGAATTCCCGCTGGTGCTGGAGCTGTTGGGCTCTCTGTAAATGAAAGGATTAATATGAAATAAACTTCCCACCTCTGAGCCTCAAATTCCCCCCCCAGACAGTCCTTTCTTACTCAATAATGCCTCCAAAACAGAGTGTTTTGTAATAAGGTCTCCTGGTCCAAAATGTGGATGGACCAGAAGGCACAAAAATTGAATTAGCTCAGACATTGTTCCTCCCTGCCCAGCCACAACCACAAAAACTGAAATAACTCAAATCATGATAAAATAGATGAAGATAATGGCCCAGCCTGCCCAGCTGCTTCTGTATAATTTCAGCCCCCACAGTGTTTTGGGAAAAGCAATAAAAAGTCCCTAACTCACACAGGGATCATCCCATAGGTAGCAAAACATTCAGGTGGCCTTTTAGGGGGACACAAGCATTAATCAGATGAACAGAAATAGGGAACAGAAAAGAGAGGAAAAGCTTTAAATTCCCAGAGCAGCTGTGGCTGCCCCTGGATCCCTGGCAGTGCCCAAGGCCAGGTTGGACACTGGGGCTGGAGCACCTGGGACAAGGGAAGGTGTCCCTGCCATGGCAGGGGTGGGAATGGGATGAGCTTTAAGGTCCCAAACCGTTTAATAATTCCATGCTTCTGTGATTCTATATAAAAAAAAAAAACCTTCTTAATATATTTATGGGCTCCTCACCCAGTTTATTTACTGGACATGAAGGAATTCAGAGAAGGGAATGGAGCTGAGAAGAGGCTGGAAAACAAATCCTGGGAGGAGCAGCTGAGGGAGCTGGGGGGGCTCAGCCTGGAGCAAAGGAGGCTCAGGGGGGACCTCAGTGCTCTGCACAGCTCCTGACAGGAGGGGCAGGGAAAGGAGGAGAGGAAATGGCCTCAGATGGCACCAGGGCAGGCTCAGGCTGGAGACTGGCACAGAAAATTTCCCTGGCAGAGTGGTCAGGCCTTGGGCTGAGCTGCCCGGGGAGGTTTGGAGTCCCTGAATTGTCCCAGAGCAGTCTGGATGTGGCCCTGGGGACAGGGATTGGGGTGGTGCTGGTGGGTCTGGATGATCCTGAAGGTCTCATCCCTCCTTGATGATTTCATGATTCCTGGGACTGCTCTTCTGTCCTGTCTTTCACAGCTGATCCACCACAAGAAATCAGCTGCCCAAAAAATCAAAAGCATAAAGAGGATAAATGGAATTTATACACAAATGTACTGAGGCAGAAGAACATCAACACCCACAAAATAAAGACATTTCATTCACAATCAACTCACACTAAGAAAAGTTTTGCTGGTGCTAGCCAGAGAGTAAAAATTCAGTGTCATCAAAATATTAAGGTTCCAACAATGTTTTTGTTCCCTGCTGGAATGAAAACAAAACTTTAGGAATATTTTCCTGACTTGGAAGTGGCTCAAAAATTTCTATTTTCATATTGAAAAGCTCCAGGCTTTGGTGCAGGCCTCAAGACAGAAACCCTGGCCTTCAGAAAACTTGGTCAAATCCAATAAATCTCCACAGAATAACCCAGCCTTGATAAACATGTATTTGAATGCAATGACATTTGGTCGAGAATATTCCAGCTGCCCTGATCTGTGGCCTGGGTGAGATTGGGCAATTTGGAGTTATTAATATTGCTAAATCTTCCTTTTCAAAGGCCACCACATCTCTTGATGATCACTGGACATAAGGAATTAATAATTTAGGACTGCGCAGAGGGGAGAGGGAAGGTTGTGGTGTGGTTTATTAGACCCAGGCATAGGGTTGTAATAAAGCTGCCCACAGGCGGGTCACAAATCATATATTTTGTTGTTTTTAATGTATTATTTTAAAAAGGAAAGCACCCCAGCTCAGCTGGCTGTGAGTTCCCACCCTAGATGGTGACTGGGGCACCCTGGATGAGTCCCTGGGCAGCAGGGTTGGGACAGCCTGAGACTGGTGGATGTGTCCCTAATTGTCCTTTTCCTCGGCTCAGGGTCCCAGCAGCCTTCCAAAATTATCCATGGAATGCAGCGCCTAATCCCAACATGAGAATTGTTGCCTGCTCACGGAATTCCAGAATGGTTTGGGTTGGAAAAGGCCTTGAAGATCATCCAGTGCCACCCCTGCCATGGCAGGGACACCTCCCACTGTCCCAGGCTGCTCCCAGCCCCAGTGTCCAACCTGGCCTTGGGGTTGCAGGGATGCAGGGGCAGCCCCAGCTGCTCTGGGGCCTCATCATCCACACAGCAGGAATTCCCAATTCCAAAGATCCCACCCAGCCCTGCCCTCTGGCACTGGCAGCCATTCCCTGGGTGCTGTCCCTCCATCCCCTGTCCCCAGTCCCTCTGCAGCTCTGCTGGAGCCCCTGCAGGCCCTGCCAGGGGCTCGGAGCTCTCCCTGCAGCTTCTCCTCTCCTGGCCGGACAGCTCCAGCTCTCCCAGCCTGGCTCCACAACAGAGAATTCCGTGATCCTGTGGAATAAGAGATTAAAGAAGAGCTTTCCATGGCATTCCTGTCCTCTCTGGCATCACCCCATCAGCTTTCCTGGCCCTGCAGATCAATCCACGCTGGAAAGGCCACGCACTTCACTCCTCTCCCAGGTTCCCACACTGGCCCTGGTCACAACCACTCCTGTGCCAAGATTTGCTCATGAAATGCAGTCTGGGTGTAGGATGGGATTGGTGAGCACGGCTTTGGGGAAAATGGGTTTGTAGGGAATTCTCCAAGCCCGACAGAAGACTCACACAGTGTGTGCACCTGTATTCAAACCTTGAGACAAGAAATGCTGGCTTAGAAATGCCCTGGAATGGGGCAGACATTGCTGAGAGAGAAATTAAACTAGAAATAAGTTTCAAAAGGTGGCCTTGCAAATAAGACTGGATAGTTTGGAGAAACAGAGCAGGGAAAGATGCATTGTAGTGGGACCCATGAGGGGTAATTTTAGATGATTAACTTAAAACCATTTACAACACGGTGTGACTAAAGCTGATAGGCCAAAAAATGCTTACAGTGCATTATAATTAAAAAACAGCTTCTGACTGGGATAACATAAATTATAAGATCTGTATTGTCTCACCCTTCTCATGATCAAAACTGAATAAAAGTTTTTAAAACACCTCTCAGTTACCCCATCTCAGGGTCAGATAAAAACATAATCTGGCACAGCTTTGATCTCCAGGAGTTCACACACTGAGCTCACAGTGAGATGTTCTCCTTAAGTGGCTGTAAAACACCAGCGTGACACAGGAACAGCAAAACATTCCCCTCTTCATTTCTGCTCCAAGTTAATTTGTAGGCAATTACTGCAGCTTGAAACATTTGCATTTGCTCTGCAGGAAGAAGAAGGTTATTTAAGATTTTTTTTTTGGTCATTAATTATTGATGATTCGGATCAGGAGCCATTTACTACCTCCTTCTACAAACAGTTTTCAGTGTGAGGGGGTGTGTGGTCCACATAGACGTGGATAAACCATTTATTTGGCTAAGAAATGTTGTGAGGGAAGAGATTTTGCCTTTTGCACCTTGGATTTTCAAAAGCAGGGAAGCTGAGCTGTGCTCAAGCCTGGTCTGGCTCCAAACTGTGTCGTTGTGGGGCTCCTCTTGTCACATGGAGCACTTGTTTCCTGTTGATAGCACGGAGCTGATGGCAGATAATTGCCCTGACAGATTTAGAGGGATCAGGCAGAGTTGAGAGCCAGAGGGTGATGGAGGAGAAGAGGAGGAGGCTGTGGTTTCACTGACCAGGAGAAACCACAGGGAGACAGCCTTTCCTTGGGTTCAGGAGCCAACAGCCATGCACGCCTTGGGAATGCTCCTCCAGGCTTTGTGTGAGCTCCCCCTTCCACCAAAACCACCCAGAACCAAGAGGCTTTAGCAATCCAACACCTCTGGAATTCTGGCTGCACATCCTGGGGTCAAAAGATGGACAAGGAGAGAAATCCAAGCCCTCTTTGCTGGTGGTTTCCACACCTGAGAGTGCAGGAGCTCTGGGGAGAGGGTGGCATCAAATCATGGAGTGCTTTGGGATGGAAGAGACCCCAAATGTCATCCAGTTCCAACCCTGGCACCTCCCACTGTCCCCAGTGTCCAACCTGGCCTTGGGCACTGCCAGGGATCCAGGGAACAATTCCTAATTCCCAAAACCCCATCCAACCCTGTCCTCCTTCAGTCTGAGCCCACTGCCCCACATGGTTCCTTGGCTCATGAGTTGAGGATGGCAGCACCCACAGTTTCTTCCAAGTTTCAGGAGAAATTTCAGGTGATTTACAGCACAGTTTCCCTTATTTTCTATCTAAATGTCTTGGTTGAAAAATAGGAATAGGAAAACCAGAGTGCAAACATGAAGTGAAGGTGGTTTTGGCTAAAAAAGCAGGTTCTGTGTTGGAGTCAAGGAATTGGTAATTATCAGCTTCTCCTGAAAAAAAAAATGTAGGAATTTTATGGATTTTTGCTGAATTTAGAGATTTGATTTCCAGCTGAAACTGGACCTTGCCTGGTCTGCATTGGTGAGAAGGTGAAATGAGCTGTTCCCAAGAATGAGAGCAGAATATCTAAGCAATTGTTGAGAGAGAAAACTGAATTTTTAACGGGAAATATTAGACATCTGCTTGTCAGTCATTCATATGTTCCAGAAATTTGCAGAAATTATTTTGTGTGAGTTAGAGGTATTTTGGAGTCCTCTCACAAATCTGATCATTGAAGCAAATTGGGATGAGGAGACTTTACCTCAAATACTTTGGGATTTTTCTGGTGGTGCAAACAGAACCCAGACACAATTAAAAGCCTGTTTAATTAAAATATTTCCCTGATGGATAAAATGACGAAAAATGATGAACATAAAACCTTCAGTCATTCGAGTCCTGTAAATCCCAGACAATAATTTTATAGCCTTTCAACTCTTCTGCTCTTAGAACAACTTAAAACATTGGAGTGAAAAAATTGTCTAACAAGTGCTCCTGCTATAACAAGACTATTACTTCCATTGATTTTTCCAAGAGGAAAACCCCCAGCTAAAATTCCAGAAGGAGATGAATACAACTGCCTTTTAATAATATTAACTTTCTGGAAATCAATATTTTCTCTCATTTTACACCATACTTTGCTGCACCCCAGCCACTGTACAAGCCATGAGAATCGATGCAGAGCCTGTGCATCTGCAAGGACCTTCCCAAAGGCTGCTGGAAGGGACAGGGATTAGTTAAGCCTGGCCTGGAAAGTCAGAGTTTAGGTTTAATCTCAAAATTATGCTAGTGGCTCTAGATCCAGAGGGATTTTGGGACAAAAGATGTTTGGGTTTGGTCCTGATGATGACAGATGTGTGAGGATGGAAAGGTCCAAATCTTCCAGCAGGGGCACCCACAGCCAGTCCCAGGTCCAGATTTGAGCATCCCCAAGGAAAATTCTCCACAATTTCCATCTGCATCCCATGCCAGTCCTCAATCTCTTACAGGAAAACTGTTCCCTGATGTTCCTGCACTTCCCTTTGGACAATTTTCACATCCTGTTCACGGGTCAATATTTAATTGGTTTAATTTATTATTTTATTAATTTAATTAATGACCACATGTAGGCAGCTCAGGGACACAAATTACCAAGAGAAGCGGATGGGAAACCTGGGATAAGGATATTCCAACATCCCCTGGATGCCAGGGAATCAGGACACATTATGGCTTTTCCAGTTGTCCTGAAGAAACTCCAAGGCCTGGGATCCTGCCATCACTGTCCCAGGTTGCTCCAAGCCCTGTCCAACCTAGCCTTGGACACTTCCAGGGATGGGGTTTCCACAACTAATCACCCAAAATTTGGTGTCCATCTGCAATTCCACCTCCAGGGTCCATCTGGAAAATGAGTTCTGGAAA
This sequence comes from Melospiza georgiana, assembly GCF_028018845.1. Classification (NCBI taxonomy): domain Eukaryota; kingdom Metazoa; phylum Chordata; class Aves; order Passeriformes; family Passerellidae; genus Melospiza; species Melospiza georgiana. The sequence continues at coordinate 119,196,501 of NC_080431.1, read as the reverse complement.
ACTTCAGCTCCAGTGGGTTGTGTCCCCTTCCCCTTCTCCTTGATGGAAAAAAACCGCTTTGTGATGCGGGTTATAATGGGGGCAGAACCTACATCTGATTGTAAATATAGGTATTTATTGATGGGGCTGGGTCTAAATTATCTTTGTTCCAACCCAAGCCTTTGATGACTGCAAATCCATGATTAAATGAAGTTGCATTTTATAACCAAACTTCTTTTAAAGTATTTTTATCTCCTTTCCCTCTTAGTCTGAGCTAAATCCAGCAAAGGTTTGGCCATGTTAAAATATTCCTGTGCTGAAACTTCAAGAAATCCCAGGAATGTTGTGAGATTTCCCTGTAGGAGCAATAAGGAGGAAACTGTTTGTTGTCCATGCTTTACTTCAAATTAATTCTGTCAATAGAAAAATTTGTCTAAAATAGGTTTCCTTCACAGAAAGCTGTTTTAAAGCAGGTGAGATTGTCATGATTAGCAGACAGGGAGAACTTTTAAAATACTTTAAAAATTTTAAAGCTTAATTTTAAAAATTTTAAATTTTCCTGAGGAAAGAATATTCCTGTCTTGGATATTTCTGCTTTGGATGGAAGTCTTCTTGCCAAACAAAATTCCTGACTTTTGATCAGGAATTTTACAAGGAAGCTCTGCCACCTCCAGCAGTAAGAACAGAGACCTAGAATATAAAAGGAAAAATATTCCTCATTTCCAGGATAAATTATCTGCTTTTGCATAAACAGTTATTTTGGATATTGTTAGGATATTCCAAGTATTCCTTTGTTTTTTCTATATTCCTTTTTCCAGTTCCTGAGCCTTTCTTCCTTAACATGGTCTTGTTGTTCAAAGGATTTTTGGGGACAGAAGGTGGGTGTGAATAAATTAGTTAACAATAAGATTTTAAAATAATTATTAATAATTAATAATAAGATTACTAATAACAATAACTTATAAGTTCATTAATAAGACTATTAAAATCACTTTGTTTCCCAAGTGATTTTGATGTACACATCATGAAGAAGACCCTGTTGGTGTTTTCTGCAAGAATATCTCATGCTGCTTTCAACTTTGTCAGGAAAATAATCTAGGAAACATCTGTTTAAACAGCAGTGCAAGAGCCAGAGCCAGTAACTGTCAACTCAAAAGGTTTTTTTTGTTATTTGCGTTTTCATTTTTTGTTCATTTTCCTTAATTTTTCACCAGCATTCCTGGAGGTTTCCCTGAGTTGTCCTCACTGCATCTTGTGAAATCACAAAGATATTCCCTTTAGGATTTCTTATTTCTCCCAGTCCCTTTAGGATTTCTCATTTATTAACTTTTCCAAAATATATCCAAGCATTTTTCCATTGCCTCCCTCCCTGTATGCATGTGCTGCAGGAGCCTCCCAGCCTGGAGGATGTGGCACAACAAGCGAGGGAAAAACCCCATTTATGGCCTGAAATTGTACATGGGGTTGTTCAGATTCATGAGGAAAGAACTTTCATCCCTCAGGAGTGGCCAGGAACTGGGATGAGCTGCCCAGGGAGGTGGAGGTGTCACTGGAAGTGTTCAGGAGGTGTCCGGATGTGGTCCTTGGGGTGATGATGATGATGGTGGGACTGGATGATCCTGGAGGGCTCTTCCCACCTTGATTCCACAGCTCTGGGATTTTGGGATGAGTGGTGCCAGGCCATGACGAGTGGAGAAACTGGATTTCATCCAGGTGCTCAGAGCCTTTCCCCACATCTCCTGCAGGGAGCTGTGCTGGGGTTAAACTCTGCTGAAACCCCTCCAGAGCCCCAAATCCCGACCCCGCTGCTTTTAGGATTTTAGGTTCTTTTAGGATTTTAGGTTCTGCAGGCAGGTGGGAGTTAGAGACAGCCTGGCTTGGATGGGAATGCTCCCTGTGGCTGAATTTTTGGTGCCTGTGAAAGACACAAAAAACACCCACAAAGTGAACTTCTCCCTCCGTCCAGCTCCAAAAGACACCGCTCCCCAAACGAACGATTAATGCCTGAAAAAAGCCTGAAAAATGGCTCTCCCTTTGACCTTTCTAAGGTTTGTCATTTAGTTGACATACCCATTACCTCCAAAATCAAATGTGTTTGTCTAAACATTATTCTGATGTTTGCTTTGGGCCCCAAAGGTCAGACAGCTGACCACTAACTCGCTGACAGTGATCAATTCTGGCTGAAATCCTGTCACTGGGGCTGTTTATTCCACGATCCATCTCTGCTTTGCCAGCCTCCCCCGCCACTTTCTGCTGTTGAGGCGCTTTTAAAGCTAACAATAATCCAATTTGGGATTGATCAATGGCAGCGTGTGGTCAGTAAGCAAAATGACAAAGTCTGCGTGCGGCCGCTGACCACAGGCTGGGGGTGTTTCACATGATTGCAAATTAAATGTATGGAAATCCTAATCCTGCTCTTCCAGCCAGGATTGCAAACTGAATGCATGGAAAGGGTTCCTTATCCTGCTCTTCAGCCAGGATTGCAAACTGAATGCATGGGAAGGGTTCTCAGTTCTGCTTTTGCAGCCAGGATTGCAAATTAAATGCATGGAAAGGGTTCCTTATCCTGCTCTTCAGCCAGGATTGCAAACTGAATGCATGGAAAGGGTTCTCAGTTCTGTTCTTTAGCCAGGATTGCAAACTGAATGCATGGAAAGGGTTCTCAGTCCTGTTCTTTAGCCAGAATTGCAAACTGAATGCATGGAAAGGGTTCCTAATCCTGCTCTTCCAACCAGGATTGCAAACTGAATGCATGGAAAGGATTCCCAGTCCTATTCTTCAGCCAGGATTGCAAACTGAATGCATGGAAAGGGTTCTCAGTTCTGCTTTTGCAGCCAGGATTGCAAATTAAATGCATGGAAAGGGTTCCTTATCCTGCTCTTCAGCCAGGATTGCAAACTGAATGCATGGAAAGGGTTCTCAGTTCTGTTCTTTAGCCAGGATTGCAAACTGAATGCATGGAAAGGGTTCCTAATCCTGCTCTTCCAGCCAGGATTGCAAACTGAATGCATGGAAAGGGTTCCTTATCCTGCTCTTCAGCCAGGAGGAGCTGGTGGGAGCCAGGATTTGTGTGCTCAGGACTGACACTTCTCCTGTGACGCAAATCTGGTTCCTCAGGTGCTTGGTGTGAGGTAAAAACTTTTCACAAAGGGGTTTTGCTGGAGTGCTTTTCCCAGTAAATCCTGCTGGGAATTCAGCCTTGATGTTGGGAAAAGTTTGTGGTAATTACTGGGAGTAACTCAGGAGATAAAACACCACTCACCTACACTGAGCTCTGAGTGTACTTTTATCCAAAGTAGCAAGAGGAGAGAGGGAAAGCTTCTAATTCTCTGGGTTTATAGGGGTTTTATTTAATGGGGAGGAAAATGGAATATCATGGGGTTGTTCCCTTCTTTTCAGTCAGGTAATGCAGAGCAAGGGCAGAACAGGGAGAGGGAACGATTTAGGAACAATTTTCTGTGCATGCATGGAGAATATATGGCCCAAATCACTGCCAAATATTCCGGTACCATTTGGCACTGGCACAGGTTGCACAGGGAGGACTTAAAGAGCTTAAAGATGACCCTAAAAATAATCCAGTGCCATGGCAGGGACACCTCCCACTGTCCCAGGCTGCTCCGAGCCCCAATGTCCAACCTGGCCTTGGGCCCTGCCAGGGATTCAGGGATGGAATTCCATCCCAGCCCCTGCCCACCCTGCCAAGGAACAATTCCTCATCCCCAAGATCCCATCAAATCCTACTTTGAAGCCATTCCCTGGGTGCTGTCCCTGCAGGCCTTGTCCCCAGTCCCTCTGCAGCTCTCCTGGAGCCCTTCAGGCCCTGCCAGGGGCTCTGAGCTCTCCCTGCAGCTTCTCCTCCCCAGGGTGGACAATCTCAGCTCTGTCAGTCTTCCCATCAAGGGTTTTAGTAAAGCCTTTTAATCTAAGGGTGGTAGTGAGATCCTTTCAAAACACTGGAGCATGAAAAAGAGGAGAGGAACGAAGTGCAGTGAAATCAAGGTTGGGTTTCAGGGCAAGGTTCTTGCCCAGAGGGTGCTGGCACTGCCCAGGGAATGGGCACGGCCCCGAGGCTGCCACAGCTCCAGGAGCTGCCAGGGATGCCCAGGCTGGGCTTGGTGGGCCCTGGGCAGAGCAGGGCTGGCATTGATGGTTGTGTGGGTCTCCTCCAGCTCAGAACCTTCCATGATTCCTTGTGATAAGATCCATTTCATGTGATAAGATCCATTCCATGTGATGAGATCCCGCTCTGGGCCTTGGCTGCAGTTTCCACCCTGAGGAGTTCTGGAGCCAGGTCCATGGCGTGTCCCCTCCTTGTGACAATAATGTAGGAGAGCTTCCCTCCCTGCAGCTCCCCAAGGATCCTGGGAAGGGACTGAACTCTTGGACGTGTCCTGGAGCCTCTGTTCCAAAGGACAGGGCACCATCAGTGGCAGGAGATGGTGCCTCTGCAATCCTTTTTCTGGATTTTGGTGACATGTGCCACATATGCCACGGAGGTCAGTGACACTCTCAGCAGCCTGGGGACATGGTGACACCAACCTTTTGTTGTCAGACTGGGAGATTTTAGATATCTTCCACCTTATCATGGATAATTTTGGTGGGATGTTTTCTGCAGGATGCTGGAAACTCCTCCTGAGAACGGCACCAAATTTCCCCAGGGTTTTATGGACCTTGACTCATTCCTTTCTTCTGAAATTGCCTTTTTATTGTGCCTTTTAATCCTGTAAAATTTATGAGGCAGACTTGAGTCTCAGAGCTGCAGCCAAGCTGAGGGACAGAGTTCCAGGTCTGGAAGATTTCCTCTTCTGCTGTTGTTTCTCCATCCTCCTTTGTCCTGGTGAGGAGCAAAGGGAAAAGTGCCCTTCCAAGAGGCACTTCCAGCAAATCCTTGGCATCATCTTCTAAATCTCTTGTGTTCCATTGTTCTTTTTGCTTAACTCATCCTTCCTCCCTGTCCTGATTCCCTTGAAGGAACCTCTCCATGCCATTTCGTTTGACAGGAGGGAGAATCCTTTTACTTTTGATAGGATGAAATAGAATTTGTTTCGCATTTGAGCTGCCTGCTAAGATTCCAACAGCAGAGTGTGCTGGAAAACAAACCAGCTGGAGATCATTAGGACTGAGTATGGATATTTAACTTTAAAATTTAGGGATGTGAGTTGTACTTGTGAATTGTGGTGCTCCAAGCCTCATCCAGCCTGGCCTTGGACACTTCCAGGGATGGGGCAGCCACAGGTTCCCTGGAAAACCTGTGCTGGGGCCTCCCCATCCTCACAGGGGAGAATTTCTTCCTAAACTTGAAGCTAAATTTCCCCTATTTCAGTTTGAACATAAATTTGAACCCAAAATAACACCGAACATTGATGTACAAGATCTGCTGCTTGCCTGAATTTCTTTTGTTCCTCATTTCAACTCTGAGCAGAGTTCTCCGATTGGCAAATCCAGATAATGCTGCAGCAGAGAAGATTTGGATTCATCTCAGCTGTGCCCAGATCATATTTCCCTGCATTCCTCCAAACAGACATTGGCTTGTTGTTAAAATAATAACACATCTCAGCAATATAATCTGCCTTTGATAGCTTGTTCAATAGATTTGTAGAATGCAATTAAAGCATATCACTACAGTGACAGCAAATTGATGACCTTTTAATTATTTCAGGAGAGCTGAGTGCACAGTCCTTTCTCACCTACCTGGAGAAAACAGGGAATGCTTTGTGAGGGAATTATACATTGAAATGTGGAAAATTCCTTTTGTTTTTCACTTTGAACTGGGTTATCCTGGCGGGGTGTGAAGGGATGCCCACTCTGTCCCAGGATTTTCTTGGGAAGTTTGTGCAGCTGAATCCTTCAAATCCTGCAATCCATGGCAGATGATGAAAATCCCAGGTAAAGTGGATGCCCAGGAGGATCAGCCCAAAACTCCAACCCAAAGGAATGGAGGATTTGTTGGGCATTTTGTCGTTGTCACCTGTGTGAAAAACGAGGAAACGGATTCCCATTAATTCCCACTGTTCCCACTGATGCTGCTCTGCACAGCTGATTCCAAAACCCTCAGGAAGCCAGGGACCTCTATTAATGTGGGAATCACAGGAGAGGAACAGAATTCCAACACTTTGGGGAACACCATTCCCTGAACAAAACTCCTTCGGAGGAGAATGCTTTTGCCCCTCAGCCTTTGCCCCAACAACCAAGTGCAGAGTGGTGGGTTGAACAAAGCTGAAAAATGTGGGAGATGCTGATTTTTTTTTCCCCCTCCCCCTTAATGAAATTAAAGCAGCCAGTTAATCTTTAGCAGGATTTTTAGTCATTAATCCCAGAAGGAAGCAGGGCTGCTTTATAACAAAGCACCTCAAGTAAGTGATCTTGATTTATTGTTGTGCACGGGGAACACACACTGGGGCTCGAAGGAGCTTTTTATAATTGAAACAAGCTTATGATTCTCTGTCAAATAGTTCATTCTGGGCTTGTTCTTGCGAGTTTTTCCCTTTTTTCCCCCTTTCCCCTGGCCATTTCCAGCAGTTTGAGTGTTTCCACTGCTCCATCCATGTCAAAGATTTCCATTAAGGGGCTTCCTTTATGATGAGAGAGACTTTCAGCTTTCTTTAAGCGCTGGGAAAGGGGCAAGAGGGCTGAAGTGAAGGATGATCCCCAGGCACTTTTCCACATCCAAACCCCAGGATTAGAGCAGATCCAGAGACCAAAAAATTCCAGGGCTTCCCATAGAACTGCAAAGGGAAATGTGCCACTCTTGCTGGGTGAAAAAGGATGGATGAAGCCATTCCAGACCTCCAACCCAGGCATTTTAAGAGAACAACCAGTTTCAGACCATTTCAGACCAGTTATCTAAACTCCCAAAGTTCTGTTGTGAGTTACACCATCCTTTTGGCCAAGGCAAAATGGCTCCACGAGGAAAAAACATTCCCTCCTTTGTTCCAGAACCTTGGCATTTCTTTTTCCACCACAGCTCCTTGCCCAAAGCAGAGGGTCTCAACTTCAAACAGGAGCAGCTGTGCCCTCTGGAGCTGCCACAATTCCTAACAGATGCTGGAATGTCCCTGCACTGCATTGTTGGGATGGAGGCTGCATGTGAGTCATATTCCATCAGGACTTGGGATCAGCCAAGCTGCAAAAACTCAGTGACCACACCAAAATCCACAGGTCCTGCCACACTTCCAGTGGATGCCCTCACCTGAGCATCCCCAAAATGCAAAAAAATGACATTTAATCATCAGAACATTTTTCCCACCTCAATTCCCTTGCTTTGCTTTCATTAATGCTTTTTGACCAGAGCTTTTGTGGTTTAATTTCCTGTAGCTATCAAGTGACAGTGAATCAAGCAAAGACCTTAACCTTGGCTCCCTT